>NC_058161.1:23100803-23417736 GCF_020080835.1 Cotesia glomerata | reverse complement strand
GTGTGTGTGTGTGTGTGTGTGTGTGTGTGTGTGTGTTTTTTGTAGGGGGGAATCCTTTTTACGGATTCCTAGGCATAGCTGTTTGGCTCCTGGATATGTGGCGACTCGACGCAAGCGTCATACTTAACTCGACACACTTCAATGCCCCTACCCACTAAACCCTAAACCCCTTTTCCTTCTTTCCTCTAATCCCTCAGTGGAAAACCGCCGTCAGGCATTACTTGGTGAAGTGGGAGTGATTCTAGCTGCTAATGTTTTCCTCTCCTTCTGGTGGCTAAGGTGTTAACTATCTTCCTTCTATCTTCTACTATTTGTTCTTTTTCTTTCGGTGGAACGCAAGTCTTTAAGCGACTTCTGTTGCAAAACGTGTTGGTAGCGTTCCAGGCAAAGCTTCTTATGACAACATTGCTTTTATTAGTGAATGTGGTTGCATTGTCTGGTTCAGGATCCTCTCCAGGTCATCACGCTGTGGATCGAAAACGAGGACATACAAAGAAGACGTGCTCCGCGTCTTCAGCAGCTCCTGGGCAGGACGGGCACTCCGAAGAGTCATCGTGCTTAAAGCGGTGTAGATACCGTCGAAAACACCCATGTCCCGACAACATCTGCGTAAGATAGTAATTGACCTCACCGTGATTCCGGTTAAGCCAAATGTCGACCCGAGGTATGAGACGGTGCGTCCACCTACCCTTCTCTGCAGCATCCCATTGTAGTTGCCATCGGCCTATGCTCTTCTGCCGTTCTTCAATTCTAAGTTCTTCCGGGCTCAGTGCAGTTGACCTTTTTCGTTGGTAAAGGGCCCGTCTTTCCTCTGATAGAACTCTAAGAGGTAGGGTTCCAGCAATGACGCACACTGCTTCTTCTGATATAGTGCGGAAGGCACTAGCTACTCGTAGGGCACTCAGTCGGTATATTGGTCCAGCTTTTCTCCATGATTCTTGGGTTTCCAGTGCATCAGCCCAAATGGATATTCCGTAAGTGAGCACTGATGTGACTACTGATGACAATAGTAGCCTCCTGCTCTGCATTGGGCCTCCGATGTTAGGCATCAGCCGTGCGAGACTAGCCCTCACTACTGACGCTTTGGCACTGACATGTTCCACCTGCTGTTTGAAGTTGAGTCGTGCATCCAGCATCACTCCCAGATAACGGATAAATGGTTGTGATGTGATTTCTTGTTCTCCGACTCTCAACTTGATGGTTTCTACCGTTTTTCTGCTGGTGCGTGTGTGTGTGTGTGTGTGTGTGTGTGTGTGTGTGTGTGTGTGTGTGTGTGTGTGTGTGTGTGTGTGTGTGTGTGTGTGTGTGTGTGTGTGTAAGTAAGTAAACCTCTTATAACTTTTGAACGGTTAAACCGATTTCATCGTGGTGCCATTCGAAAGGGCTTGACCAAACTTAGATTTTAAATACAATTTGGACTGATTCGGACCGATGGATTTCGAAAAATCTAAAAAAAACTGTAAAAAAACATTTTTTCAAAAGTGGTTTTTTTGGAATAACTTTTAAACGGCTTTATCAATCAACTCCAAAAACTATTCAGCTCTTAACATCAAAAAACCACGTCGATTGCCGTTAATCCGGTCAAAATAGGTTGGTTCGTTCGAGAGATATCGTGCAGGAAAGAAAACCCAAAAAAGTGTTTTTTCGGAATTACTCTGAAATTTCTAGTTTGAACAATTGAAACTTAGAAATTCTTTATGAGGCTTAAAAAACTGCGTAGATTGCCGCCAACCGCGTACAAATCGGTTCATTCATTTTAAAGTTATTGCGGTTTGAAAATTCAAAAAATAGTGTTCTATGAAACTTTTATCAGACTTTTGAGCTCAAAGAGCTCAAAAGCATAAAAAAAGGTATCTTTTTGAACTCGGAGAGCTCAAAACAACACAGAGATTGTATTTTTGAGCTCGAAGAGCTCAAAAACTTCGTAGGTGCAATTTTAAGCGCCCAGGTATTAACGGAATTAGCAGGAAGTTGCAGAGATGGCTTTTAGGGTCAACCGTTTTCCTAATTTTTTTTTTTTTAACTCTAACTTTAAAAATATTTAAAAAAAGTCCAATTTTATAAAATAGCAATTGAATTTTCACTCCAAATCGATGTCATCAGATGAGTGCTGCTGCAAATCGTGTCTTTTTAATAATTATTAAAATAAAATAAAAAAAATATTTTTATTCATTCAAATCATGATTCTTAAAATCTTGACTCAAATTGAAAAAAAAATTAACATTATGTCAAATTTCCAAAAAAAAACTTTCACTTTTTTTTGTAATTATTTTCAAGTCAGTGAATTGTTCTTATTTTAGTCGTCCATTAATATAAAATTCCATCTTCGCTGTTTTTCGATGTATTCATTTTGTATATGTACATTATCTACGCATTAAGCACCGAAGTTGCACCGTGGATCCCCGATGCTCCCACCAATTTCATCGCTCTTGGACATTGGTGGGTACTTCGTGCTTTTTTGGTGAAACCACCGTAGTAGCCGAAAATGTAAACATCGTAAATACACCATGGCAACTCTGAGGGTGCACCGTGGTTCTCCGGTGCTCCTACCAATCCCACCGCCCTCGAAAATTTGTCGATATTTCGTGTTTTTTCGATGGAACCACGGTTGCAACCAAAAACCTAACCACCGTAGATATACGATGACAACTCTCGGGGTCGCACCGTGGAAGCATCGTGGAACCACGAAGCGTTCACAGTGGCTAAATGGAACAAAACCACTGTGGATCCACGAAGGACCTACTGTAGTTATTTGGTAGTTCCACTTCCACTGGGGCTCCACTGTGATTCAAAACCGCGAGGGGGGTAAGAGATATATCTCTTACCCAGTTGGTGGTAATTTGAAAAATTCAACCTGGTTCGTCAAGTTTAATTAATCCGTTTTTACCTATTTTGTAATAAATAGTTTGATTCACTTTGCCTGTTCAGTCAGAACAGTTTGATATATTATTAGTAACATTCGAAGCACCTAATATTACTAATTAGCTCCAATTCGTGTGTGAATGTTGCCAAGTTAGGCATCAGTGGTTAAAATAATTTATTTAATAGTTAATAAATAAATTATCCAACGAATAAGTAAATCAGTTATTTGCATCTTGCCATTATATCCCACTCCCAGTACGCGGTTTGAGGTAGATTCACCTGAACATGTACCGGAGGCCACGTGTTCCAGTTCACCAGGAGAAGCAACACCTACTCGAAGTCCTAATTAAACTATACATAAGTGTATTGGTATTGGTTTTATTAGTTTGTACGGCCAGTTCAAGGTATTTATTCTTAGATTTTATAAGTAACCGAGTCTCTGGAGGCAGACAGAACTCACATTTTGAAACGTACCCTGAATGGTTAGAATCTAAGATTTAATTTATTAATTGATAAATTCTCTAAATAAGAAGTGACGCATTCCATAGCGTTCCCATTAAATCTACTACGTGTTTCAATGGCATTTGTTAAAAATTAAAAATATTTTTTAACTTATTTAAAGCCCAAAATTGATGTATATCTTACGTAAGATTTCAAAGGGGGGTGGATATGTATCAGTTCAAAATCTTACTAATGCTTATCATGGGGGAGGGGGGTTGTAAAATGCTCCAAATTATGCTTACGTAATTTATGAACAGCCCCTAATTTCAAATGCAGAGTGTTCCAAATTTCATCAATTACGACGTTTTTGAGCTCTTCAAGCTCAGATGTCTAGTTTTTATTCCGTTAAACCCTTCTGTGAAAATATTTAAGCACCAATATCTTTTGAAGAATTAAGTTACGACAATCGACGCAGTTTTTAAGCTCAATAAAAGAATTCATCACAAGAAAATTGATTTGATAAAAATTTTTCAAGTTATTTTGAAAAAATAATTTTTCGAGATTTCTTTTGACAACGTTATCTCTCGAATAAATCGACCGATTTTGATCGAACTTGCAGTAATCGACGTAATTTTTAAAGTATATGAGCTGATTAGATCATCGAATTGATCAAAACAGAAGTATTAAATAATTTAAAAAGAAACTATTTTTTGATATTTATTTTAAAAAACTCAAGTTTTTTCAGAATCTACCGTACCAATTCGGTCTAAACTCACAGAAAATCTGTTTAGCGAGGCTCTTTCAGTCTGAAAGTTTCACATGCCGCAAGCCACTTTTCGATCGGATACTCCCAACGCTCCTAACACTCCGACACACACACACACACACCCGTACTGAAAAAAAATATATGCCGCATATACGGGGGCAAAAAAATGTATGTGGCGTATATATTTTATATGTGCGACGCATATGTATTTTTGTCAGCATATATGCGCATATATATTTTTTCAGTGTGGGCACGCACATACACATAATCGCTAAGATAGCCAGAATAGCTTCTAAGGGCCTTACATCGTCGAGTTATGATGGAGACTCGAAAAAAACGATGAAGATAACTTTGAATACTTTTAAAAAAATTTTTTTAAGTAGTATATTAGAAACAAAATTTTTGAAAAAAAAAAAAAAAAAAAAAACGTTTTGATTAATCAATTTTTGAAAAAGTTGTAGCTTATTGAAGAAAAAATCTAATTTTTTTTTTTTAAATCATAAATAAGGAAGTGAGAATAATTTTTCATTTAAATCGATGGGGGTTGGGTTCTAGTGTTCGATTTGGCGTGGAATTCCTCCTATATTAATATAACGACAATTGTTAGTAGAAAATTTCCAAATATTGTCAAAATTTAACAAAACACTTAGCTAAAGATTTTTTTATTCATAAGTCGTAATTTTCAGCAGTTACATATAAGTAACTGTAGGTTGCTATTTCTCTTCATTTATAACAATTTTTTCTATATTATCTCGTATAGAATAATATATTCAATGAACTTCTTTGGAACGGGTTCCAAATGTTTCTTTCCTCGTACAAAAGATAATAATTTATTTTTTTAGTTTCTCAGTAGCATTCTCCTTTTTCGCAGTGATCAGGGCGATAAATAATTCTTAGAAGCGATGATTTTCTTAGTTTCAGACGGTGATAAGTTTGATTGTGACAGATTTATATCTGTAATAAAGTGGAATTCTCAATAAAATTATCAATAGATGTTATTAAAAATAGTATTCAGCAAACTTACCAAATCACATATAATTAAAATTTCTTCAAAATGGTTTACTTCAATTAGTCAAAGTAATCTTAGATATTAAAAAATAGAAAAAGTATACAGTTTACCAACATGTCGAAAAAGCTGCTGCTTAGGTTGCAAAGAAAAATGAATTCTTGCGTAAGATTTATTTTCAAATTATCCAGATATGAACATGTAACCCTGTATTATAATAAATTAGGGTGGCTAAAATTAAGTAAGAGAAGAGATTATTTCATAGCATGTTTGTTTTTTAAAGAAATAAGGCTAAATTATCGGCAGTTGTTTGGCCCAGGATTTCAATATCTTAATGTATCAATGCGTAGAGGTGACATTAGACAAGATTACTTGCGTTTGTCAAGCGCAAATAGTAATATGTATGAACAATCTTTTATAATCAATGGTATACGTATCTGGAACTCGTTGCCACCTGGGCTGACAACTGTAGATAATCTTCCTGAATTTAAAAATGCATCTTTTTCATTTTTTCTGGCTAATGACAATCAAAATCATTATTATATTTGTTTAATTAATTATAATTTCTGTTTCAAAGTGTCTCAAAGTGTTTATAAATTTACTAACTAACTACTGTAAATTTATTAAGTAACTTTATTGTATTTAGGTAACTTTAAAAACTTGCTGTTGTTATATTATCAAACTTACAGTACTATTGTAATTGTATTTTTATACTGTATACTTATATATATATATATATATATATATATATATATATATATATATATATATATATATATATATATATATATATAAAATGTATTGCTTATTGATGGCCTTGAGGGAGCTTCGGCTCTAAGGACAAATAAATATATATCTATCTATCTATCTATAGGTTCAAGAATACTTTATCTTTACAATCAATTCAACTCTAGCGTTGAAACAAAGTACAGATAAAAGGTCTACTTCTGACACTAAGTCTGCTATTAAAATAATTACAGATGATAGCTAACGAGAATTCAAAATTCAAATTATATGTTCTATAGACTGTAACTTAAGTATAACATGCGTTAACTATTTTCGTATTTCCGCGTTTAGTAATTATTTATTCAAAGCCTCCTGGTTCCGCAAAGTCGCTATTATAAGGTATTGTTAAATTCTGCATTGTACGCCTGATCGATATGAAGCAACCGCGATTCAAAATAACACCTGAGAGCGCAGTTAATTTTATAAGAGTCACAGTGTACTTGACTTGTATTTCGCTGCCGTTATCGGGAGGCACAGCGAGATTTAGATTCGAGATAATATTATGGCTGCTCGTGATTTTAGCGATTTCTTTATTCATCCCGCTTGTTGCTTCGATAATAAAGTACTCCAATGACACGTTCGTTGTCATGAAGTCATTTATCTTGATGTCGGCAATCTCCAACTACGTTTTCAAAGTTATAATAGTTAGGATTTACCACAAAGAACTGCAGGTTTGTTTCAATTTTTCTAACTGTGTAGTAAAAATTAAGTAAATATTTTCTTTCCAGCAACTGGGATCGGCATTAAATGAATTTATTAAAAAAACGAGTGTCAGTGAGAAAGAAATTTTGCAAAAATATGTCAACAATTGCTGGATGTTTCATGGATTCATGACATGTAGCTACTACTTAACTACGACAGCAGTAATCCTCGGACCCCTGATTCTTCCCCAGAAGTTTCCCACCGATGCAGTTTACCCGTTTTCAGTGGAAAATCGCCTTGTTTCACGGATAGTTTACTTGCATCAAAGCATTGTCGGGTACCAGTGTTCGGCGGGAATGGCTCTAGATTGTCAGGCTGCTATGTATTTGTGGTACTTGAGCGCCAGGTTTGAGATTCTCAGCTCCGAAATCAAAAATGTTAATAGCCATAATAACTTACGTAATTATATTAAGAAACATCAAAAGACGCTGATGTAAAAATTTTTATTAACAAATATACTATCTTACTGTTGTTTTTTTTTTTTTTTAACTATTACTTTGTAGGGATGCTAAGGAATTGATTCGTCCAACAAGGTTATTAGCTTTGGTAACGGTTATGATGACCAAAATTGGGATGATTTTTGGAGGAATCGTGTTAATTTCAGTAAGGATTTATTTGCGTGAAAGTTTTTAAGATTTTAATAAGAAATTACTTTTTTTATTTCATTTTTTTTAACTTCCCGCTAAGAAAATTGAAAAAAATTTTTTTTAGGATGAACCAGTGGTTATTAAAATTCAATTTGGGATTTTGGTTATCAGCACAACGATTAATATTTATGTATGCGCTTGGGCTGCAGATAATTTGATAACTGTTGTAAGTGAAAATTATGTTTTATTTAAATTTTCAAGATATCGATGAAATCATACTTTTGATTTTTATCAGTGATAATTTGAGGACGGTTCGGAACCGTTTCAATCAAAATAACTCTGGCAATAACTAAGAAGGAAATTAACTAAGCAACAATAATCAATAAAAATGATTGGCTGAGACTATTCGGACACTGTAGCGTGAGTTTAGCGTGAATATAAGGTTTTTTTTTTTTCAACCAATAGCATAGCAAGAAATTTCTAATATTCACGCTAGCCACACGCTGAATCCACTCACAGTGTCCAAATAGCCTTACCGAAAATGATTTCCTTTAGAAACCCTAATGAAAAAAAATTTATAAAAAAAATATATATATTAAAATATAAAAAACATAAATTTTTTTTACATTTAAAACTGAAAATATCAAGACTAGAAATTTTGAATTACTTTATTTAAAAAACTATAATATGATTTTTTAGTGGATTATTTATTAATTCTTAAAAATTTGATAAAAAATGACTTAATTTTTAATATGATGATTCCAAAAAAATTTTCAGTCAAGCACAAAATTATCAAACGCAATTTTTGAGACATCATGGCGGCATGAACCAAAAATGAGAAATTTGCTGCTTACAGTAATATATAGAACTCAAAAGCCTATCATTATCAAAATCCCCGGCCTTCTTGACACTTTATCCAATGAATACTACGCTGAGGTAAGGAATTTCAGGAGAAAAACGAACAAAAATTAAAATTTTTTTAAAACATTGAAATTTTTAGTTTCTTTCAGCAGCATTCTCTTGCTTTGCAGCAGCGCGGGTCGCCGTAAGCTAAGAAATTATAAGAAGTATTATATATTTTTGTATTGAAATTTTTTAACAAAATGTATCTGCTGCAACAAACAAATTTCATTTTTCACAAAAATATATATACACTAAAAGTGAAACAACTTTTAAAAGCCAATAATTTAATCTTGGTACAAAAATTAATAATATTTTTTTTTTTTCAAAATCAATTGTACCCTTGACTTGAACAATAATATTCTTGAAAATCTTTAATAAAGTGAGGCTCTGAGTTAACTGAAAAAAACATAAAAGCAAGTATAGTTGTTTCTCAGATATTATAATGATATTGTAGTGGTATTATATTATTACGTCACTCTAACTTTCCAGTTTCCATCGCTTCCACATATTCACAATAAAAATAGTAAGCCCCAGCTTTAATGCTTTTGCAAATTCGAATAAATAGTTACTATGTATTGTAACGTCCACGTTTTCAAAATATAATTATCTAATTATTCCCCGGCTCGAAACTTGCTATAAATAACAAAATATAAACAAAACACTTCGTTTTAAATAAATCAAAGAAAAAGGAAACCTCTTTATTGGCCTGATCATGTTAATAAACGATATAAACAAAATAAGCAAATTAAACAATATAAACAATATATTAGAACACTCTTTTCACACATATTCGCGGTTCAAAATCATTAACGCGGTTCAAAATCAAGAAACAATATAAGCAATATACACTAATACAATAGAAACTTTCTATCCAAACATACACGACGGTATTCACGGTTCAAACTCAAAAACGCGGTCTACAAAATACTAACTAGTTTCCCAATAACACCCCCCCCCCCTCAGAGCGACTAGCCGTCATCCCTGAGGGTCCTAAACTCTACCCTGAGAGCAAGTGGAGAGTGTCCTCCTCGATCCCACCTACACGGCTTATGATTACACCTACCGTACCTCAGCAGAAGGCTTCGGCATGGGAAGTCGCACTTTCATCTGGTCGATCCACGAATACTTACCTGGGCCTTGTTTAGACTCCAGGTAGAGTATCATCCTCTAGAATTACTTGGTGAAGTGTATTCACCCGAGTAATTCTCCCGAGAAAGAATTGCTTCTCAAAATTATTTTCAAAACGGAACTTAACATATTTTTGAATCATCTCTACAAACGAAACATCTTCGCCATCTATCGAGGCTCGCGCAAGCTCAACGATCGTCAAAATAATTCTAAGTTTTTATTCTACAAATAATTTTTCACAAAATTATTTTCTATTTTAATAGCCATTTCTTTCATTATCCATCCATTCGTTTCGTCAAATTCACAATTCTTTATTATTTTAATCGTAATTTCTTTCATTCTCTATCCATTCGTCGATTTCCCATACTAAATCTTGCTTGGGACTTAAAATAATTTTCCCAGTCTGTTAATTTCTTTTGCTCGCTTAATTCTCTCGGCTTCATAATAATTTCTCACACGCTTAATTTCTTAATTTAATCATACCTTCGGTAACAATAATATAATATTATTAACTAAATAAATAAATACAATAATTAAATAATAATCGCCGCACTAATAACAATAATTGTTTCTATTAATTTCTAAGTAATTAATAAAAATAAAATTAAAATACTCAAATACAAAAAGTAAAATCTTGGTCATAGTATTGAGATTCTATTGAATTCTAAACAAATCATATCCTGCATTTTTAAGGTAGGTGTTTCTAGGTCTTGAGACCAAAAAACAAACTTCGATTCCAAGTCGAATCCTCAAAAAAAAAGGTATTTTCATGGCAGACAAAGTATTTTCGAATTAGCAAACTTGAAACAAAAATTAGAAACGACATTTTAATGAGAAAGGTTTTGCACGTCGTAATTTACCACCTTTTGCCAAAAATTGACAATAGAAAAAAATGGCGACTATGTGAAAAACAATGTACGAAAATCGACCTATATTTGCACCGTTTGCATCCTGTAAATTTTTATATTAAAAATTTTTTTCAAAAAAATGTGGTATAGGTTACCATACGAAAATCCTTAATTAAGAATCTTGAAAAGTTTCATCAAAATCGATCAAGCAGTTAAGGAGGATTGTTTGTCCGCCAGTTGAAAAAAAAGTTACTTCGATAAAAACACGTTTAAAGTTTTTTTTTTTTTTTTCCGCTTTGCAGCTGTCGACCTGCTCCTACACATATTGCCATAACTTTTTTTCTATTGCGAATTCTGTCACCAAATTTTAGGAGGTGATTCTTGACATTATTAGACCTTAAAAAATGGAATTTGATTTTATTTTGGTTTTCCGAAAGTTTTTGGCTAAACACCTACTTTAAATTAAATTCTAATTATCGACCTACCCCTACTTATGTATAGTCAATAATCATAGAAAAAAAATTGTAATAATTTCAGTTAATATTCTCAGTATCAAGAAGCAATTATGAAGCTACTTACATACTTCTCTGATCGATTTTTGATGGCTAGAGTCAATTATAGCCGATATTGAATCAATTAATAATATGAATAAAAAGTTCTTTGGCTAACAAACATTAGTACTTGAAAGCTTTGATGTTCTTTGTATAGTCTTGTACGGAACAGAGCCTTGTACCTTTTGTAGTTGATTGATTCAACAAACTACATTTAAAAATAAAAGTACAATTTACGTCGAACGGATGATTGAAACCTACAGTTTAACGATTTTTGGAAGACTGGCATCGACTTGACTTCCTGATTCAAAAATTAATAGTTTGTCAAAGCTTTAAAAAGAATTTTTATAGACCGTTATTATTTTGATAATCAAATCGTCAGGAATGACAGCTTTGTGGGAAGTTTTTTTTTTTTCAATTTACTACATAATCGAGTGCTGCTAAATATATGTGAGTTATTATTATTTAATTTATTTTCTAATTACCTAATATATTTTTCTGCCCTCCAGGCGGAAAGTGGCAACTTTCGGCCCGCTGCGCTAAACGAAATTGCCGCTTTCCGCCTCTGTCGGACAGAAAAATAGTATACAAACCTATGGCAGGAAAATAATAAATATCTCAGATCACATATATGTCGACCTCGGCTTCGCCTCGGGCAACATATATGTGTTCTGAGACATTTCTCATTTTCTTGCCACAGGTGTGTAATATACTATTTTAGAACAAATGAAGTGATTCTAGCAATTTTTTACGGTTCTGCAGACGGGCTTGAGCATTACTATGAAATTTTATAATAGCGTTTTTGCTGAGCTACTAGTAAACGAGGTTAGAAATTCTGTTACATAATTTAGAAGAAATAACCAGTAATAAATATAATGAATAGCTCTGTTATGTCCTAGCTCTAGTGGCCGCGCATGAATTTATTTTATTGAGTCTAGATTACCGACGTGGTCGTAATTCGCCGGAGAATATTGAAATACTCAACTTTGAAATAGCAGGAATGAATAAATATTAATATATGACTGGGTTTTTAACATTCAAAATAACGGCGAAGAAAATGATTTGTTTAAATTGATTTAAATATATTGTCGGATAAAAACTTTACACAAAATTAAATTATCGGACCATTACAGTATTTAATAAGATGTAAGATCAGTCTAAGGGCTGAGGGTATTCCGATCTTCCGAGTTTGGTCTCGAGTCCGAAGTGAAGTAGAAGGGATGGTGGGGCAGCTTCCCCTACTGCACTAGAGTCCCACAGTTGAGAATGATGATAACCTCGATTGGCTGCTCCCCTCTCAGGTAGACTTCAGCTCGAAGCGTGCTCGCTCTTTCCGACCATGCTGGATACCTGAGTCTGGCAGGAGAATTTCCCAACTCCCTAATGACTGGGAACCTTTTTAGAGACCTGGCGGCCAGACAATATTGTCCTCAAATAAGGGTCAATAATCCGCCCAGACTGTCTTTCATAAATACTTAAAATGTAAAATATAGTACTTAAGGTATAATTTGTAATAATAAGTCTAATAAACCTTATAAGCCTACAACACTTGAGGAGTATCTCTAATACTAAACTCATAGCTATATATTTTACTCTAATCCTATTACAATAATATTTTATCTTTTTACGATACTTATTCTAATTACAACGGATGGGAAATTTCTAGAGAGTGACCAGACGACTAAAATATTAATGGGATTTTCCTTAGCGTGCTATAAATCATTTTATAGGTTTCTGAATTTCTCGCGCTATAACTTGTCATAATTTATTTTCGCGTGATGGCACCTCCAGCGACCAGGTAAACCGTGATATAACATCACACGTCCCTCCTTACCTAAAAAGATGTTACTAATAGTAACAGCTTTTTTCTTTAAATATAATATTATAATTAAGGTTGGCAATAGCCTAATCAGCTCGGTACCTGCATTTCGAAAGAGTGGGACCAGGGTTCGATTCCGGCGCGCACCAATATTTTTCAATGATTATAAACTAAGAATATGTGCGTTTCATTGCCAGCCTCTGTACCGGTCGGGTTTTCTGTGGTTTTCCCGTATAGTTATGGAGGTAAAATGTCATTATAGAAGTACCTCCATACTATTTAAGACCGTAATGCAAATGCAGGTACTGATTATAACACGTAAGTCGGCCACAGTCGCAGCACATGTGTGTCGGGCATGAAAGAAAAAATCCCGATATGCAGGGGGGTGGGGACGAAAAAGTGGTTGAGAGTTATAATGACGGGGTTGAGAGATTATATTGCGGAGAAAAAAGTGGAGAGACAATTATTCCCCACCCTCCCTTGTAAAACACTCTGCAGTGATACAAGTAAAACCATCCTCAATTATATCCTCAATATTATAATTTAGATACAGGCTAAACTTAGAGTACTAAAGATGTATTTAGTTAGATTCGCGAAACTGCTAATAACAATTTTATAAAAGTTTACTTATTCTAGATTAACATATGGTTGATTAAATTACATACTTAAACTCTATTATATATTGCATACTTAATTCTCTCTAAAAGAAGTAAACAGTCTTCACAGGTCATATTCATCAGCGGATGTGTCAGATTCGACTTCCACACGAATATGAGCTAGTTTTAATTTATCAGTATGAACTATTTTAGTTTTCTGTCCTTTTAAAGTTATTTTAACGTTACGATCGGATAAGATTTCAATAATTTTATAGGGTCCTTCCCATTGGGGGTCAAATTTAGAAACTCTAGGTTCTTTAAGAAGTAAGACCATATCGTTAAGATGAAAAGTTCGCGGATTTTGCTTTCGATCATAATATGTTTTACTAATATTTTTAGCTCTTTCGAGATTAGCTGCGGCGTTGGCTTGGGTACCCGAGATTCTAGAAAACAAATCGTCAAAATAATCATTATAGGTAGTAGAGATTTCCTCCTCGGCAAACTCGGAAGGGATGCGCGCCTTTTTCCCAAAAATTAATTCATGGGGAGTGTAGCCCGTGGATTCGTGAACTGACGTATTATATGAAAACATCGCAAATTTAATCCATTCGTCCCAATCTTTAGCCTTGCAATAATGTTTTAGATATTCAACAAAAACGTGGTGAGCTCTTTCCAGAGACCCTAAGGACTGAGGCCTAAAAGCAGTTGATTTTATTTGTCGAATTTTAAATGCTTTGCAGAATATCTTCAAAGTGTGACTAACGAAATTTGTACCTTGATCTGTGTGAATTACTTTAGGACACCCGAACCGGCAAATGAAATTATTAGCAAAGGCTAAAGCAATAGTGGTAGCATCAATAGTCGCAACTGGTATGGCGTCTGAATATTTAGTTAAATTATCTTGGATGCTAAGTAGATACTTGTTTCCGTTTTTAGTTACAGGTAGAGGTCCAACAATGTCCATCTGAATTTTATCAAAGGATTCCCGAGGGGTGTCTGTTATTTTCATGGGTTGTCTAGTTTAAACCTTGACAAGCTTGTTTTTCTGACAGCTATCGCAAGTACGTACAAATTGTTCAATTTGAGCTTTCATATTATTCCAAAAGAAATCTTGTCGGATTCGGTTGTATAATCTGATGACCCCAGGGTGACCTCCAACAACGGACTCGTGGTATTCGCGAATAATGTTAGGTCTCTCGCGTTCGGGGGGAAAACGGATATCACCTAAACAAAATGTGAAGGTGCATCCATCATTAGGGAAGTGTTGTTTGATATTTTTAACAAAATGACTCCATTCTGCATTACTTAATCCGTTGTTTTTTCTTTGAGGGATGCTTACTGTTTTTACTTGAAAATGTACGAGAAGATTTCTGAGTGAAAGAACAGCATTTTTGATATCTTTGGGGTCAATGCAATCATCTGAAGTTCTTTTAATAATTAAATGAAAGACAAAGTGATCGTTCCATCGCGACGCGATAGCTGTTCCAGGTTCTTCGGCGTTGTTAATTATTTCGCGGACGGAAAATTTGCTTTGATTTAAAAGGTCTCTAGAAGTTTCTGGGAGGAACGTTCCATCGACGGACGTGAAATGCACTAAGTTGTCTTTACGCATGGATATTTTATCGCGGGTGGTGGTTACGTAAGAAGAGGTATTGATAAAGATGGATCGGATTAGGGTTTCGTCAAGCTTTACTCTTTTACTCGATTGAAGTTCGTTAATATCAATGTTATTTTTGTATTCTACATGTGTTTCATCTTTCTCAAACCCACCTTGCAAATCATACGCTTCACCGGGAACTACCTGTCCTAAACCAATCGATGGGGAGTTCAAGTTACCTCCCGCCTCCCCCCTGGCTTCCAAAAGGTTACCCTTTAGGTTACCTCGGGATGGAGACCTTCCACTAGGGGTACAGTTTATAGACGCACGACGTCTTTTTGATGGTAGGTTCTCAATACCGGGATCTACCTGTCCCAAAACAATCCTTGGGGAGCACAAGTTACCTCCCCCCCTCCTTACTGGTCCTGGATATACACGTCCGAGGCCACCAGATATTGGAGTCCTCCTCACTGGTCCCGGATATACAGGTCCAAGGGCCACCAGGTCTTGGAGTTTATCCCCACCCGACACCTGCAGCGTGTCGTGGGCAAAATTAACCTCCTGACCCTGCGTACGCTCAGGGTCAGCCTGAGAACTATTCCGCGTATTATTGGTAACACCAGTACCGTCAAAATCTGTAAAGCTAGTCGGAGGCAGATTGAAACACATGTTGCAACTATAATTATTATCATTTGGAGAATCTAATTGAAAAATTGAAGCTACAAGTGACTCGACATTAGTATTATTTCCATCGTTATTGACTCAATTAATGTGATGGGTTTGACTTGTGTCGGAATCTGCAATAGGTACGTCGTCAGCGCAGACTAGTACCGATTCCAGACTTCTAAAAGTCTCAACTTCTTCAGTATATTTAATTAAATTGCTGGACGTTTCTGATGGGGGATTACGGGAAAGGGCATCAGCGTTAGAATTTATTTTACCGGGCTTGTAAATTACGTCATAATCAAAATCATTTAATTTAATACGCCAACGAATTAATTTAGAATCAGGATCTTTAAGGTTTTGCAGCCATACCAGAGGCTTATGGTCAGTGACAAGGGAGAATTTCCGCCCAAATAAATAAGGTCGAAAATGTTTTATAGCAAATAGCGCAGCCAATAACTCCTTTTCGGTGGTGGAATAATTTTCTTCCGTAGGGGATAATGTCCGAGAGGCGTAAGCTATAGGAAAATCGGAACCAATAGTTCCTTGACTTAAAACGGCACCAAGGGCATAATTAGAGGCATCCGTAGTTACAATGAAAGGCCGGGAAAAATCAGGATATTGTAATAGGGGTTCGGAACAAATAGTATCTCGGAGAGTTTCAAAAGCTCGTTGCTGCTTGTCGGTCCAAGAGAGAAGGGTATCCAATTTAAGAAAGTGGGTTAAAGGTTTGGCAATTTTGGCAAAGTCTTTAATGAACCGTCGATAATATCCAATAAGACCCAGGAAAGATTTTATTTTCTTCCTCGTATTAGGAAGAGGGAATTCCTTGACTGTTCTAATCTTTTGGGGGTCAGGTTTAACCCCTTCATGTGTAATTATGTGTCCTAAATATCCTATTTCGCGCCGAAGGAAGTGGCATTTTTCAGGTGATAAAGCTAAACCCGCGCTCTGTAATCTACTTAGCAAGGTTTTTAATTTGAGAGAATGTTCTTCGAGAGAACTCGCGTAAATGACGATGTCATTCATGTATACAAACAGTTCAATTCCCTGAAGTCCCGAGAGGACACGGTCCATGAGACGCTGGAAAGTGGCGGGGGCGTTTTTCAAACCAAACGGCATGCGATTAAATTCATAATGACCGTAGGGTGTAGAAAATCCAGTTTTGTGTTTAGAGGCAGGGTCCATTTCAATTTGATGAAATCCGGAAGCAAGATCTAAGATAGTGAAATATTTTGCTCCTCCGAGCTGGTCGAGAATATCGGTGATTTGGCAAGGGGTAAGCATCACTAATTGTTTTTTCATTAAGTCCGCGGTAATCAATAACCATCCTCCAACGAGGTGTTCCAGAAGGGCCAGCTCGTTTGGGGACTAACCATACGGGAGAATTGTAAGGGGAATCAGAATTTCGTATAATATTATCTTTTAATAATTTATCAACTTGATCTCTAAGCTCCTGCTTATGGATCTGTGGGAATCTGTATTGTTTAGTGTTAATCGGAATTTCATCAGTAGTGTTGATTTTATGTTTTAAAATAGTAGTAGATGTAAGTTTATCCTCAGGGAGGTGGAATTGAAAAGGGTTATCAAAAATTATTTTAACGATGCTTGCTTTCTCTATTTCATTAAGCCGACTCAGATCTACCAATTTACAAATTTTATCCAGTCTTTCAGCGTGAATTGAATCAGGGTCGCGATCTGGGTCAACTGTTCGCGTTGTTCGTGGTAAAGGCGGTAAAAGTTCGAATTCTTCTAATTTAATTGGAGGAATAGTAATATTGATATGATCAGTGGTAGTGTTGATAGCGAAAATCTTGATGAAGCCGTTGTGAGATAGTGCTAGAGCTTCCCCTAAAAATACACCAGGCCCAATATTTATTCTTTTTATATATCCAGTCTCTATTTTATTATCTATTACGGGGATCGTTAAGAGCTTCTTTGTCCGAGGGGGTAAATCAAAAGAAGGTGACTCGACAAAATTGATTTTATCTTTACCAAAGCTGAGATTACCGGGAAAATTGTTTTTAAAGGCCAGGACAGCGTCTTGTTTCCGTAAGAATTCTACGCCTAGTATACCTGATTGTTGGATAGGAAAGGAATCATCGACAACGTGAAATTTGATCTCGACCTTGCGAATATGAGTGATGATCTCACCACGAGTGCGGATCATTCCTAAACCAATACCAGTTAGATTATAAACTTTATTTTTATTAACAATAATTCTAGGGGAAAGAGCGCTTTGTTTGATAAGATTTAATTGAGCCCCAGTATCGATAAGAAAGTCCGAAGAGTTCCCATTAAAAATTTTGTCATTAAGTGATATTACTGGTAATTTGGGTGATGAATCTAGTTCAAGTTTGTAATTGACTCTGTAGGTCCTGAACACGCTACTGCTTCCGTGCCCCGCGTCGCGTTCTTCCGTTGGGCATCTTCCGCGTTTAAAGATTGATTTTGCTGACTTTTGTGATGGCGAGAGTCAGAATTGTGGCGGTTTTCGCGACGTTCGTGACGTTCCCGGTCGTGCCGCGAGTCTCTATAATGGTTTCGATCACCCGTTTTTCGGCGTTGAGCATGGTGATCAGCCCGTTGTCGCTCAAGATCGGGACAGTTTCTTTTAATATGCCCAGGTTCCCCGCAACCATAACACTTAACCGTGTTGTCAGTAATTGCATGAACTTTAGCTCTACCATAAGACTTAGTTGTGTAACGGGTGTTTATGCCTGTTCATTGGCCCCTAATTAATTTAATAAAATATAACAATCCTAGCAAAAATGATTCTAAATTAACAAGGGCGCCACCAGGATTTTGTATCTCGGTTCCTGGAACCGGAAACCAGAGCTGAGCTTATAATCTACAGGGAGAGAGAGTGGAGGAAGGTGATCTGAAAGAAATAAATTTTTATTTAACAAAAATGACCGGTATTTATTTAACAACAAAATAGAATAACAACTCGTGCCCTTGCACGTACACCACTCACTTACAACTAACTTAACACTACCGCTTATAACTACCGGAGGATTTCGGGCTAAAACCGTCGCCTCAACTCAGTGCTAGTCCTCTACTCGGCAATTCATCAACAAGTAGAAAACGTCGCACCAAGACTCGATTACCCTACTCGGCAATTCATCAACAAGTAGGGGTCGTCCAAAAAAATTCCTAATCCCACAGTACCCTCATACGGAGCGTCTATACTGCGGTTTCTAACTTACTACCGCTGTACCCCACTTGACGTCTATACAACGGATTCTAAAGTGTATTAATTACTCTATTCGGCAATTCATCAAGTAGAGATCGTTACAAAAATTCTTAATCCTGACGGTACCCTCTTATGGAGCGTCTATACCGCAGTTTCTAACTAAGTCGCGCTGTCCACCGGACCCTCACGCTCTATCAAAATTCTTAATCCTGACGGTACCCTCTTATGGAGCGTCTATACCGCAGTTTCTAACTTACTGCCGCTGTACCCCACTTGGCGTCTATACAACGGCTTCTAGGACTGTACGAGTTACTCTACTCGGCAATTCATCAACAAGCAGAGAACGCGTACACTCACACACACATATCCCGCACGATCTTCACACACATAACCCACGCGTCTTCACACACATAACCCACGTGTCTTCACACACACCCTGACTCTACAGTCAACGCTCTCTGTATTTGACTCGCCCGTACAGGACCATTCTCTGTACTTGACTCGTCCTTGTCCATAAGATCTGTGTAAAATCGTCAAATACAGAGGAAGAATGTGGTCAAATACAGAGAGCGGTCAAATACAGAGAGGTCCAATACAGAGAGCGTCGACTGTACTTTACTTTTATTTTCCGGATTACAAAATTACTCCAAAAATGACAACATTAATTTTTACTACTAATTTTCAGTCATTAGCACGCAATTAAATTATGAATTATTTGCACGATTAATAAAAAAATTTCTCGATAACTCCGTATTAAAATCGACGCCTAAACTTATTTCGAAATTATCACGAGTTTAATACTCAGCACATTAAGGGGGTATTCTGGTCTAGAAGCCTAAATTTTAGGCATTTTTCAAACTAACATAAAAAAAAAATTAAGAACATTTTTACCATCGGTTTTTTTATATGATGTTTATTAACGTTTCAAGAATATAAAAAAAAATTGAAAAAAAAAAAAATGATAAATTGGACAAATTACAGGTCGGTGAAGTGGGGGCTACAAAAAAAACGGTGCACCCTGGTTGACATGATTCCAGCCCTTGTAGTGATCTGAAACAAAAAAATTTGAAAAATTCTCAATCTGTAAAGATGTCGCTATCGCGTTGACCTTAGTCAAGAAAAAAAAAAAAATTCACAAAATGGCGTCGACATGAAATATCAATTTTTTTTTTACCCCCTTTTTTTGACCTTTTCGAATTTTTTAAAAATACTCCAAATTGAAATTTTTTAAAATCCAAAGCAGACGCGATAGAGAGATATATAAAGAAGATCCCCACCAAATTTCAAAAGAATCGGTCGGGTAGAACTTGAGATATCATGTCAACCACTTCAAAAAAAGTAGTTTTGAGAAAAACGCGTTTAAAGTTTGAGAAACAATTATAGTAGAATAACTCGTATAATAACATTCAATACTCACTTTGGATTAATCGGCGATTCCAGATCCATACATTGGGCCTTCCTCAACTTCATATTCGATGTTTTGTGAAGTTCTTTCAGCTAATCGAGCTGTTCTGCCTTCTTTGGAAGCAGCAGTAGCTCGTAGCTCAGAGCGCTCAATCCGAACTTCGTTACGTCTGATAGCAAATGAATGAGCTTCAGTACCAACGGTGATGCCCATAAGTTCCATCATTTTTAAGATGGGTAAATAACCTTCATTAAAAATGGCAACAGCTAAATAATTCGCAATTTGAATTGTTTGAGATCCAGCGTGAATATGCTTGGGAGCAAAAGTCCATATTAATGAATTGAGCGATTCATTGTTATTTTGAGTTTCGGATCCCAAACATCGATGTAGTAAATCGTCAGACGATAAACTGGTATAAATGGGCTCAATTACTTTCAGTACTTTTTCAAGACAGTACCCAAAATTTTTGTTAATAACTATTTCCTCATCTCCAAACTTTTTTAACTTTGCTGCGGAAGCACTCGTATAACTACAATCTTTTTCAGCGGTAAATTGATTTGATGAAAATCGTTTCTTCTTGTGCCTATCTGGACGACTACTGCTCCCCCGCGCACTTTTTCTATCCATTTTTAAGCAAATAAAAAAAACAAAATTTATTATTTCACAAAACTATCCACAGAGCACTTGTCTACTTCGCTTCAAGATTGAAACTAAACTGAACAGAATAATAAATGATAAACAATATCAACATTATAACTTTCGCATTGAACAGTTCCTGGTATATTTAGTATGTATATTCCTAGTATATTAAGTATGTATAAAGGTATATATAGAAGTATAAAAATATATATTGAATATATATGAAGGCTTATGTCGAAAACAAAAGAGTTCTTGGAAAGAACGAGTGCTCAAGTCTTCCAGGAACTGCCACTGTTTATTGTGTGATTCGCGACGATCGGCCGGCTTAGATGCTGCGTCACAAAATCGACTGTATCTTCGAAAATAATTCGAATTTTGAAAAATCCATTTAAGGACATATTTTTAAGGGTCTAAACTTTGAAAATATGCAAAAAAAAATCGATTTTTTCAAATTTCTAGACCAGAATACCCCCTTAAATTAATTCTAAGAATATTCTTTATAAAATTAACTAAACTTTCTTGGACGTAATCCACACTGACAAATAGTTTTACAAAGAATTTTATCGGAATGATGATATTAAGTTATTGACAAATTTTCCAGAACGTTCGACGCATAATTCAATGCAATTTTTGCTCGAAATTTAATTATTGATTATATAAAATATTATTATAAAATTCCATCCATTGATTTAGCTAATGCTAAATTCCCGAAATTAATATCCACGTAATTAATTAAATTCTAAGGAATTTTTCCAAGATGATGAAATTACAGTTCTTAATTAATTTTCATCAAAATGACCCGTGTAATTTTTGACTAGATAATTGTTATTATTGTTATTGTCGACTGGATAATTAATTAACAATAATTTATCTCGAGGTAAAATATAACTTCCAAAAATTATTCACGGGTAATTCAATTTCGAATTGCGTCGCAATTTCTCAATAATTAATTTTCCAGTAATAAAATAGTTCCCAAAATTATTATAATATAATTATAAATAATTTTCAATAATAAATTATATTAATAAATGATAATTCAATTGTATAAATTGTAATAATGGTCCAGTTGTTAATTTCACAATTTACTGCGTACTAAAATTCACAAGGAATTTGCGCACCAAAAATGGACGCCGGCGTTCGTAACTGCGTAACACGTTTTGACCTCGGGTACCAAATACTATGTCGTGTCGACTGGGACCTTCTCGATGTTCAGAATTTAATTAATAAAATAAATTTATTTAACCCAATCTAAGATGAACTGGCCAAATTAATAAATTAATTACTCACGACTTCCAAACCCAAGAGGTCTAGAACATTTCTCGGGTATAAGATCCCCAGGAGAAATGCTCACAATGCTAGCGAATCAAATCAATTAAAATAATTAATTATTATTGAGCAAATTATTGTAAACAATTGAAGGTTGGCAATAGCCTAATCAGCTCGGTACCTGCATTTCGAAAGAGTGGTACCAGGGTTCGATTCCGGCGCGCACCAATATTTTTCAATGATTATAAACTAAGAATATGTGCGTTTCATTGCCAGCCTCTGTACCGGTCGGGTTTTCTGTGGTTTTCCCATATAGTTATTGAGGTAAAATATCATTATAGAAGTACCTCCATACTATTTAAGACCGTAATGCAAATGCAGGTACTGATTATAACGCGTAAGTCGGCCACAGTCGCAGCACATGTGTATCGGGCATGAAAGAAAAAAAAAATCCCGACATGCAGGGGGGTGGGGACGAAAAAGTGGTTGAGAGTTATAATGACAGGGTTGAGAGATTATATTGCGGAGAAAAAAGTGGAGAGACAATAATTCCCCACCTTCCCTTGTAAAACACTCTACAGTGATACAAATAAAACCATCCTCAATTATAACCTCAATTATAAACAATTGAATTATCAAAATTTTTAATTTATAATGAGAAGTAGTAAAATTGATGAGCCGGGTATATGACCCCCTTGGCTCATCAAAGGAATCAAAGTCTCAATAAATGTGTAATTTTTGTGCTTTGGAAACTCAGGCTTCCTTCTTTGGACTGTTTTGGCTAGCGATGTTACTGCATTGGTCACTGCACTACTTCTGACTTGTTGTCTCTACTCAACTGACCAAGAAACCCAAAATTTCCCCCACTTAATACTAGTCGGATCCCGAAGACCGAGACGCGCCAGTGCTGCGTCGACTAATTAACGCACGAGTGCGGGTTTTACCGTCACAGGGTAAATTACCCTGTTACAGTTGATTCGCGGTAAAAATTACTATTATTCCCGAACAATGTGTTTCTGCTGGCAACATTTTTCTCTAATTCGGCGGCGATGTTAATAGCATCATTTAAGGTGGTCGGTTTCGGCTAAGCAAGAAAGGCGTTGAAAATGGAGTGACGAAGTCCAGTAGTAAACCCATTAATGGCATCTTGATTCAATAAAACGCTTACACCAATAAATTCGGTTGGTTGATACCTCTCCTTAGCAGCCTCCAAAGCGCGACTGAGAATTTCGCCAACTCGAGCTCCGTAAGCTACAACATTTTCATTTTCCTGTTGCTTGAGTCTCCGTAACTCATCGCGACCACGCTCGTCGTCAAACATCCGCGCGAATGCGGTTCTCAACCAGCTGAGTAATGTAGCTAAATTGTGTCCGGATCCCCAATGATTTGCAATTAAATGTTTGGCTTGACTTTTTAATCTTGTTTTTATCAATGCAAGTAAAAAGGGTTTATCACCGAATTTAACCAGAGCATCCGTGTCTTTACAAGTAGCTATAAAATTAGAGAGGGTGCACCGTTCGTCGTTGTCGCCATGAAACTCAGGAATCTGGTGGATTGCTGTTTTCAGGTCGAAATACGATTGGGTTGGAAAGGTGTTGGTACTGGAATAATCACTTGGAGGCGGAAAATTATGTTGCACAAGAGTGTTAATAGGACTCGATGGTATAACAAGTGAGTTTTCTGAGGACGTAGAAGCTCCAAAAGAGGGTGGAGTGGCAGTAGTCTCTGGTGGTCTATCAACGGTTGTTATAGGAGCGTTATTAGGTAATCTGCGACTACGCGTGACTCTACGTTTGGATGCATTGAGAGGGTTGCTGTTTTGCCGTGCGGCTGTAGCACGTGTACGGGTGTTTTTGACACGATACATGCTTATGATTAAAATCAGAGATTAAAATGAGAAATAGAATTCCTAAGAATGCTAAAAATAAAAAATAACTGGTCACTCTATTCTAACATACAAAATTCTATCTTAAATAATAATGAATCTATTTAATCTTTAAGCTATTGTCGTTGAATTTTCCTCGGTTGAAAGTTGCCCTCCTGGAGATGGATCGTCGTAGAGTTGCCCAAGGGATGAATTATGGTTTCAGATCAAATTTGCTCTTCTAAATATTCTCTTCGTGCCCGTGATTACGAGTAATTGACGTGTGCGGACTTTGTAATCACCCACTCTTGGCATTTGCCCAGCACTCGCGGAAAACGCACAAAACTCGTCGAGAGAGTGGTGGCTGGTGAACTTATTGTTTTATTTAGCACTTCTTGATGTTTAATTTTTCACCTTGTATTTTTATTAAATTATTAGCTACAGTTTTCTTGATTTTATTGTTAATAACACTTTATTTTGCACCAGTCCGATTTAAATTTTCACTTTCACTTAATTTCCCGCTAATCAAAGTCGGCGAATCCCACCGCACTGTCACCAATTTGTTATGTCCTAGCTCTAGTGGCCGCGCGTGAATTTATTTTATTGAGTCTAGAATACCGACGTGGTCGTAATTCGCCTGGGAATATTGAAATACTCAACTTTGAAATAGCAGGAATGAATAAATATTAATATATATAATATTAATATAATATATGACTGGGTTTTTAACATTCAAAATAACGGCGAAGAAAATTATTAGTTTAAATTGATTTAAATATATTGTTGGATAAAAACTTTACACAAAATTAAATTATCGGACCATTACAGTATTTAATAAGATGTAAGATCAGTCTGAGGGCTGAGGGTATTCCGATCTTCCGAGTTTGGTCTCGAGTCCGAAGTGAAGTAGAAGGGATGGTGGGGCAGCTTCCCCTACTGCACTAGAGTCCCACAGTTGAGAATGATGATAACCTCGATTGGCTGCTCCCCTCTCAGGTAGACTTCAGCTCGAAGCGTGCTCGCTCTTTCCGACCATGCTGGATACCTGAGTCTGGCAAGAGAATTTCCCAACTCCCTAATGACTGGGAACCTTTTTAGAGACCTGGCGGCCAGACAATATTGTCCTCAAATAAGGGTCAATAATCCGCCCAGACTGTCTTTCATAAATACTTAAAATGTAAAATATAGTACTTAAGGTATAATTTGTAATAAGTCTAATAAACCTTATAAGCCTACAACACTTGAGGAGTATCTCTAATACTAAACTTATAGCTATATATTTTACTCTAATCCTATTACAATAATATTTTATCTTTTTACGATACTTATTCTAATTACAACGGATGGGAAATTTCTAGAGAGTGACCAGACGACTAAAATATTAATGGGATTTTCCTTAGCGTGCTATAAACCATTTTATAGGTTTCTGAATTTCTCGCGCTATAACTTGTCATAATTTATTCTCGCGTGATGGCGCCTCCAGCGACCAGGTAAACCGTGATATAACATCACAGCTCAAAAATTACATTATTGAGTGTAGAAATATCATAGGTTAGAATTGCATTCCTATATTTTTAGGTTGGGTTTTTTGAAAATTTGTATCTTGTCAGTTTCGTCAATGGTTCGTATATATTAGGTCAAAAAATTTCTGCATGCAAATTTAAAAAAAGTGTCGATAGTGTCAAACAATTTGTCAAGCATAGGCAGAATACATACTCAAACTCCTACTGAATAGATTAATTTTGAGCAATGTGAAGTTAATCCTTGCTTATTCAAAAATGGTAGTAAAAAATAAGTTACCAAGGGCCAGTTTTTCAATCCGAGATAAAATTTTATCCTAGACCAATATATTTCATGTTTATAAAGATATACTGGCAATAATAAATTTATCCTGGATAAAATTTTATCTCGGATTGGCCCTAAGTGATAGAAAGATATACTTTGGCATGAATTGAAATAATTTAAAGATTAAAATTTATTTTTTACGATGAACAATTTTCTTTCATATATTTGGTTAACGATTAGTCTATAAAAAGAATCGGATACATAATCATTAAAACTATTTTTTTTTTTTTTTTTTTTTTTTTTTAAAGAAAAAAACAAGTATTTTCTATCATTTACAAAGTTATTGGAAGTGATTAATTTTTACTGTATTTTAATGGGATTTCATTGTTCTTTGTTAATCGACTAGTTACAAATCATAATATAAAATAACTAAAATATATATAAGGTAAAAGCCCCAATATATGATCATGTACCAGTATATGATCATATATTGGGGCTTTTACCTTATATACTAAATAATTTGTTAATAAAATATAGCATGGAATTATTAAAATTACGTTGATAATTGGGATTTTTGGTTGGTTTTTAACAATTTTTAAATCGATGTGTCATTGGCACCATTGCCCGAGAGGGCCATTTTCGAAAGACTCGATAGGCTTCTTCTGGGACTACTTCCACCTAAGAATCCGCTGCTGGTTTCGGAAAAGATTTTCCGGAAGCTGTAACATCAAAACTTAATTTAAACATTCCAATGAATAATTTCGAGTGTTTTAAATTCAAATTAAAAAATATTTTAGAAAGTTAATTATTAAAAATAATTTTCATTTATTACAATTTTCGGATGCCCGATTCGGAAGATTTTTTCCAAGGCGCGTCATCCGGTTCATGAGGTAAAGGTCCTTGGACAGGAGCATCTTTGTCATCTTCTGGCCTATAAGAAAAAACATATTTCCATTGAACGATATTGATTGTAAGAAGATTCATAAAAAGGAAAAAGAATTCAAATTGAAGAATATAGTAAATTGAGGTGTTTCAAAATAAATCTGTATACTAAAAAATCAAAAATACTGATAAAGAATTTTCTTTTGACCGAATTTATGGATGTACCGAATGTTTATTGATAATACAGATATTAGGGTGGTGCAAATAAACTAACATTTTTTTTTTAATTAAGTTTTTTACCACCCGATTACGAAAGAAAGCTATACTAAAAATATTTTAAATTAAAATTTTTAGTGCGAGTAAAATATATGTGTAAGTGTAACCATAAATGAGTGTAAATAAAAAATATGATTAAACATACGTTTCAGGTTTAGGACGATAGAGTTCCAGTTCATCTTCAAGATCAGAAACTCGAGCTTTCAATTCATTTCGTTCGTGAAGAATTTCTTTCAGTTCAGCGGTCGTAAATCTTGGTCTATCTGGATCATCAAGATCGTAAACAACTTTATTTGTGAGATCAGGACACCCTTGTGATTTGGTCAAATCTTCATTTTCTTTTCGAGCCAGACCAAGTCGTGCTCTTAAGTTGATTAATTCACGGTTTTGATCTTGTAATTGTGCCAGAAAATCAGCTCGTTCTTCAACAAGTCCACGAGATTGCATTTGTGCTTGACGTTGTTTACGCTTTAATTCTCTACCAACAGCGCTCAATTTTTCTACTTGAATCGTTAACTATACATAAAAATGAATGCTGAGTAAAAACATGATACAGAAAGCATTTTTTGATGTTTAAAAAAATATTAATCATAATTTACATTTTCGATTTCTAAGTTTTTTTGTGATAATTCACGATCGCGAGCACGAATTTGATCTCTCTGCTTGTCAATCATACTTCTTAACCGTTGTAATACAGTGATATCAACTTCTTGACTGGCGGTGAAAGCTAAGAAAATAAACTTAATGATTAATTAGTCTATTGACGGTTAAAATATAATTTTTTATCTTTCTACTAATAAGTTAAGTATTTTGGATGGTTGGAACAATAGATTGGCATTAATTATCATTTTTAAAGCTATAATTTTTCCAAAATATTTACAAAATATCAAAAACAATTTTAAAAAAGTGGGTTAAAAATCCAAGATATTCGAATCCTATTTTTAATAATAGCTTAAAATATTTGTTTTTTAGTTTAGTATAAGATGTATTTTTTTCAAAAATGTCAAAAAAAGTCGCTCTTCAAAAAAACTCAAAATTTGGATTTAAAATTTGAAAAGAAAATTGAAAAAATGAAAATTCAATTTTTTGTTAATTTTCTTCAAAAACTTAATTTCAAGACGAAAAAAATAACTCCATTCCCGTGAAATTATGACAAGTTGATTACGAGTTATGAATTTTTTAGCCTTGACATATCACACACTATTATTCTGAAATTTTCAAAAATTCATACTTGAAAAACTTTTAAAAATTAAAGATTAAAAATTTTCATGTAAGCGTTTTTTGACACATACAAAAATATGTTAAAAATTTAGCTAAATGAAAAAAATGTGATTTTTCGAATCTAGTGATTTTTTGTTGAATGACCCAGATACAATAAAATTGGTTTATTATAGCCAACCAAACATGCTTATCTTTAAGGAAAGAAATAATTTAATGAGTTTACAATTGACGTATTGGCTAATAATTTTCTTTGAAATTAAACTGAAATAACAGGTATCATAAAAATATTTATCAACCCTAACGTCAAATAAAATTAATTTCTAATTAAAAAAAAAATATTTTTATCATTGAAACTAAGATTAGCGCTTCATAGATCTAAAGCTCTGATCATAATACTGATTTCTCATTTGGCGTTATTAATTTAAATCTATTCTGACAAGGAAAATACTATTTATAAAGCATTCGATTCTACAGGATATTTCAAAGATGGGAAAAAAAAGCGGAATAATATTAAGTCATCATATCATTTGTTTTAACAATTTTAGTAGAATAATATTAGTCAATTTTATCCTTTAATTTTCTCTATGAATTGGTTAGAATTGTGTTATCAAGGAAATTATCTGATTATTAGTAAAATCACTTAATAGATGTTAAAATATTAATGTATGAGGAAAGGGATCAGTACATTGTTTACCGCTGTCCTGGCTGTCATTGCGAGATTCTTGAAGAGCTTCAGCTAGTCTACGATTTTCATCTTGTAGTCTTGTGACCATACCAACAAGATCTCGAGATTCTTGTCTCCAGTGTTCTTCTGTTTGTTCAACTTCCTAAAATATACATAACATTTATAATTCAAATTCAATGACAAGCCCATGTAAAAAAAATTGTTTAAAAAATATTCACAGCTTGTAACATCAGAACGTGACACAATTACGAACATTTTTTGAAAATTTCTATGACTTTTTCCTTAATGACACTAGAAAAAATCTGTTTTCAGTTGTCTAAAATTTCCTCGAAAAAATTCATTTTAAACATTTTTTTAACACTTTTGAAAAATATTTTAAACATTTTTGAACAATTCCTGTGTGAAAAAAAAATTGTCCCAAGCGTGGACATCCAAATGTGATACACAATGAGGGACATTTTTTGGACAATTTTGGCACATCACATAAATAATAAAAAATTTTAAAATAGTGCATTTTAAGTGAATTTTGAGTATTTTTTTCAAAATTTTTGGAGTACTTTTCATATAATTTTAGAATCAACGCGTTTTATTTTAAACAA
Source organism: Cotesia glomerata (assembly GCF_020080835.1). NCBI lineage: Eukaryota > Metazoa > Arthropoda > Insecta > Hymenoptera > Braconidae > Cotesia > Cotesia glomerata. The sequence goes on along the minus strand of NC_058161.1, from coordinate 23,388,663 downwards.
TTTAGTTATACAATTTGTCGTTAAAATCTTATGGGGAACATTTTTTTAATAATCTAAAATCATTTTTTGAACAATTTGAGAACAAATTTTGGATAAATTTAGAACAATTTTGGGACATTTTTGGAACGATTTTTAAATGAATTAAAAAGTGCTAATTTAATTTTGCACAGCTGTAGATTCGCCCGAAAATTAATGGATGGAACATTTCTTCGACATTTTTAGGACAATTTTAGATTGTTTTGAGAACAAATTTGGAACATTTTTAGAAAAATCTTAGGACGATTTTGAAACGTTTTTTAAATGATTTTAGGAAAGATAATTTTTTTTGCACAGTTGTAGATTTGTCCTAAAAATCGTTCCAAAAATGTTTAAAAATTGTTCTAAATTTGTTCAAAAAACGTTTTAAGATTATTAAAAAAATGTTTCACATAAGATTTTGAGGACAAAATTTTAACTAATTTGTTAAAAATAAAATGCGTTGATTCTAAAATTGTTTTAGAAGTATTCCGAAAATCTTAAAGAAAATACTTAAAATTCACGAAAAAGTTGTTAAAATGAACTATTTGAAAATTTCCGACTATTTATGTGATTTCCAAAAATTGCTCAAATAAAAGTCCCTCATTGTGTCACGTTTAGATGTCTACGCTTGGGACAATTTTTTTTTTTACACGAGAATTTTTCGATATTTTTTGAACACCAGACATTTTTTAAAAATACTAAAAATCAAATATTTTTGACAAATCTTCGACACCTCAAATAAGGGCTTCTTCTTGTGTTACTTGAAAAGAAGTCATGAAAGTATTCTAAAAATTTTTAATATGACTTTTTTCGAAATAATTTAAGACAACCTGAAAACAGATTTTTTCTAGTGTGACGGAGGAAAAAGTCATAAAAATATCCACCAAATGTTCAAAAAATGTTAAAAAAAAAACGTTACAAAATTCTAAAAATTTATCGATCAATCCAGACTCTGTATTTCTCTAAGCATTCTCGATTTTTTATCAGGTGTTTAAAAAATATCCAAAAAATTTTCGTAATTGTGTCACGTTTTGATGTTACAATCTGTGAACATTTTTTGTTACACGGGAATATTATCAAATTTTTAGTTCGATATTTTAAGAATCATAATTCAAAATCAAACAAAATTTTATAACTCATTTGTTGATTCGATTGTCTTTGAATTATGTAAGTTAGTAATTAGTATAGTAGTACTACTAGTATATTATAGTATTTTATAAAAGGATACTTACTTTCTCAAATCTCTGCCGATCTTCTGCTTTTCCGATTTTATCATTTTCCAATTGCGAAATTCGTGCGGTCAATTCTTGCACAGTTGTGATTTCTCGTTCATTTTTTGTAGCAAGGTTTTCTAATAACTCCAATGCATTAATAACTTTTGGCATGAGTCCAGTAACAGCATCAGTTCCGAAAGAATCTATCAATTTTTCGCATTCTTTTCCTATCTCAGATGCAATGTCGTAGACATCTACGACCGATATGTCAGATCCTGAGTATTCCTCCATATCGATGGTACGTCTTCTTAGGTGAAGAGGCATTTAAACTCTGAAGATATTGTATATCATTCTTTTTTTGCTATTAATATCAATATACATATATATTAGTTAATTAATTATGAAATGTTATTAAAAGTATAGTAATTAAGTGTCAGAAGTATAAGATCGAATTTACAAACAATATTTTTTGTGATCTAAAGTTTTGAAACGTACATCATTATAATTAATTATGAACAAGCCGATTTAAAAATCTACTTGATAATTAACAGGCGTCTTAATGAAGTTTTTTATTGCAATAAGATTCCTACCCTGATAAAAAAAAAAAAAAAATTCTTGATTTAAGACAAATAATCCTTAACCCAAGAAACTTACATTGAATAACAATCAGTGATCGCGCTTAAAAAATGATTTGTCTAAAATTTCATCTTAGCTCAAGAGAGAAAATATCTTCAACTGACAACTATTGTGACTTCATTAAAGATTATATTTTGTTTAATCAACACAACCAAAATTCTTCATCCAAAATGAATTCTCTTCAGCAAATAAAAAACTTTTTTTTAAGAACTTTTTATTCTTGATTCAAAAAAAAAATTCTTCATTCAAAATAGAAAAAGAAATCTTTTATAAAAAGGAGTTGACGCTGTAGGTCATTCTTGAAACCTTGTATAAGTTTCAAACTCAAAATGTCTGAAAATTTACCAATTAGTTGATTTTGAGCTCATCAAGCTGCTAAATCTAAGAATTCTTCTAGAACATTTTTTTCAATAGTTGGAAGTATATTTAGTTTTAGATATGCAGTACTTGCAAGTACAGTACCCTCGTCCCTCGCATTTTTATACTCTGACCCTTTATCCCCTTCCATAGCCATTGATATTGCATTATTTGTTATAGGCGTAAGTTGATGTCACAACTAACACTTTTCCGGGTCATTAGTCGAGCAGATATACTTAAAGCGCAAGCGGGTGCTGTTGCCTAATACTAACAGTCCCTTTTTCATTTATTGTACTTTAATTTAACACTTATGTATACAGTTGTCATTTCAACTATAAATAAAACCAAGCATTAAACTTAATAATTGTGTACCAATTAGTAAAACTAACATCAACTCTTAAGTTGCTATATCTTTTGAACACATCGTTCGATTTTTATTCTTTTGTCCAGTATTCAGTGCAGTTTTTTAAGCACATAAAATAGATAAGGTCTTGAATCGATTGGTCGAAAAATTTGAAAGTTACCCTAAAAGACTAAAAAAATAAATTTTATTTTATGAATATCTTTGAAACGGTTTAACCAATTGACTTCAAAATCTAATTAAATTAAAATTGTAATAATTTTTTTAAGAGCCGTGTTACGTGTCTCAATTGATGGATTCGTTTTATAGATATCGAATGATATTAGTATATTTACACACTATAGATACACACGCGGCTGGACGTTCAGCGTGAAATAGTCAGAATGATTTCCAAAAATTTCAAACTCGGAAGATTTGATGAAAACTCGGTTTCCGAAATCAATCGATTCTTACTCATGAAAATTATAAATTTTTAAAGAAGGTAGTTAAAAAAGAAAAATTCATTTTAAAATGTTTAAAAGCGTATTTGAGATTTTTTTTTTAGTGATATTGAAAGTAACAGAAGTCCGAAAGTTTTTACTTTTAACGATATTTTTAAAATAAATCGATAATTTCTTGAGCCAATGTTACCGTGTATTTTAATCCAAGAGAAAATAATACTTTTGTTCGAAGTATATAGTTTATCTTGCTTGAAACCAGTAAAGTGCTTCAGTGAATTCATAAAATTCATGAATGAAGAAATTTCTGCTTTTGATCCAAAAATTTCAATTTATTGATTCAGTTGTTAGTTTCTTGAATTGGAAATACTTAAAATCTTGAAACAAAAGTGAAAATTTAAGAAAACATTTGTTTTCGAATCAAGGGGTTTTGTTTTCTACGTATTGTTGATTATTTAATTCATGATCATACATTCTTATGTTATGAGTCAGGGCTATTTTATTATTCATAACGTCATAACTAATAAAATAAATAACTGAATGTGAATCTGGAGGGCTGTTCAATTCAGCCAGTAAGAAAATTAAATCAGGTTAATTAGGAAGCTAAAAAATCAGATTAGCTGAATTAGCGGAAAAAAGTTGAAAAAATCTCAAGCTTCTTATTTTTAAGAGAATTTTCTATGTTTTTGATAGTTAACAATTAAATTGTACAAAATAAAATTAGCCACTCAATCGGTTTAGCTATTCACTTATTATTAGCTAATAAGTTGATTAAATTGCAGTCAGCTAAGCCGTTGAATAATTAAGTAAATTTAATTCGTTAAACTACTAATGCAACTAAATCGATCAGTGAGCTAACTAATTCGCTTGACTAACTTTTCTAACCGGGTACATTGTGCAGCCTTTTAATCATATATGGTTATGCATGAATTACAGATGGTAATGATCAGATGCTATTTTATTGATCATCACAATTGACGAAAACTTTGGAAAATAATTATTGTTGTTGAAATTTTTTTTTTGTTATGTAGATTCTTATACTCTACCATAAAAAAACCGCGAAGGATCATAAATGATCCATGTGTGGGCAGAAATACATTATCGTTCGTTGCACCTAATTAGGTATGATTATTTCTGATCATGGGTTAATTATTCATAAACATGGATATATGAATTATATGCATAACGGTTCGTTTCCCGTCTTAGATAAAAGCCAATTGAAATTCTTTTAGACTTTCTGAACGACTTTAGTTGTATGAATTACTATAAACTTTTTAAATCTGAAAGCATTTATCTCAACGATAAGGACAGAAATAAAAATGATCATGATTGTAGCTAACGTCCGAAAGTTTTTTTTAAGCTTATAAATATGTAATTTATTGCAAAAATAAAAAAAATTTACTTGGAAATATTTTTACATTCTTTCGGTGTGATTAAAAAAAATTTTTTTTTATAAGCGTTAACTTGAAAATTATTTAAAACTATATTTGAATTAGCTGTCTACTCATTCCATTCTCATAAATAGGAAAAATTTAATGCTGACTGCTGGGTCAACTTCTGTCAGTCAACTTTTTCTCCAATTATGTTTATAGTGTATAAAATTTTTAAATAAATTTTTACAATACATAAACAATTTTAAGTTAATAAGTAAGTATGTTAAAATATAAGATTTTTCCATCAATTTAGGAAAATTGAATTGAAGAATAATCAAAAAACTTTTTTAAAAATTAATTTTTAACTAATACACAGCAATAAACACAATAGATGATGTAGATGATAATAATAATAACATATATTTTACGTACAAAAATCGATCATTAAAGGGGCGAAAGCGAAAACGATAAGTAACAAAAATTCTATTTGACACTACTATTTTATGCTTAGAGAACGTTCTGCTGCAAAAGAAAAAAAAATTACTAATTCAGGAAAAATAAATTTTTTTTATCGCTTACATTATTTCAGTTCTGATTCCTTTAATTATACCATGCAATACTTATGGTATGCAATATGTTTCTGATCAAACGATTCTTAAATAATTGAATTAAAAATTTCATTGTCAATTAACTGGAGTTTAAGGTACTCATGAAAAAAATTAATTTTACCGGATTATTAGGGTCCGATATACATTCTGACGGTTCATTAACAGCTAACACCTACCAGTTTAAATAATCTTAACACTAGTAATTTTGTATTGAAATTTGAAAATAATCATTATTTGAACAATAGTTATAACAACAATAATAATAACTAATAATTTTTCAGAATAAATTAAAATTGTGATAATTATATTTCTATTTCAATTATCACTTGTCACATTTAACATCATCTTCCAATAATCCAATCTGCTTTTATTTAATCTACACTTTAAAAACGATCTGGTGAAGTTGAAAACAATATAATATGACTCAAGAGTAAAAATGGAGGAACTTCATTGCGAGTTTTGATGTGGATACATATGATACATACATGCTGATGTTCATAGAAAACGAATAAAAAATTTATTTTTAAAATCTATCAAGTATTTTGGTTATATTTCATCATAATTCTAATGATAGAAAAACCTAAGTTGCTAACTACATTATTTGACAAATTTTAGTCAAAAATAATTATTTTTGTGAATAATTTGAAAATTTTTCCCGCACTTGATTATTCCTCGATGTTACTAGCGTTAGGGATACCACAACTTAGTCCTAACAGAGACTATACAAAATGTTATGTTTTCAGTGTTATGCTTCCATCTAGTGGATGTTATTTTTATTTATTGAAAACTTTACTTAGTTCTTACTGTAGTTCTTAGGGTATGTTCCGATATGCACTGCGACCACTGTACAGTGTGACGTCAATTTAGTATACTGTGAAGCCGTTCCTTTATAGTTAGTTATACTGGTTACTATTTAAAACGGAACGCAATCCCGTATACTGTCAGCCGCATTTTTTGACGCAGTATTCAAATGAGTGTATTAAAGTTTTCTAGTTCATTAAAAAAAACTGTTGTTGGAGTACTATCAAATTAAAAATATTTTAATTAATATTAAATGTAAATTGAATTTATAATATCATAAAAGTAAATAGTTTTTTATTAAAAAGAATATTAAAATAAATATATTTTACTTTTTAGCTGCAAGTAATTCTTCACAGTAGTTAGTTAAAGTTTTTTGACGCTTTCGTGGTGGGCTGATAACGTCAGGATCTAAAAAACGCCAAAAATTTTATTTTTGCTAATCATGTTGCAGTTTATGAAATATGAAAAGAGTAAATTTGAATAAATTTCTTCTAAATTTTATATCACATTAAAAATTATTTTACAAAATTAATTAATGTAAATACCCATTTTGTTGGTAGTATTTGATCCAGCAGTAGACAGAGGTTTTACCCACGGCTGCTCGCCAAATACTTCTTCCATTTCCTACAAATTAACAAAGGTAAAATATTTGCGAAAATTTTGGAAAGTATGAATAGAAAAAATGATTAGTTTTTATTATTACATCGTAGAAAGGCCATGTCATCGGTGCATTCCCAGATGTTTTCTGGCTATCTTTTAAACTTTTATAACGACGTTTAAGCGTCTCCCATTTAGTTTTACATTTTTCCGCAGGAATAGGCGGCAAACCCTGCTGATTAAGGGTTTCGTTGATTTTCGTCGCAATTTTGACCCAAACATCGCCATTGGTGATATTTGCATCCAGAAATTCAAGCTGGTATTCTTTATAAATCTCAATAAGAAGTAAAACTTCATTTTTGCTCCAATTCTTGACATCTAAAATTTGATGATAACAATATATTTAATACAAATATTTAAAAAAGTAACGGACTAATATTTGATGTTGATAAAATTTTATGAGATTGAAGTTGACCGAACTTTAGAAAATTACAAGAAATTTCACTTAACAAATAAATTAATACAAATAAGAAAATTGAATAAATTGAGGAAGTGGTAATTTAAAAATTTACTGATAGAATCTATTTAAAATCCAATCTCCGCAATTCATTTATAGGACAAAACAAAAGAACTTTCAAATCCTGTTGATTCATTAATTGAAAATATAATTGTTCGGCTTTTCAGTATTACTTACCTGCACCTTTATTATTGTCATCTTTGTTATTTCTTTCTTTACCCGATAACTTTGTAGCCTTCGGTTTGTTAAAAGATTTTTCCAGCCGTTGACTTCGTCTGAGAAGTATCAAAAGATGTCGAAGATGTATCGGAAAATGTTGCAGCTCCTGACGAGCCGGCTTCGGACGGAAATTCATTTTCTTTTTCGAATTCTTTCGAATCATACCTTTGGGCATATGTCGGCATAGGACGATCAAATACAAAACATTCTGTGAATCGATTAAATACAATATTAGAAAAATCAGTCTATACATATTATACCTGATTTTTGGATACAATAGAGGTATTCATAGTGGTTATATACGATAATCATTTGTAAATTATTAATATAACATATTTTAATTAATTTCACATTTTTACCTTTATTTATACAATACTCCAAAAGTTGAGTAGCAAACATCGTATCTACAAAGTAAAAATGAAAAATTATTATAACAAAATAAGGTTATGTATTTACTTTTGAAATATTTACATATATACAAACAATGGCAAATTTACCGGTCTTTGCACGATTAAAAATTTCCTGCGTAACTTTCAGCTCGTATTGAACATTTTCAACACAGTCTAATAAGGTTAATTTTTGCAATTCTTCCATTGTTTTATTAAATCCAAATTAATTACAGAACTTTATAACTTTGGGATTAAACTGTAGGTATTGTTTATAAAACGTTAGACACTCAAGTGGTTTTGACTGATCACGTGATCAAAGTACTGCGACTACCTTACCTCGAAAACGCCAGTGCTCACAGTAGAATATGGCGACGATTTATGACGTCATATATTTCCCTAGGGTACTGCGGCAGTATACTGGCAGTCCATAACGGAACGAATTTTTCCACAGTGATAGCACTGTGCAGTGCTCGCAGTGCATATCGGAACATACCCTTACTGTAGTTCTTTCGCCCGGGAGTATTAAAATACTCGGTTTCAGTGCGGAAAAGAAATCATTTTAAATAAAAGAATTCTATTTAGACGTTATTTAATTTTGATCAAAATTATTTAGTTGGTATCAATTTATTATTCAAGTTGACAAAATATTAAAAAGCTTCAAAATATAAAATTGAGGTTTACATTGACGTGATCTTAGCAATCTAAGCTCTCGGTGAGAAGTGTCGTTACATAGTTTTTCCGAAGAGCTTCAAACTCCGTTCTTCTCTCACCATAACTTCCATACATACATCCACTCTAAAGAATACATAAGTACACACATTTTCTACTACATATAAATGATCCTTATACACTAACATGTATTTTCTCTATATCTATATATATTTATTTCAGCCTATCGGCCTGAAAGTTGGACTTCACTAATATACACTTTTAGCAGTACAGTCATTATGTTTATTTAACTATTTTTATTAATTTAACAGACCCTTTTAAAATCTATTTATAATAAAAATGAACTTATAATTAACTTGAAATTAAATTACAATAAAATTATAATAAACTATAACATGAAAATATATATATTATACTATTTATAATATGTTGGATTAATGTTTGAGTTTGACTAATTAATAACTTGAATTAAATATTATTTCTATCATTTTACAATCGGATTTTCTAATAAAATTATAAGTCAGTTTAATTATTATCATGTATAAAAGAATAGACATTATCGTTTAATTATAAATTAAATAATAATTAAATAATGATTTAATAATAAATTAATAGTAAATTAATTAAATAATAATTATTAATTATTAATTAAATACAAGATAATAATAATTATTAATTATTTTAACTTAATTTACTTAACTACAATATTATATAAAGTTAGATTTTAACAGTAAATGTTATTTAACAATCTTATTTTTGTTTAGTTACATATGGTTTTGTATTATTCTTTGTTACTTTAGAACAAGGGTCTATTGAATTTCACGCGTGTCTTTTGCGACTTTTCCTCATAGGATTTTAAGTTCCATGTGGCGAGAAATAGTCCTTGAATTATTCAAGTACTTTTTATGGGTTCTGAGAATTCGGTTACAATGTCCTTTTGTACCGAAATATGTTTTTTTATTTTATTTTATTTTCTTTTGTAAATAAAACAGAGTTAACTAAAAGATGTTTATTACAACTGGTAAGAGTAAAAGCATTAAATAAATGATTTGAATATTTACTTCGAATATAAAATTTAACTAATTTTAATCATTTAATATTTATTAATTTGAATATTTCATTTGAATTCGCGCTCTCATAATAGATAGCGCTCTAATAACAGGTAGCGTCACCTGCTGGATGCACTAGGTGCATTACAAAGCACACATACATTGGTGTCTACTGACGAGTAACTTACGCTGTAATTTACTGCCATCCAGAAATATAAATTTGAACTAAAATCGATACATGTTAAATTTAGCGGGGAAATTTCTGGTTCCCAGAAATTTTTTAAAACGTAGATCTGCTGAGAATTCGTTTTTCGATTAAGTCGCAGAGAAACCAATAACTTCCCTATGTTTTTAAATCATTGATTTTCATGAGGGGAAGCTAAAAAATACCATAATTAATAACTATTAACTATTCTTAAATAATATTAACGTTTGTATAAAAAAAACTTCAAATTTGTTGTTAGAAAATTATAAACTGTTAACATGCTTTGACGTTTTTTGTTGTGCCAGTATTTAAATTGTATGTTTTTTCTTTTCTATTATAATATTGAGGAAGAGAGGGTTGGATTACATTTATGAATTAAAAAAAAAAACTTCTCTAATAGTTTTATTTCTAAAACCAAGATAACATAGCCACATCAAAATCTTCGAATATGAGTCGTTTTTAATTTTTTTTTTTTGCTTGAAAAATTTTTCCTCACGCTTTCAAATAGTAAATACAGTTGATGCAACATGTAATTGATAAAATTTATGGGAAGTTAATATTTATACGGACAAAATATTAACGAGTATGAGTTAATTATTGTATTCGAAGCGGATTATTTTATTATTATTGCTGTGACACTATATAGATTATTTCAATGTATTATGCATAACAACGTAAATCAAAAAAATCTTTGTATCTCTACGTTTCAGAGTTTGAGATTAATATAAAAGTATTACAATTTTATACGATGATAAATAATAAGATAAAAAGCTAAATTCGTTTTCACTGATTGTCTAAAAAATATTTAACTATTCAATGATTTGATTCATTCTAATTTATCTGAGTACTCAAGTATTTAATCGACATTGTGAAAGCTCAAGTTTTCTGTAAATTTTTTTAATTTTTCACTAACTCAATTTAAAATTTTCTAAAATTCGAGTTCTTTATCATTCGATTTTTTATCATGGAATTTTCATATAATCTTGATGTTTTTCAACATTTAAACAAGTCTTGCTTGACTCATGTGCCCTTGAAATTTGAACCATATTAGTCAGATAGATTTAAAAAATTTCCAAAACTAAGTTATGGTTTAAATATTATTCAAAATGTATTTAAACTGTTAACTAGAATCAAGACTGTAACAATGACTAGGATAGGTTCTCTGTATCAATCAATAAAATAATAAACTTGGCAGAAAAATTTTTGTAGGAAGATTTGGGCATAATTTTATTAAATCAAAATCAAAACAATCTTACAGTTGTCTGTTTTATCAATTTAAATCGATATTTGTTTTGTAATATATTCATTAGAAAAGTGTATTGGATTATATAAACTTACTTTATTCTCTATATCAATACATTTTTATTATCCATAAACTTCTGAATTAGTTCCATACGATTATTAATTTTATAATTAATTTTTGATTTCTTTACATATAAATAAATTTACTTTGAAATTTTTATTAAAATATGAGTGTTTACATGATTAATTATATATTAAAATTATTCAAATATATATTTGGCATTTAATGTATTGAATATAACTACAAACAATTTATTTATAAAAAAAAAAAAAGAATCAATGCTTTTATAAATTTTATATTTTTTACACCATTTTATTTTTAATATTCCATCAATTTATATATATTTTATAATTATTGGATAAAATTATTGTATTTATATGTGAATATATTTTTAAGCTCATGCTTTTTTTTTTTTTTAATTTATAATTTCAAAAAATCCTTAAGTATTAAAAAAAATGAAAAATTATTTAACATATCGTGTATCAAGAAAAGATTATATATATATATATATATATATATATATATATATATATATATATATATATATATATATATATATATATATAATAATTATTAATAGTAATTAAAAAAATTGTTCAGTATCAATTTTTAATCAGACATAATTTCAATAATCTTAAGTCAAATCACTGGTAAATTATCTATTTAATGAGACGATTCTTAATATTGAATTAATTTACAATACTGATGCAGAAAAAAAAAATTTTTATGTAATATATTCCACAATATATTAGTTTATTTATATAACTTTTATTTTTCTTTTTTAATGGCTTTGATATTATTACTTTAATTTTTAATGATAAAATAAACGTAGTTATTAGAAATCTAATACGATCAATTATAATATTAATACACTAGTCTCAAGTTTGGCAATTGCGTAATTAATTAGCACATGTGTATTATAATTATTCGTACAAGATTGTTACAATAATTTGGTGGATAAATAATTACAGAAAGCCCTCTAAAGTGTCAACAAAGAGCCCCTTTAATTCTATTGGTTTAAAACCAAAAATTCAAAGTTGCATACACACTAAACCATTAATGAATGCAAATGTGACAATTCAAAATTTCAAATGTTTTATTATAACAGCATTGTGGATAATTAAAATTTTAATCAGCAATTCATTGAAATTAGAACTGAGCAAAAAAAACTTTTCATTTTTTTCTCGAGTATCCTATGAAAATATAATATTTTATAATATTTTAAAGATTTTAAAAAATTAGCTCGATTGAAAAAAAAGTTAAAATGTTTAAGCCACGCCAGAAAGAAGTAAAACTTACAGCTTATTGTGTATTTATACAGATAATTAAGATTTTTTTTTTATTGACAAATAATATTGAGAATATTAAGTTAGCGGAAATAATATTAAATAGTCGATGCGACTGCGACCTTAATTTTTCACAATATTTAGAATTTGTAACTCCTGTCAGCAAGAATGTTTCAATAAATAAATTTTTAGGGGCCGCTAAATTTTTTGAAGACTCAGGTGACCTCTAAAAGTTTTAATCGTGCTGATTTTTGGTGAGAACTCTTAAAATATAAGCATATTTTCATCGGAAATTAAAAAAAAAAAAATAATCGATTTTTTTGCGTCGTCTTACGAGATATCATTTATTTTTGTGTTACAAAAATGTTATTGTTCACTTAAGCTTATTACAATTCAAATGTGTTGTACAAGTTATTTCACCTCTAAGATATTTCAGTTGTGTCAATTTTTCCATTAGTTATTATCAAGAGAAAAAAAAAATAATAACCTGTCATATCTTAGGTAGAAGTACTGTACATAAAATTAATCAATAAAAAAAAAATAACTTTTTTTAAGCTTAATGATATACATGTCGAAATCATACAACATAATTAAAGAAACGAAACCCTACAATCAAACACGAAATAAATATAAAAATATTAAGATAATTAATAGATTAATAAAATAAATGTATATTTTTCTTGTATAAATATTCAATTACGATTTTATAACTAAATAAGTATGGTAAAGGAAATATAAATGCATCCAAAATTTTATTTTTTTAATAGTTACCTTTTATCAGTTCATTGGGTAAATCAATTATATTTTTTTACCCTTAATAAAAATTATTGATAAATACAGTTAAGTTTAAAAGAAAAATTTTTATCAAATAATATGAGATTCCAAATTATTATAATTATTTTTCTCATTTGTTTGTAAATATCTTTGTTGATTTATTGGCAAGTTTGTGCGAAAACTTGACTTACTCATATCAATATTTCTTATTTAATCTCAAAAGGAATGCAACTCTCGAGACAACAATCATTAACAAAATGTAAATCTTTGAATCTTTGGTAAAAAAATCAACACATTCAATATAATTCTTATTTCTCTGTTTTTTTTTTTTTTTTTTTTTTCATAAATTTAATTTCATCTCAGCATTCAAAATTTTAATTAATTTTTACTACTATATTAAACACACACAAATATTCAAATAAATGTTACAAAATGTAGCTTTTAAGATAAAATATACCCGAAGATTATTTTAAAAATGTCTTGTAAAAAAAATCATTTGTAATGTATTGAGTATTAATGGCACGTAAGAGACATAGATTTATGAATGATTATTTATCATGTTTATAACATTTCATATTCTTAAGCTTTGTATCGATCTGATGAACCGATAGCGCAACAAAGAATAAGCGAAAATATCACACCGATTAATTCAACAACACAAAGTACTATTATTACTATAAGAACAATGTAGCCTTGACTGCTGAGAACGTTTCTTAGCTTATTGACGCAACCCTGAAAAACAAAAATAATTTAGTAAGTGAAAAATATAAATTATTAATATCTGTTAAATTACTTTACGTTTAAAAAATGCATATCTATAAATTAAGAAGACTATTTTGTTGCCTAAAAGAACTGAGAGTTGAAGATCATAAATTATATCTTCAAAATGTTTATAAATAAGTCCGGAAAAACCGTTTAATGGCTCGATTTAAACAAATACAGCGTTTATTGGGAGTACCTTTAGCTGAAAAAATTTCTGAGAACAGTAGCTACCCTATATAGATATTAGCAACGGTACGATCGATTTACCAAAGAGAGGGAAAAATTGACTTTTTTTGACAGCAAATTTATTTTAGTCTCGAATACTGCCCTTAAATTTTCTGTGTGGTTATTGATTGCTGAGATAGTAGTCGTTGAAGACTAAATTATCCACCATTCAAAGTCGGATATACCAACGAGAAATTAATGTAAAAAAAAAAAAAAATGAATGAAATTGGATAAGCAGGTTAGCTAATTCATACAGTGCAAGGAAAATAAATATCGCGCTGATAACTATCCAGTGGATCGTGAACGTAGTAGTAGTATCGGGATGAGTACAAAACAATTTCATTATTTTCATGAAACTTCAAATCTTTGTGGATTACCACGATTCAAGTGTATTGTGAATTTGTCAATGCATATTATATATATAGTGTGTTGGTAGTGTTGATAAGGAAATGTTTCTCTGCTACGATGAAACGTATCGTGATCATCAGCATACACGTCTGCTGCGTCACCACTCATAACTAAGTTCTTAAGTTACTCGTGAATGTTTATATTTTGATAAAACAATATTTATTTATAATTTTAATTTATATTAACAGTATAATAATATTACTAGTGAAAATTTCAAAGCTAAAACAAAATGGAATTAATTTTTTGTAGAGCTCCCATACGTAAAATTCGGACGAACGTAACATGGAATTCCGGATCCCCATGTAAATCGTGATCATCGCGATAAAATGCATTGAGCATTTACGGCATATAGAGTATAGTCACATGAGTATCATGATAATCACGATACTGTTTAGTATCATGAGCGTGATACTGTTTTCTCCGTGTGGTTTGGCTGAGAAAATTTTTCCAAACACGTGGGAATTTTTTTTGTGATGTTATTTTTAAGATATATGAGAACTGTGACTCTTAAAAATTTTTGACTGAAAAATCGAAAAATTAAAATCTTGGAACTTCAAAAATTACAGAAAACTTTCAAAAATTTTTTTACTTTGGTTATTTTTGCATAAAGTATAATTTCTATTATACTTTTGTATTAGATTTCTAAAATAAAAGTTTAATCGTTAAGAGTATGATTAAAATTTTTTTAAACTATGATCTAATTCTATAACGTGAATATAACAAGATTCTGTTTGTAATACAAAGAATAATGCCACGCATATAACTTTTTTCTTTATGTATAAGATGTTCCAAAGGCTTAACAAACTCTTCATTTGATTAATTTTTAGAAGTTATTTATATATTGTTTTCATAATTACTTACCTTGGAGTAAATTTCTGATGGTACAAAGCCTCCAACTTTGATTTTTCGTGCAGTATTGCAAAGATTGGTATCTTTGACTTTGCAGCAAGATTCAGGAACTATGTAATCATTCTTTGGACTAGATACAGTAAGACTTATTGGACCATTAGAGCTTCCATATTTAGAGCTGGCCCAATCATTAGGTCCACTTGCTCCGCAGCATTGTAAATTTTCTTGAATAGAATCGACAGTTTGAGTACGGTGATCTATTTGTCCATATTCATCCTAAATATTAATGTTTTTATAAGTGTTAAAACTGTAATTTATTGAATTAACAATCCACCTCATCATTGGGAATAAATTTTTGAATAACTTCTATATTTTTACTCACTTTAACAGTATTCATGAAAGAAGCCTGGACTAAAGGTTCAATACCATCTCGATTAGTATACAGCCAAGCTCCAGCTGCGATCTGAGCAACTATGACCACAAGCAGGCAGCTGAAGAAGCCAACAAGCATGCATTGTGATTCACGGAAAGCTCCGCAACATCCCAAAAATGCGACGATCAGCAAAAGAGCACCCGCTGCAAGGGTGATGTACAATCCAGCATAATAATTATGCTGTTCTTGAGTTAATGATAAAATAAAGGTTTGGTCCACAAGCATCCATGTTCCAAAGACGACTGCAGTTAGACCAAGAACCTAAAATTTTATTTGAAAAACAGTCAATAATTGTACAAAGAACGCCATTAATTTTTACTGAAATAGTTTTGTTAATTTGATATAGAAAATAAAAAAATTTCTTTTTACTGATTCTCTGTTGCTCTTTCAAAAATTCAGTAAAATAATTTGCCTTACAATAGTTTTCTAATACTCTAAACTTTATTAAATTCTGGACAATAATTTTAAGGCCGAGAATACTTTCTACAAGTCAACAATATTTAGTATCTATGAGATGTTTTTAAAAAGATTCTCTTTTAAATTAAAAAATTAAAATGATTTATTAATATCAAACGTCAATAAAACATTTTAAGAAGTTAAGAAAAATGATAATTAGCGTTTTTTTTACTCTGTTTTAAGGTGACCAACTTTACAAAATTGATTTTTTTGCATGTTCTTAATCCTTATACTTTTAAAAATTACCCCAAAAATATTTTTCAAAAAATTCGAATTCTAACATAGTAAAATTGGTAACATAGTTTTTCTCGAAACTACCTTTTTCTAATGGCGGACAGTTCATATATCCCAAACTACTATACCAATTTTAATATTTTTGGTCTTGTTTTGTTCGTTCAATATCTGTTAACAGATGTTCATTATTATAAACGAACAGACGAATAGCTTCACTTAAATTGAATATAATTTATTATTATAATCAATTCAACCAATTCTCTTGCTAAAAAGTACATTGTTGGAAGTTTTTAAAAACATATACATTCTTGTGTCAAAAACATAAATTCTTACAAGTATTTTTTTTTTTTTTTTCAGTGTACAATAACTACTTCTATAAATAGCTACCAATTAAATTTTTACAACAATTGATGTGAAACATCCCAAGCTTATTTTACAATAAGATGATTTTTTAAATTATTTTATCCTCCATTTAAACATTAGAGCTAATTTTAATAGTATTGAATCAGCGAACTTTCTATTGCTGTAGAACAAAATCTCAATAGATAAAAATTATTTTTTACTTTTTAGTTTAATTGGATATTAAAAGGTATTATTTAATTCTTTTAAATAATAATTTTTGCTATTTTAATTATTCCTTAGCAAAAGGGTTTATCATCGTTGAATTGTAATATTGTTGCATATTGTGTATAATGTAATTAAAAGTAAGATCAATTAATGTTTATAAAAATTTCTATCTGTCTACTTAAACTACCAACATTTCCGCTATCAAACACACCTTTCTTTCAATCTCAATTACATTTCACAGCTGACTGATCAGACATTTGCAAAGACCAGAGGTCAAACCTATCTTTTTAAAAATTTAAAGTTTAAAATGAATTCATACTTAATTTTGAACAGGAATTGCTCATACAAGAAATGAAAATATTTTTTATCTTTTAATAACTGCAGTATTAACTAGGATTTGTGGTTAAATGAGACTAAGTCTACGTTTAAATATAAATACAGCTGTAAATGTTAATTTTGCCTGAAAGACGTAGGCCGACATTTTTATAGAGCAAGTCCAGGTGGAGGATATTTCCTAGTTGAACAAAATTAAATGATAAAACTTGCTTTGAGTCAAACTATATAAATAGATAAAAATGTGATTCATTTTTAACGCGCGAGAAACTATAAAAAAGAAAATAATAAAATACAGACTTATTTTAGATCATGATCCATGATCTATGCATTTTACATTACATCATACACAGTATGTTCATATATTCATAGGATAATACTCGAGTGACTTTAAAATAAAATTAAAAGTTCAACATCGGTTAAATAGTCAAGTGTTATGAAAATTCTGAGATTTTTTTTTTTTTTTTTTTTTTTTACAATAAACTCAGCAAGCATAGAGCCAAATAATAAAGTCTTTAGAAATAAAACAAAAAAGGCACTATAAAAGAGGTCTAACGATAGTTTTACAAGTAAGATATTTTTTTTTTTAGTAGATTTCACAGAATGTAACTATTGCAATTGTTTTTATGGCGGAATTTTTAAAAAATTTTGCTACTCTAGATTTCAGCTCGTCAAATTGATTCAGAAAATACGTATTGTTCAAAAGTTAATATACACGGAAAGAAAATTAAAGGAGTTTTTACTATTTTACTATTATGAGTTTTACTTGTATACCGTTTTCTGGTTTTTACAAGGTTACTTTCCGCTCTATATTATCAACACAATTTTTTCAACCCTTTTTTATTATCAACATATTCTCCACTCTTTTATAATCAACATGTTCTCCACTTTTTATTATCAACATGTTCTCCACTTTTTTATAATCAACATAATTTTCGCACATATAATTTTCATTCCAATGCGGCTGTGGACCGACTTGTGCTTTCTGTACTGCATTTACCCTATTCCTCACCCCTTTCTATCGGTTGTTGGAATAGTGGCGATGGGGAAACCACAGAGAAAACCTATGCCAGTACAGGTCGGCTACCGGAGCGACCCCCGACGGTTGGTGTTGTAACTATTCGAATAACCGTCGGGGCTCGAACCCTCGCCTCACGACATGATGCACGAACGAACTATGAGGATAATGACTTAGTCCGCTCGGCCATCATGCCGCTGAGTTTTTACTATTTTACTATTGTAATTTTTACTAAATAAAATTATGGCACGCCGTTTTACTATTTAATAGAAGGAAAAAAATGATCTTAAAATTAATAACTAAAAAGAAAAATGCATATTTTATGTTAAAACATAATCAAAATATAATAGATTCATTTTATGTTCATACTTAAATTTTTTAAGGAATAATTATTATGTAGGGACATAATAATAATATCAACGAATTAAAATTCTGAGTTGAGCTGATGACAAAAAGAATATTTTTATTATGTGTCATGATAATTAAAAATAAGAGTTTAATAATTATGTGAGGACATAATTTTAACTAACAATTTTTTTTATGTTGTGACATAAATTAAATTGAATCCTGTAGATTTATATTTTTAGAGTAATTATTTATAACATTTTAATTTCTTTTAATCGAAAATTTAATACAAACAAGAATTAAAATTATCCACATAATAGAAATTCGGAATTAAAATTATGTACATAATAAAAATGTTATAATTAAAATTATGTACATAATAATAATTCAGAATTAAAATTATGTACATAATCGTAATTCGGAATTAAAATTATGTAAATAACAAAAATGTTATAATTAAAATTATGTACATAATAGAAATTCAAAATTAAAATTATGTACATAATAATAATTCAGAATTAAAATTATGTACATAATAATAATTCAGAATTAAAATTATGTACATAATAATAATTTGGAATTAAAATTATGTACATAATAATAATTCAGAATTAAAATTATGTACATAATAAAAATTTCATAATTAAAATTATGTACATAATAATAATTCAGAATTAAAATTATGTACATAATAATAATTCAGAATTAAAATTATGTACATAACAGAAATTCGGAATTAAAATTATGTACATAATAAAAATTCTGAATTAAAATTATGTACATAATAAAAATTTCATAATTAAAATTATGTATATAATAATAACTCAGAATTAAAATTATGTACATAATAGTAATTCAGAATTAATATTATGTACATAATAAAAATGTTACAATTAAAATTATGTACATAATAGTAATTCAGAATTAAAATTATGTACATAATGGAAATGTTTAAATTAAAATTATGTACATAATAAAAATGTTTGAATTAAAATTATGTACATAATGGAAATGTTTGAATTAACATTATGTATTGAGATAATATTAATTGCTTAATATCATTATGTTACAAGATCATTTTTATGTATTATTATTATTTTATTTATTTTTAGGATAAAAACTTTAAATTAAATTTATGTTACTAGATAATTAAAATTCGTTATCGGTATAATTAAGTATGGTGGGACATAATAAAAATTTTTTGAATTTTAGTTATGTAGTGTCATAAATTTTTTTGAAGTATTCATTATGATTTCACTTTTTACTAAATTCTGTGAATTTTTATTATGATCAACCATAATAAAAATTTTGCAAAAATTTTTAAACTGTTTTAAATAAAATTAATCCATTTTTTTTTATGCAGATACATCATTTTAATATTTTTTATTATGCTATTTATAATGAAAAAAATATATTTTATCGTTAATCATAATTGAATTGTATTCATTATAATTATGTCACAAGATAATAAAAATGTTTTTATTTTTTCTTAAGAATAATTTCTAATCATTATAATTATGTCGCTACATAATTATAATTCGTGTTTTTTAGTACCTCTTCCTATGCATAAGCATTTAATTTTATGTCGGGACATAAAATAATTATATTTTTATTATGTCAGTACATAAAAAGAATTCACTGAAAAAATTCTTTTTCGAATTAAAAATAAATTTCTTTTTTTTATGTTCTGCAAAAATATAACCTGATTAAATAGTAAAACGGCGTGCCATATAAAATAGTAACGGTGGACTATACTTCTCATTTAGTAATTTTTACGATCTACTATTGTAAATTTTATCCAACAAATAAGACTAGCAAGAGTCTTAAAAAGTCGAATACTATAGAGCAAATTATACAATATGTGTTTGTGAACTTTACAATTCAACTATTGTAAAAATTCACAGTTGGTTTTTTTAAAAGAAATATTAGGGAGGGAGAGAGATAGAAGGTTGGACTAATTGGTACCTGTACCTGTACAGTAATCGAAAAAAGAAACCGACATTTTCGTGCTATCTGGGAATCGAACCCAGAACTCTGTGTTGGCAGCCAGAGACTCTCCCTCTACGCTATCCGAGGTAAACTAAGACCCATATCCTTTAACATTTACATAAACTCGGAGTCTAGCGCTGTGCACGGCCATCACTCACACTAATTGAGAAACATTCCAATTCAACTATTGTAAAATTTGCTATAGTTCTATTGGAAAGATACAGAGGCAGCACTGGAAATTTTCATCTCTTACTTTTTACAATAGTAATATCGGATTTTTTCATGAATAAATAGTATTTTTTCTTCTAAAATATTTGACAATTAATAGTAATAAAAGTATAGTCCAGCTTTACAATAGTTGTATCGTAAATTTTTCCAGAAATTTTTTCCCGTGTATATATACAATATTACGTGGCTAGTCACGACGGCAGCGTCTACAATTTTTATCGGACCCTAAATTTGCATGACAACCGTTACTATAGAGACGCTTATTATTGAAAGCAGTTACCATGACAAGTGACGAGAATAGGCATCGACTATTACGCGTAAAATATTTTTATTTTAAATCATTTCCGCTACTATACTATTCTCAATTAATATCGTTATGTAGATAAAATAGTATATTACACACCTGTGGCAAGAAAATGAGAAATGTCTCCAGAACACATATATATGTTGCCCGAGGCGAAGCCGAGGTCGACATATATGTGATCTGAGATATTTATTATTTTCCTGCCATAGGTTTGTATACTATTTTTCTGTCCGACAGAGGCGGAAAGCGGTAATTTCGTTTAGCGCAGCGGGCCGAAAGTTGCCACTTTCCGCCTGAGGGCAGAAAAATATTAATACATTATTTCTATCAGTACATAATGAGAAACAAGTTTCACTACTTCACGCCTTGCCTACACGAACAACTTTTGTTTTTATTTTTTTAAATTCATTCGAAATCATTTATTAATATTAATACAACGTTAAAAATATTATTTATTTTATTATTATATTTAATAATAAAAAACGGAAAAGTTACATCATTTCTTGAAATTTTATAGCCAATTACTTCCTTATATTTGATTTCGCGAAGATAATAATTTGTAATTTAATTATATCGTAAAAATATAGTAACACAATTCAAATGATTCAACATGTAATAATGAGTTCGTAATTCTGAATAATTCAAGTGGTAAGCTGATTAATGAATCGAAATTCATTAGACTCAGATAAAGTTTGAACGTGATTAAATTTATTTTTAGAGACGTACAGTGAAAGACATATATACCTCTTCTTTCTACTACATGGAGTTGGGGACAAAAAAAATATTTTATTCCCACGCGTGTGTCTGATGGATTAGTTTGAAAGTAATTTATGAATCTTTCAAGTCAAATGAGATTTAATTACAATGACACTAGATCCAACACTTTTTTATTCTGCTTACTAAGGGGTTCTCTCATGTAACATACCATTTTAAAGAAGGATACAAATGTAAAACGAAAAATTTAATAATAAGCTAGTTTGAACAATTAAAATATATTTTATACAGAATACAATTAATACACTGTGAGAAAAACGGTGTAAGCGTAGGTGATATTGGTGTTAATTTAACGACGTCACCGGTGTTAAAATTAATTTTCTATAACTGTTGAAAATACTTTATAACTTCCCGCTAAGAAAATTGAAAATTTTTGAAAATCGGGAACCCAAGCATTACAAAAAAAAATGTTGACTTATTGAAAGATTTTATTTAACAAGAAGTCAGAAATTTATAATTGTCAACTTAAATTAAACAAAACATCACCAAAAAAAATTTTCGTGCCGCTAGGGAAGTTATTGGAGGTCTATCAAGCTAGCATGGACTTGTCCATCAGGCATTGACTTATTATTCAAGAAACAAAATTTATATGAATGAATGTATTTATTTCCCAAAATAGGGGTACACAAACAGCGGACCCCCGTTCCGCTTTACAAAAATTCTTAAAATCTAGCTTAACAACTATCTTATATATATTATCATTAATTTACCTTCATCTATTAATATACCTTATCTTCTAACAACACTATTTACATTTGGCGAGAAAAAGAAACGGCTGAAGGCCCAAAGAAAAACACCGCCCACACAACACACCTATTCCTCCATGCTTCCTCTCTCATACCGTTGGACTTCCATTTCCACTGAACCTTTCTACCTTTAGCTCTGTCCTTTCCCCTCCCTTAACACTTCTCTATCTCAACTAGCCAGCCCTCTCCTTGACCATCATCCCCAAGCACCTCCTCTCTCATCTCTTGCCACCCTCTTTCTACCCCAAAACCTGTGCGTCCTTCCTAAACATGTTCCCAGGATTCTTCCTCACATCCACAATTCTCGCATCTCCTATTTTTCCTATTCTCCCAGTACCATCCGCCCTTTATTCCATCTCCTAACCTAAACTTTGCCACCCTTTTCCATCTATCCTCCGACCACCCTCTACACAGATGATATCCCGGGATTCCTTGTTTTTTGAAAAATTTATAATCTTTATTACTCCTAACTTAACTTATCTAACTTATCTAGTTTTTGCAGTTTTGACAAATGCCTCTCCAAAGTAGCCAACACGTTCATTGATGTTTTCTCAAAGCAAAATGGGCATTTTACTTTAATAAACTCCACAGCTTCTGATGATGATCCAATGTTGTATCTTAATTTGACACAAGATGGATGAAATTTGTGATGATATTGACAGCTTGCTTTAATGCAATGCGCACTGTCGGTAATCTCAGCAAGACACAGTATGCACGACATTATTACAAAGTGAACTCAGTGAAAAATAGATGGAAGCACCAAATATTAACGCACCTCAAGTCCAACCTTAAAATTCCTCCAAATTAATACAAAAATAGAAATAAACAAGTTAATCTAAAACACAGTATAGCAATTTATTAATTCGCAGATGTACAAAAAATTACTGAACACAAAATTAAAAAATTTAATAGTCTATACTGAAATTTAAACACAACAAAGCATGTGTAAATCAGAGCGAAAGAATAACGCGTCCACACTACTCCGTATACTATACTATACTCCTAGATTCTAGAACCCGATTCCATCGCTTCTTCTCTTGTCTCCTTCTTTCTAAACTAACCATTTCATCTCCTCTCATTAATCCTTTTTCCCATTTCCTTTCTATATCTTTCATCTCCCACCTTCTAGTTTCAAAAAATTTTTTCCTCTCTGCTTCCCAGCCCTCTAATCCTCTTCCCCGCGTTTATCCTTTTTCTCATTTCCATTTTACACCTCCATGGTACACGGAAAAAAAAATTTCGTTCTGGTAACGTAACTGTAGAGTTACCACAACTATACACAGTTTACTGTTCGTTGTAGAGTTACAGTAACAAAATGTTATTTAGTTCTGATAACTCAATGTTGTTGAGCTTTCATATCAGAGCTCTACGGGATTGTTCTCAGAGCCAAACGGTATAGTTGGGAGAGCTCTACGTTGCGCAGTAGTGGAGTGCGCTGACATATTTCATAACCTTCTAAAATGCCAAACATAATTATTTTGTTACTAATCTATATTATTAAAAATATATGAGGACAATTAAGTTCCCAATTTATTTATTTAAGGAAATAGGTTTTTTTTTGTCAAATTGAATTTCGTTAAAACAGTTTTGTATTTATGGTTTTTCAAGGTTCATTTGCAGTGACTGTTAATTTAATTTATTAGTTGAATATATTGTGATAAGTGATAAGTTATCGGAATACATTAAAAAGACCCCATTTAACACAAAATAAAATTTGTTTTCGTTTATTTATCTTTTCTCGTGCATATACGGTAGTGATTTTATGTCCAATATTTATTGATATAATTAAGAAAATAAGATAATTTTGTGACGACCATATTTTTATTTTACAAAAAATTTTTATTTGTAATATAAGTTCTATTATTATTTTATCCACAGATTCGGTAGAATCTGGCGCCAAGTTCCGTTCAAATCCGTTGTAAACGGAGCGTCAGACTACCGAGTGTGTTTACTGTAAGCAGAACGGTATTTCTAGGTTGCAAAACTTTATTTAATTCTACGGTACTTCTCGTTCCTAAATTTTAAATTATAACAGTAATTCATACTTTATTTTACTGATATTGATTAATTATATTCAATTATAACAATTAATCTACTTGAAATTATTAAATTTTATCTGCACAAACTATAGCAACCTCAAAAATTTCGATCCTGACTTTTTTTCGATGTAAAAAGTGACATGCCACAGACTAAATAATTCGAGAATGCATGATAATCCTTCAATAGATGGGAAACTACAGTTAAAAAAATACATTTTACAGCTTGCATCCACACCCGCCAGGGTGCGCTGGAATTATTTTTACATAAACTGTAGCTTCAAGGGGATCGTTTGCTATAAAAAATGCAGCCAACGCGAGATTTAAGTTGGTACCAATTGTAAATTTTTATTATAATTACAAAAAAAACTAAAATCCGAACAAAAACAGTTTCACTGTAAAAAAATCGCGACAAGTCCACGTTCATAAGACTATTAAGAAAAAAAAATTTTTTTTTTTTCTTTACAAAAAGATATAAAATAAAAAAATCCAAGTAACCGATATGATTGTATATGATTTTCGGAAATTAAAAAAAATTTTGTTGTAAATTTAAAAGTTAAAAAAAAAATTTTAGAACGTACTTGGTGTGCGTCATTGTGTATTTCAATTTTTTTTAAAGTTCTAGTAAATAGATTTTACAAATTTTATTAAAAGTAAAATATTTTGCAACCACGCACACTAAATACGTTCCAAAACTTTTTTTTTAATTTTTAAATTTACAATAAAATTTTTTTTAATTTCCGAAAATCATATACAATCATGTCGGTTACTTGGATTTTTTTATTTTATATCTTTTTGTAAAGAAAAAAAAAATTTTTTTTTCCTTAATAGTCTCATGAACGTGGACTTGGCGCGATTTTTTTACAGTGAAACTGTTTTTGTTCGGATTTCTATTATAATAATATTCTTATTTGCCATATACAATTATCGTTGGCTATATAAATTCATTCTGCCGCATGTATTTATTAAATTATCAATGCTAAATCGTAAAAAAAAAATTATTAAGCAGACTTCCAAAAATTTGTTATAGTCTCAGAACAATCCTGTAGAGTTCTGAGAGGTAAATAACGTTTAGCTATCAGAGCTCAACGATGTAGAGTTGCAGGAGCTAAACAGTATTTTTACTATAAGAATACGTTAACCTACTGGAACTTTTTACAACTAACTAACTACTATAGAGTTCCTATAGCAAAATGTTTTTCTCCGTGTAGCAGCCCCCCTCCCCCTTCTTCTATTCTTTTTTCATAACTTCATGCTCTCAACCCTGCCCTACCTTCCAGTAAATCCCTTTGCAGCTCTTCCCTCACCAGATATCCTGCTACTCTCCTTGACACCCCCAGGACCCACCTTAAGTACCTTTCCTCTAGTATCTCCATCTCTTCCCTGCCCTTCCATCCCCAAATCTCTACTCCGTAGCTAATCACCGACCATATTAATTTATCAAATAACCACAGCCTTCTGCCCCAATCTTTTCCAAACTTCCTCTTTCCTATTCCCCAAACTTGTCCCATAATCTTAGCACCTTTCTTGACTCTTTCTTTCACATGCTCTCCTTGATCTCCATTGGCCTTTATCACATACCCCAGATATATATATATATATATATATATATATATATATATATATTTATTCACCTCTTCAATTTCTTCGCCTTGCCACATCCATGTCGTCACTTTCTTTCTCTTCCCTCCCTTCCTGCACCTCATAACTTTTGTCTTTTTCACGTTCACTTCCAATCCCTTCTTCTCCACGTACCTCTCCAGAGTTCTAATCATTCCTCTCATTTCGTCCTCGTCTTTCGCCAGCAGAGCAACATCATCTGCGTAAGCCAGTGAGTATACCTTCTTGCCCCCCATCAACTCTACCCCTCCCCATCTTCCTTTTTCCAGCTCTTCATCCAGGTCCGCCATAAACAGTACAAAAAGCAGCGGACTCAGCGGACATCCCTGTCTCACACCTTTCTCCGTCCAAAATTTTCTTCCGCTATCCTTTCCAACTCTGACTTTTCCCCATGTCTCCTTTAATACCTCTTCACATCTCTTCACTAACCTTTCCCTAACTCCTCTCTTCCTCAGCGCTCTACACAACTTCCCCCTGTCCACCGAGTCAAACGCTGCTTTAAAATCCACGTAAAGAACTATCGTTTTGCCTTTCTTTTTTGCTATTTCTCTATTGATCAGATAGTTCAATACGTAGATATTATCCATCGTCCCCCTTCCTCTTCTGAATCCAGCCTGACTCTCTGGTAGAAGCCCCATTTTCTCAACATCTATCTCTATCCTCATCCTTTTTTCTAGTATTCCCACGTATATATCTATAATACTCATCCAGCACCTTGAAGTTTGAAATGTGAATGCACGTTTGAATGGAAACATACAGAGATTACTGTCCCTATGAACCCCCGGCATGTAGACTGTAAACTGCTAACATCTCCTTCCCTAAGCTATAAAGAAGCCCTATGGCATAAGAGCTCTGGGGCTGAGCGGTCGCAGTCCTGGGGAAGGCAGTGGACCAGTCTAATGCCGCGGGGATGGCAATCTCTCTGTGGTTCCTTAGTAATAATTATAAGCAACAAAATTTATTTGTGGTGCTAAATTTGTTGCTTTTTTGTTGCTAATTAGTTGCTCTATTTAGAATATTGTTGCCTGTTTAGATTCCGAGAAATCAATAATAATGACCGTCCAAAATGGGCTCTGCCACTGCTAGCTTGATATGCCTAGTTATTGGTTTTACTCCGTTTTTCGGTTTGTGTGTGTGTGTGTGTGTGTGTGTGTATGTGTATGTGAACCTCTCATAACTTTTGAACGGCTTGACCGATTTGATCGCGATTGGTGCCATTTGAAAGGGCTTGATTAAACTTAAATTTTCGGACAATTTAGAAAAATTCTAACCCGTAAATTTTGAGAAATCTCAAAAAAACTACGAAAAAAAATGTTTTCAAATGTGGTTATTTTTAAATAATTTTTAAACGGCTTTACCGACCGATTCCGAAAACTAATTAGCTCTTAATTAAGTTAACACATTAATTAAGTTAACATAAAAAAACCTAGTCAATTGCCGGTCGATCGGTCAAAATCGGTTGATTCGTTCGTGATTTATCGTTGACGAAAGAAATCGAAAAAAAAGTGATTTTTTAGAATTCTTCCGAAATTTTTGATCTGATTAACTTGTATTTAAAAGTAAATCATAGGATTCAAAAAACTGCGTCGAATGCTGCCAACCGGGTGAAAATCGGTTTATTCATTCAAAAGTAATTGCAGTTTAAAAATTTAAAGAATAGTGTTTTATTAAACTCCTATCAGACTTTTGAGCTAGAAGAGCTCAAAATAACACATTGATTATATTTTTGATGAGCTCGAATAGCTTTGTCACAAATATATGTATACCGATAAAAAAAACTAAAGAGTATCAAGAATGAGTAAGATAAGAAGCTCGTAACATATACTCTCTGCGCGTCGAAATCGGCTGGTGAGCTTGATGGTGTAAAGAAATATGTCGGTACCCAAAAGGCACAAAAATTTTTTTGCTAATATTTTGTTGAATTTAAGTTGACAATTATTAATTTTTGATTTCTTGTTGAGTAAAATTTTCCAAAAAGTCAATATTTTTTTTATGTTTAGAGATATGTATTTTTTTCAATTTAATATATATATTTTTTTTCACTTACGTAATTTTTTTCTAATAACAAGAAATATTTTGTGGTTTTTAAGATCCAATTCTTTAATTATTAATTATAAATTCATGTGGCATGATTGAATTGATGGCCATAAAAAAGGTTAGTTATAATATAAAGTTTTAATTGTCATTCATGGTTTGAAAATTAACCATTTTTGATAGATGAGATAAATATTTACGTACTTTGACTCATTGTTAATTTAATCTAGTAATTCAATTTTAATATCAGAGGGTTGTATAATGCATTGATATCATGAAATTATCCGAATTACCGAGAGTATTTATTGTTCATAAATTTAATTTTTGTACATGAAATTTTTGCTGATTGGCCATTATTTAGATTCTTTTTCCTCTAAAAAATTTTTAATTAATAGCAAGATAGTTAGCTTTGTCATTATATATTTTATAATTTCTGTTTTTTAGTATGATATTACTTATTATAAATTCATTAACATATCAAATTTACATGATAAGATTACTTAACAACTTTACAAATTCATTTTGATTGATACTTGTTTTGATTGAGACTTTGTTGACTAGACTGTCGGTTATAATCTGATGAGGTAACTTGCACTTGAGCCAAAGATTTTGATTATTTGATTTACATGCGTCTTTTAAG
Organism: Cotesia glomerata; assembly: GCF_020080835.1. Taxonomy (NCBI): domain Eukaryota; kingdom Metazoa; phylum Arthropoda; class Insecta; order Hymenoptera; family Braconidae; genus Cotesia; species Cotesia glomerata. Next base: position 23,359,849 of record NC_058161.1, on the reverse strand, counting down.
ATGTTATATGTTGATTTAGTTTATAATATAACATAAAAATACAATATAACATAAAAATTATCGATATCTTCGTAAATTATTTGACCTAATTTAGGAATATTAAATGTTTCATGTAATTTATTTGTAGATGTTCCTGGTTTTAAATTTCATATCATGCAAAAGACACTTGTGTTGCATTACTTCAAGTTGATTAAAATTTATTTTGCTCCTTAATTGGCAAGTATATAATAGTAACGGCCTTGTATACATTTTGTATATAATTGCTTTATTATTCATAGAGATTTTACTGTGAAGACGAAGAAGAAAATATAACATCAGTATCGCTGTATTAGCTTTGTTTATTGAATTTGCGATATACTGATTGAAATTCAATCAAGTTTATATAACAAGACCTGAATATTTTGGTTTATCTATTAAATTTAAGGTTTACTTATCCATCTAAAAGAAAATGCTATTCGGCCTCACCCGAAATGGAAGGTAGATTTCATGTGATATGAGATTTTCTTTATTTATGTTATTTAATTTGTTGAATAACAAATGTTTATGTAATTTCTAAATTTTCAATCCGCTATAACTTTTAAACGAGTTAACCGATTATCACGTAGTTGACAACAGTCGATGCAATTTTTTTGAATTTTATGATGAATTTCAAACCGTGAATTGATCAGATAAAAAATTTCGGAATTTGTTTGAAAAAAAAAACGCTTTTTTCGATTTTTTTCGTCAACGATATCTCACAAACGAATCAAGCGATTTTGACCGGTCCGGCGGCGATCGATGTAGTTTTTTGATGTTAAGAGCTGATTAGTTTTTGAAATCGGTCGGTAAAGCTGTTTAAAAGTCATTCTAAAAAAATGTCATTTGAAAAAAAGTTTTCATTATTTTAAAATTTTTGAATGGCCTATAAAATTCTGTCAGTCAAAAGTTATTCACGGTTAAAGTTACAAAACTTGAAATTTACAAAATTTTGAAAATTTTAAATGGCCGCCATTTCTAAACTAATTGACCGATTTTGCTCATCTTCGAACTCGACCTCGGTAATTACCCTAAGAATATGTGTACCAAGTTTCATCAACATCGGTTGAACACTTTTCGAGATATCCTGATGACAAGGCTGGTTATATTATATATATATATATACACAGAAAGAATGGTTCACTTGAACCAAGAAAATATTTTTCTTGCTAGTTATTTTCTTGGGCGAAAAAAAAATTTTTTTTTGACACAAGAAATTTCACTTATCTCAACAAAATTCATTCTCTTGCTTCAAGAAATACGTATCTTGATCCAAGACAATTTATTTGAATCAAGAACATTTTCTTGTTTTGAGAAAATTTTTCTCTTGCTCCAAAAAATTAAGTTCTTGACAGAAGTAAATTTTCTTGTCTTGAGAAAATTTTTCTCTTGCTCCAAAAAATTAAATATCTCGATAATAAATTTTCATTAATATTTTTATTGACAAACATGTCAAATGGGAAGATCAAATAATATTGAACTATTTTCTTTCATTCAATATGTATAATTGCGTGCTAAAATAATCTAAAATGGGTATCAAATATTCAAGAGAAAAATTTTCTCAAGGTGAGAAAATTTTTTTTTCAGCTGAAGTAGGTGGCGCTGCTTCCCTGAAGTATCTAAAAATCTTGATCCAATATAAAAATTGATTGTATCAAGTATTTATGATAATTTGAATTAAGAAAAATTACTTCCACCAAGAATAGAATTTCAAGAAAAATTTTTACTTCGGCCAAGACAACTTCGGTCTTCCTTCGGGCACCCGGAAATTTACTTGAGCCAAGAATTTTATTCTCCAGTCAAGAAATTTTTTTTTCTGTGTATATAAATTTTTTAACCAATGGTATTTTTGGAACCTACTCGACTAATTATAACATGTGATAGCAAAATCAGGTGAAACTTTCACCTTGAGGACTAATGCAATAGTTAGATTTCTAAAGAAATCTACCTAAAAAAGAATTTTTGAACTCATGAATTTGTTGAAATGAACCATTTAAATTGGTTAATTTTTTTAAATACAAATATCAATATTTATTTTCATTATGCAATATTTGCCTTTATTAATCATAGATAAACAAACGACTAGTTTTATTCGAATTAAGTAAAAATTATTTTGATAAATTTGATCAATTCTTCAGGCAAGAAAATATATTCTCGCGATAATTATTAGAAATGTCTGTTCTTGTGTCATACACAAAATAAAATTTTTTTAAAGTATTATTTTATTTTTTCAGTATACAATATTTTAGAAATTTATGTTTAAAAAATTTGAATAAAAAATTGGACAAATTATATTATCTTGATTTATAAACTAAGAAAAAAAATTGAAAGGCAAAATTTTTTGAATAAAATAAAAAATTATTGATAAGGTAAATTAAGTATATATATTTTTTTTTCAGAACCGAAAAATCAGGTTCACCGTAAAAAATTACGATCATCACTGTTATAACAGGTTTTATTATACAAAAACAAAAAATTCATTTTTTGACGGTTCTATAAATTTTTTTTAAATCTTTAGTGAATTCAAAAAATTTATTAAGAGAGACGACTTTGAATAAAACTTTTAAAATACGATAAACTAACATATTTTCAGAGGAGACTAGTAAAAAAAAGTCGATTTTTTACGCCACCCTAGTATACATAAATGAATGTGCGTGTGTATTGAGTACGAACTATATGTAGATAATTTATTTTTGAATATTTATGTGTGACCAGGTGTTCTTTCAATATTAGTCATACACTACACCTCATTCAATAATACTCACGGGTATAATTTTATTAAATTACAAATTTGTACAGGAAAATTAAATTTTAATAATATGATAATAATTTTTGTTAGTAGTGAGTTGTGAGGGAAAACTCTCTATTGAAATTTTTAAATAGAATAGCGTAAACATTAAAAATAAACTTATGAATCATTTATTATAATAGATTATTCAAGTTACGCTGACCAGCGCAGTTGTATAAACTTATATTTGACACAACTGTATTTTTGATAATAATGAAAAGAACAATATATTCAACTGGAATTTTTTTCTTTATTTTAACTTTCGAAGAAACAATTTTGGATTTTTTCCAAAAACTGAATTCTAAGAAAAAATAGATAAAATATTTCCGAAAATTTTTCTTCATAATTTACTATTTAGTGTTCAGCAGAAATAGAATTTTTTCTAATATAACGACAAAGTCATTAATGAAAATTATTTTGAAGTAAGGGTCCTCAATATTTTAACCCATTAAATAATATTTAAAATTTATTGAGTCATAAATATTTTTATCTTTCCGCAACAAACATTAATGATTTCCAAAAATTGGGAAATTATGGAGTGACTTGACCCTGATTTTCGAAAAACGCGCTTTTATCAGATTTTCACGTTGAAAGATTTAGAGGAAGCGACTCTGATTATTTCTACAATATTGTTGATATTTGCATGCATATATGCACATCCGAGCAGCATTTGTGTGATTGTGTCTAAATCTCTCATAACTTTTGAATGGTTTGATCGATCGAATCGCAGTTTTCGAAGAATAAAATTAAAAAAAATTTTTATTAAGTTCTTGATAGAACATTTCTTTAGCAACAAGTTATCTTTTTGTGGTTAAAAAACCGCGTCAATATCTTAGAGCACACCAATTGTTCATTAGACCTTCTGGAATACAACCGAAACATTAGCATCAGTGCCCTGCTGGTATCCATCATCGCAAATATGAGTAGCTTAGTATCAAATATTATGTATAATTATAATGTCTTAATTATCTTATACTAGCATTTACCCGCTGCTTCGCTCGCGTTAAAATCCTTTGATAAATATCAAAGATCATTACATTCCAATAGAACTGAATCAATGTGATTCAAATTTTTTGACAAACAATTTTTTTATCTTTCGTAAAAAATAAATTTTTTTCTTTAAAAACAAGTATCCTATGTTACTTCTAATACTTCCAAGAATATGTGTACAAAGTTTCATGATGATCGGTTAAGTAGTTTTTGCGTGAAAGCGTAACAAAAAAACTTACATTCACATTTATAATATTAGTAGGGATGAGCAATCTATAAATTATTGTTCAGCTTCTTAGCCCTTCGACACTATGTTAAATTACTTTATCAATTGCTATTTTTACATAACTTATATACGTTTGTCACATTTACTATTTATAATTGTATAATTTAACATTCATTGTAATATAACACACTGCATCGCATCTTTATATATTTATTGTTCTATATATACAGTAATATCGTAAGCTGTGTACATACATTATTTTGGAGACCTTGTCATAGGCCAGTTAGCTTTTGAATTGTGTAAAAGGAAATAAAGATAACAATATAAATAAAATGCAGCAAACCGCAATTAAAAATTTTTAAAGTCTTTTACCCATTACAACTTATAGAATTTTAAGCTTGAAAATCTATAAAAGATGTATTTTTATGCTCGACGCTTGAAACTTCGTAATAGGCAAATTTTCAAGGTCGAATATTGCGAGGTTTCAAGGATGGCCTGCAAGGTCACAATGAGTTGTTGGATATTTTTGCCCTCCGGGCGGAAAGGTGGCAACTTTCGTCCTGCTGCGCTAAACTAAGTTGCCGCTTTCCGCCTTCGTCGGACAAAAATAGTATACACTCCTCGGGAAGTAAATAAGAAAGCCTCAGATCACATGTTTGTTGACCTCGGCTTCGCCTCGGCCAACAATTACATGTGATCTGAGACATTTCTACTTTACTTCCCTAGGTGTGTAATATACTATTTTAAATGCTAATTAAAAAAAAAAACAACAATCTTTTTTTTCGACTATTTACTAATTTTCTGAATAAATTGCTATTATGTATTTTTTTTCTAGTTAGTTAGTTATTCATTTTCATAAAATTTAGTAATACATTTTTTTAATTACTAATTTTTATTCAATTTAAAAAACTGAATAGTAAGAATAACAAATTTTTCTATCCAACTAAGTTCTGAAAAAATTCAAAAACTATAAGAGAAAAGCTAACTTTATATTAGTATTATAACAATTGATTCTATGGATGTAAATAATCATTTTAATACGCGAATTGAAATAAAATATTAGTAAATATTCTATAAACCTATTTAGCACTTTATACAGAAAGTGAATTTGCTACATTTTGTCTTATTTTTTTGTTACATATGTATATAACAAACTATGTTGTCATATATCCACAAAATAGAGAGTGTACAAAACTTCATCCAACATACGATATAATATAACTAAATTTAGTCACATTGAATATTTTAATTATGTGTACACTCAGTAAGTATGTATGTATAGGATGGAGCGCAGTTGGTTAGTAGAAGGTCGAAATATTATAGGAGAAGACGAGCAAAAGAAATGGAAAAAAGTTTAGAGAGAGATCGACTTCTTGTACAACAACCCCAGATGCAATCAATAAAGCTATTTTGTTCTAGAAATACGTCACAAATTTTTTTTGAAATCAACAAAATTTACTAGATTTACTAGATTGCTTTTTAAAAGACATTTCTACAACTTATTTACGTTCAAGCTTAATCAACAATTTAATTATTTATTGCGTGTAATTAAATAGATAGAAAAAAAAATTTCAGATAAAACGGGAAATATATTTATAATCGACAAGAAGAAAATATCAGAAGTTCAAAAGAAGTAATTAATGTGAAGATTAAACAAAACAAACATCCATTAAATTACAACTAATTTTTTTTTCTTTGGAAAATGAAATTTTTAACATAATTAATTTAAACAATTGTCTTTTAAAATTATTAAAATGTTTAATTCTTCACAAAAAGAAGACTCCGTTCGTACTGATGAAAAATAATTTAAAAATTATATTAATTATAATAAACTTACCCAAAATATAAGGTTGACAAATACAAGAGTGTATTTCATAACACCATAACAATGAGAAAGAACCATAGTTGTGAAAACTTTTTATTTTATTTTTGTATATTAAGTAATAGTTGTTATTAACGTTGAACACTTGTTTTTAATATCTGTTTATTTCATATCAATATGAGTTAATACGAAAAAAAACATCAAAAATATTTAAATAATATTACCAGAAGAAATTTTTTAAATTAAAAATTCAAACATTAGTATTTGAAAATAATTATTGATGTAAATAAATTACAATTATTAGTATTTTTTTACTTTTTATTTTTTTTTTTTAAATAATTAAATACAATCACTAGATAGACGCTTATTTACGCCAAGCACCACTAAACACTGAGCATAATTTAACTTGATTTAACTGAAAGGCTGCTCATGAGGCAATAAGATAACTGAAAGATCGAATTTTGTCAACCTGGTGGGCAATTCTAATACCAACATCATTATAGTGTTAAACTGATGTTACTAAATTTGTGAACTGGTAAATTTGTTTCATTTACTGATAATAGAGCGCTCTCTCTTGACAAAGCTATAAAAAAATTGATGGCGCCAATTTAAAAAAAAGAAAAAAAATAAAGTACGATACATTTAACTATTGTCATATAATACAATTTTAACTTTAGAGTCTAGATACATAGAGTATTGATATAACAATTGTATACGTTTCTACACAAGGTTTTCAATTAAACAATCAAACAAAATTAAGATTTATAAAGAATATAAAATATTCATAAAGTTAAAACAAAGTTTACTCAAGTTTATCAAAACGGTTTGTAAGCGTAAAATTCATTTTTTTTTAAACCTCTCGCAATGAGAATGGATAATTTCAAATATTTAACTATTTCTAGGATGTCGTCCTATTGTCTTTTGCGTGTATGTGTGGGTACGTCTAAATCAGTTGATTCGTTCGGGAAATATCATCAACAAAAAATTTGAAAAAGAGTTTTTTCTTGGAATTATTTCCTAAGTTTCTTAACGGATCGTTCCCTTGGTAATGAGCTATCTTTTTGTGCTTAAAAAAACTGCGTCGGATACTATTGCATGGCGCATCAAAATCCGTTAATTCGTTGGGAGATATCGCAATTCAAAATTTAAAAAAATAAGTATTTTACCAATGCAGCTTATAGATTTTTGAGCTCGGAAATACATATAACTTAAATTAGTAAGCTCCAGGAACTCAAAACTTGATAATAAGCAAATTTTCGGACTTTTGAACTTGAAAATAGCAGGAAGCATATGGGGAATGGCCTGTTGTAGAATCAATCGTTCTTCAAATTTTTTTTTTTTCTAATCAAAAAAATTTAACAAATATTAGATACATACTTAAAGTAAATTTATCAATTATTAATTTTAAAACAATGAGTGTAAATAAATTGTACATAAAATTTAATTTAAGCTGCATCTAACATTTTAATTTAAACAGCACCGTAACTTTTTGTTTAAATTTTTATTTTATAAATCTATTTTGAAAATATTAAAAATAGTTTAAATGATCAATAATAAATAAATATGTTTTATGTAATTAACACATTGTGGTAGTCAGTAATTGGTTTATCTGGGTGGATTAACTTGAACAGTTGAAATTATAATTATTAACTTTAAAAAACTACCATCAAAAAACATGAATTCGATTAGTTAAAAAATCTATATGTAAGACAATGTTAAAATAAAATTAAATAATATCTATTTCAAATGTTAACTAAATATCAAAGAATGATTTCCTGTCGGCATTCAATTATATCGTAATTTCAAAAAAATTCAACCTTCAATCATCAAACTGAAATCAATAACTTCCCAAATGTCAGAAAATTATACATTTTACTAGCAGAAAGTTAAGAATTTGAAGATATGAATGACTTTTATAACATAACATTCATATTTTATATATTAGATTTATGAAGCACACAAGTTGAATAAGAAACAAGAAGTTTAGCGAGATACCTGTTTGGAATAAAGTTTTTTTTTCCGCTATATTTTAATTATACAATAACAAGCACAGTCAAATAAATTAACAAAAGTTGAAAAATTCATGGTAACCGTTGCTACGGAGTGTCCCCATCCCCCATTTCCAAATGTGCGATAACGAACTTAGTACAAAAGAAAAAAAGAGATATTTTTATTTAAGTTAAGTTAAGGGAAATTAGCTACGCACATAGTTCTAAAGATGTATTTTCTCATAGCTATATTTACATAGAATTTTTATAAAATTTTTTTCAAAATATCTTTCAAAAAAGAGATTCTTCAGAAAATTTGTGTTTTTTATTCAAAAATACTCAGTTAAAACAATCCATTCATATAAATACGGAGATTCGTAACATTCCAAATCGGAAGCTTAATAGAAATATAAAATTATACTAAACATTTATGAAAGAATACTTTCTATAGATAAAAATTTATGTGGGAAGCTATCGGCACTGAGTTTTTTACTCAGAGAATCTCTATAAATAATTGCATACTTTTATATTTTTCAATATGGAAAAAGGAAATAACCTTCCCCATTCACTCTCATGCAAAATTATAATTTTCACAATTTTTCCATCTAAATTGTCGAAAGCAACAACTAAATGTCCGGATTTTTACAAAAATGGTATGTATTACACCTAGGAAGTAAAGTAAATGTCTCAGATCACATGTAATTGTCGGCCGAGTAGCGAAGCCGAGGTTGACAAACATGTGATCTGAGGCTTCTTATTTACTCCCGTGGAGGTATACTATTTTTGCTCGACGAAGGCGGAAAGCGGCAACTTTGTTTAGCGCAGCGGGACGAAAGTTGCCACTTTCCACCTGAGAGGCAAAAAATCCATGCTAAAAATTGAGTTACATTTTCTGATTTTAGTTTGTGCCAGAAATTCTGAGCTTTTTCAAGAATAAATTAATACAAAGTTTTATCTTGAGTTATTAAAAGTTATCATATATTTCGATGCGGTGATTTTGAAATTAACTCTCTCTTATGTACAATTTTTTACAATTTATTTGTACAAATGAGAATGCCGTTCTATTATAAGAATAATGTTTTATTGTTTTCAATATACAATTATTTATTAGAATCAATTATTTTAAACTTCTTACTGATAAATTATAAACATTATATATCAATTAAATTAATACTAAGTTTATAAATATCTCTTAGTAATTATCAATTTAATATTATATTGCAAATGGTTTTTTTTTTTTTTTTTTTTTTTTAGACAATTATTTTACCTATTACCAAGATTATGTTTTAAAATCAAAATCGATGTATCCTAATATTTTCAAAGAAGAAAATCTTTCTTATTTATATTGTCATTTTCATCGAAATTATGAGGTACAACTCTTTATAATTTAATTATTACCATAAATTTTAGATGAATTATTTAAAAACCTACTTTTTAGTACAATTACTCTATAATGTTATAGGAAATAATTGTGATTAGATTTGTGTAAACTATTTATTCCATCTTAAAGATCAATGGAAGCTTTGTAGGCTTATTTATTGATCTTAAAAATTGAACAAATTTGGTCTATTTATATCTAAGTTATGATTTCCCTCGAAGATTTGAAACAATTTTATTAAACGGTTATTTACCATCAACAAAATTGAAATTCCAAATTATTCAAAATGCTTGCAAACATTATTAATTTTTTTTTTTTTTTTACATTGCTCACTAGAATAACTTTTATGAATTTTATGATCATGACCATTATTAATAAAGTCAGATGTAATTGTAACGATTATACATAATATCACGTATGCGAATAAGTATTTATTTCCATGACATTACCAAAACCTATGTAAAAAGTTTACGTACGTTTGAGTTAATTCAATTTGAAGTAAGATAAAAAAATCTTTTCTTTTTGGAAATTTAAAATAAATATTGTTTGATTTACAAATTCGGTTAAAATTAATAAATTTTAGAATTTTAATAAAACCCGACGGTCAAATCATTTTAATAAGTTAATTTTACACTCTCTTTACTGAATTATAGTAAAAATTATTGCTTAAAGTTTTGCCAATTGCACTTGCAAAAAAACTTTGATTATTTTTAAATTTATAATTAACATTAAAAATTCTAAAAAAAAAAATTGGCTCAAGTTTTAATGGAAGCGCTAATTTTATTATCAATTGAATTTATTTAATTGAAATTTGTGTTAAAAATCACGTGTTTTTTCCTTTATTTTTTCTGAATGCGGGAAATAATTTTCTTCGTCGTCGTTTTAATTCATCATTGTCAGCAGTTGAATTTGAGTCGGTTGACTGCGTTTCATCATCAACCGACATGACAGTTGGTAACTCACGCAAGCTCTTTTGAATTTTTTTATCTGAAGAATCCAAAAGTGAATTATCAGAAAGTGAAGTCTTCGAAAATGATGATATACTGTTTCTAGTATCATCATTAGTCGAAATATTTGCATCTTGACTAAATGAACGAGCTATTGATGATTTATCACAAATTAATGATGCTTTAGATGATGACAGTGGTGTTGAATCATCATCTCCTAATGTAAAATGTACTTCTGGTGGTGTTTCTTTTCCTGTTTCACTACTTGACGAATCTGGTGGTAAAGATGATTCCTTCCAGCTAATATTTTCTAAGCCACCTGAAAATAAAAATTTACTTACAATTATATTTTAGATTTATTCATTTTTTTTGCATCATTAAATAAAAAAATTAACCTTTTGGTGGTCATTAAAGCGGGGAATCGCAACTAAACACAATTGAACTTGTAAAGAATTACTACAGTGCAAATTAGACGTAGAAAAATACGATTGACGAAATGATAAAAATCAAAAATAAATAATATTTCATACACTACAATAAGAAGTTACTGTTGGTAAAATTTTGATAAACAGGCGTAAAAAAGCATATTACATGCTACCACGATGGAAATTTTGTAGTACATTGAATTTCTTTATTTGGCTCTTTTTCTATGAGCTCAAAATTGAGTTTAACTTGCCTCAATTTGGCGGGTCTCGTTTCTACATGAAAGCGAATTGAAAAAGGAAGAAAATTAATGCCGTTCTGCTCATAACTGTTCATAAGTTTATACCAAACCAACGCTAATTCAATGAATTAACGTAAAATGTACGTTTGGATATTAAGATGGGAGGGTACGCAGATACGAACATTTTATGGATTTACAAAAAATTGTCGTATAAAATAATGCCATAACGGATCCCCACCTCTTTGTACGAGGTGGATCTGCTAGATATTGTCAATTGCACTAAAGCTTGCTTACAGGGTCATTAAATTTTGAATTAGACAAATCGTGTTACAGATGCCATAAGGGCGTATAGAAAAAATTCTTTTCGGAAATCGACGTATTTTTGTCCGAAATGAACAAAAACGCAAAAAAAAATTTTTTATACGCCCTTATGTCGTCCGAGGTGGGTCCCGAGAACCATAAGGGCGTATAAAATTTTTTTTTTGCATTTCTGCACATTTCGAACTAAAATACGTCGATTCTCGAAAAAAAATTTACTATACACTCTTATGGCATCTAAAACACAAAATGACATGGACACACTCATTTTCTATTTTCATTCTGTTCAATGATAGTGTAGGAGCTTTGGTGTAAAATTTTTCCTTTCTTGAAACCTCTGTAGTTTATTCTCCTCACAGGCTTTGTTAAGTATATGATGTCTTTAACAAAACTCCGTATTAGTAGAAGGCGTTTAGGATAACAGTTTTAAAAGGATCCAAGAAAACTTATTTATTAATCCAAAGTAGGAACTTTGGTGGTTTCAACGACCTGTCACCAAATTTGAATGTATATTAACCACCTTAACTCCATTTAAGTAAGTTTTTTTGTTAATCCGTCAACATTTTCGTCAACTTTTCGGTAATTTTTACTCTCATGATGAGTAGTAATATGCTCACGTTTTACGCTAATTCTATAGGGGTCACAGTGAATTGCCGTAAAAGATACATATATGAGCGACACCGGTAATGACCGGACACGCGATTTTGAGATTTACGCCTTTAGTCCAGTGATAAGCAAAATGCTTACATTTTTCTGGGGAACGCGAAGAAAATATTTCTTACAGACTTTATATATATTTAAACTTTTAAATAATTTTTTAATTCGAAAACAGATATAATCATTTGAAGATTGAAAAAAGTTTACTGATCATTTTCATTTGAAAAATAAACTTATTAGCGCTTTAAGATGAACGTGAATAAAATGCTCATAATAGGAGTGCTGATGGGTTAATAAATTAGATATATGGGTGTATATGACTATTCAAAAACTAGATTATCAAATTGAGATTCAGTTAAAAGACGTTCCCTAGCCATTGCAATTTCATAAATTTCTACTAAATAAATGAAAATTAAAAAAAAAAAACTCTACTTCCTAACAGAGCACCTTTTTATTGATTTCGAATTGATAACGAGAATTTTGATTTTTAAGTTTCCATTTATCGTACAAGTGCAACAAAGACGGATTAACCTGTTTGAGAATTAAAAGCAGAGAAGCTCCACATAAAGTGGCGAAAAGAAGTTGCTTCTCACCATCTTTTAGCAGCCTGCATTACTGATGCAGATTATTTTGCATAATAGGTAGATTAGCCTAAACCTTTTGTCACTTTTAGTGGTCTTGTGGTGACGGGTACTTTCTAGATGGGTATGAAGACATCGTGGCTCAGGTTAGGTATCCTCAGTAGGCTTTCGGATTCCAAAGTTAATGTCAGTATCGTCTTCGTTTATATTTTATGACGGTACCAGTAACGCTTTCAGTATATTATAAATTGGAAGCTCAATTGGAGACGCTAAATTTTGGCTCGAACGTCTGATTGGACGGAGTTAGGCGCGCGAGTATCACCTTCATGGGTCCAGTTTTTTTTTTTAACTTCCCGCTAAGAAAATTGAAGATTTTAAAAAATCGGGAAGTTATTGTTTTCACCCCGTTTAACGAAAATCGAGTTTTCATCAATTCTCGACGTTTCGAGGTCCTAGGAAGCTTCCCTGACTATTCCCGCGATGGTGTCTGTATGTCTGTATATATATATATATATATATATATATATATATATATATATATATATATATATATATATATATATATATAATGTGTGTGTGTGTGTGTGTGTGTGTGTGTGTGTGTGTGTGTGTGTGTGTGTGTGTGTGTGTGTGTGTGTGTGTGTGTGTGTGTTTTTCTCATTCAAAAGGGCTTGGCCAAACTTAGATTTTGAATATACTTTGAAACGATTCGGACCGGTAGATTTTGAGAAATCGCAAAAAAACTACAAAAAAATTTTTTTTCAAAAGTGGTTTTTTTGGAATAACTTTTAAACGGCTTTACCGATCAATTCCAAAAACTAATCAGCTCTTAACATAAAAAAACCACGTCGATCACCGCCAGTCCGGTCAAAATCGATTGATTCGTTCGTGAGTTATCGTTGACGAAAGAAAACCGAAAAAAGTGTTTTTTCGGAATCACTCCGAAATTTTTCGCTCTATCAATTTAAAATTGAAGATTCTTCATAAAGCTTAAAAAACTGCGTCGAATGCCACCAACCGCGTGAAAATCGGTTCATTCATTCAAAAGTTATTGCGATTTGAAAATTCAAAAAATAGTGTTTTATCAAACTTCTATCAAGCTTTTGAGCTCTACGAGCTCAAAAGCATACAAAAGCTGTTTTTTGAGCTCGGAGAGCTCAAAATAATACACAAATTGTATTTATGAGCTCGAAGAGCTCAAAAACGTCATAAGTGCAATTTCAAGCGTTTAGGTATAGAATTGGCGGGAAGTTGCAGGGATGGCCTTCAGATCAACCATTTTCCAGATTTTTTTTTCAGGTACAAGCACAGTTTATTTGCCTCAACTCCAAGTACTGGAGCTTAGTGCACTCAGATTGTGGGTAGAAAGTTCTAGTTCCCGATATTACGCATCGTGCTGTTTTTTACTCACGATTTGACTGTACTGGTACTGGCCCACTCAAAATTGGGATCTTTTAACGGTCATTTACATCTTTTCAAAAAATCTTAAAACTTACCTGACAGTGTTTTTCAATGGGTAAAAAAGAAATTAGGAAATCAAAAATAAAAAATTTTTAAACTCTCAATTTGTTGTGGAATAACCCGTATATATTGTATCACATAGATACATTTTTTAAACCAAATTATCTTTGAATCAACTCAATTAGCTGAGACAAAAAATGAAAAATTTGTTTGAAAGTCAAAACATTGAGACAAGCACACAATTTTAGTTTTTGGAAAATCTACTAAAAGTTGTATGTTAGTGGCTCGCGTTACTGACATAAATTACTTGGAATCATGGGCGGATCTGTTCAAGCTTCCCATTACTTATGGGTAAGATTCGAAAAGGTTAAATTTCGTAACGATATTGGTTTGATGTTTGATGCCCACTCGACATGAATTTTTGAATTCAAGGCTCATGCTTAAGCAATAACTAAATTTAAAAAAGAAAACGGGTACATCTACAGGAAAAGTATCATTTTTTAGGAATCCAGGTCTTAGTCGTAGGTTCGTAGTTCGTTTTTCAGTTGAAAAAAATTAATTGATCGCATCTATGTTTCAGTAGGAGTTTATTTTCTTATCATTTCAATTTAACTTCGCTCTACTATATTTGAAAAAATTGCGGCGATGGCAGCCGAGTATAAATCTCACTATCACACTTTCTTATCATCAATATTTTCTAATATATGATGAACTACAAAAAAAAACTTAATTTTTTAATATGTTGCGAGATATTAAAATTTATAAACTTTTCAGGGTAATTCATATGCAAAGCCTCAAAAAAGAAAATTTTCCATTAAATATTAAAAAAGCATAAATAGATCAAGCTCCCCCAATATTATTATTATTATTATTATTATTAAAAAAAAAAAAAAAAAAAAAAAAAAAGAGGAATCAATGATTTTTGACATTTCATATTGATGTTTGAGAAATAAATAACAAATAGTTTTAATTAGAATTTATATAATCTACTAATTTAATTTTCCAGTTGCTTAACAAGGTATAACAAATAAAATTTGATAACATATAAGTGATCTATCTAAAAAAAAACTAAAAGAATAAATTTAAAAAATAGTTATTCTAAACAACCCTACAATAAAATTCTATTAATTTAAGCAAATCTATAATTACTATAATTATAAAAAGTAAAAACCGAATTTACTTGTTGTCATGTAAGATAAGTTCATATAAATATATGTACGATTTTATTGCGAAAAATAACAATTATTGGAATCACTTCAATCTTCCTCAGAGATTGAAAAAATAATTAAAATCTACTAATCACAAACATATTACTAACACAAAGAATATTTTTTGAAAAAAAAAAAACGAAAATAAATATGAAAATATACGTATTATTTCATAATACGATATAAACATAACACTAACAAACTTTACAAACGAATTACAAAAAATAAAAAACACTAACTAAGGGTTAATCGAGGTGCTCATGGGTATCCATTTCCGTCTTACCTGCTGCACCAGAAATTGATTGTGCGTACAATGAACCTCCGTCATCGTCTAGGTCGTCTTGACTACTGCTTATTCGTCCTGAAAAAATAAAAATAATAAAATAAATAGGGTAAATGCACCAGTAGTAGACCGATTGTTTAATTAATATCGTATAATTATTAGTAGATAAATTTGTTATAGTTTCAAAAATATTATTTGAATAAATATCAACTTATAATAATCATTATTCATAGCATACATTTCCAAATGCATTTATATTAAAGTAGCTGCAGCACAGCAAAATGTTAAGGGCTACCAGCTGATGGTAGCGCATTTAAGAATGTACGCGTAACTTTGCAATCTACTGCGTAATTTCTACAACGCCGAAAATAATTCATGTAAATTATTCTCCTTGCAAATTGACTTAAATCGGTCAGTTACTATAGTAGTGTATCTGAGAAGTGACTACATTCTTTTGTCAATAAAATAATTGATATTCAGTTAATTTGATCAAATTAAGTTCTGTAACAATCAATAATAGTTATATAATAATTTAATTAATGAGATATTACAAAAATCTAACTTCGATCAATTATTGGAGTAGATGATGTTTTAAATCTCCAATATATGATCACATGCATAGCACATTTGTCTAAGTTAAGGAAAGTTTCTAACCTATCAAAATATTCGAACTTCGTACTTTTTTTTATATGAAAATAAAAAAAAAAGATAATTGTTTAATGTCGTAATAATAAAATAACTCATTTTATTATTTTTATGTATTAAATACTGTGTGATTACCGAGTTCAGCTGATGTTTCAAGTAAATATAAGTATGTGTTATTAATTAATAACAGCGATAATTGCAGATATATCTATATATGAAAATTTTCCAACCCAGAAAAATATAAAAACTATAAATGAAAGTATTCCTCATGAAACAAAAATGGGCTCTCATATTCTTTATCAATAACTGGATCATTCAAATGGATAATCGAGAAAGCTAGACTTGACTTCTCGATGCATTCTAAAGATGTTAAGGATGCAGTGCAAAAATTTTTAATTGACGATAAATGTCCTAATCCTTTTATTAATAATACGCCAGGAAAAAAAATCATTTTTTTTACTTCTATAAAGACATTCTGGATATAGCTTTAAAAAATACCCAAACACTCTCAAAAGCTCGAGCTTCTATCATAAAAGAAAATATTTTGGAGTGATTTGATGGATTAAAAAACTACGTAAAACAAAAGCAAGTTGAAGAATTATTTGATGATTCTAAAGGATAATTAATTAACTGAAACTGGTAAGTTTTTAGGTCCTAGAGGAGAAAATACCATGTGCACCACGGAGAAAAAAGTTGGTAATTTTTTCTCGCGTGTTTGCCACCCTCGCCTTCGGCTGGTTTAATCAACTCATTCAAAGAAGCACTTGATTGTAACAAAAACTCATGGACAGACTAAGTTAGATGATACTGTACTTTTAATTTATAATTTCGCATAAGATTTGAGTAATACCATGGGACTGGAATCATCCAATTGTTAATTTTATATAAATTTAGAAAATACACGAAAAAAAATTAAAAGAAAAATTACAATTGTCAGATCGTAACCCAGGACCAGACTTTCAATATCTTCACTTTCATAATTTAACGTTTTAAAATTTGTTACATGTTACATGTTACATCGTTAAAATTTGTATATTGACTTCTTTATAAAAATTGAAGCGTATTTCATGAGCTTCCAGTTGGAAATTACAGAAATTCAATAAGTTATTGCAATCAAAAGTTATGTCAATAAGAATCTACAGAAATGTGATTTTTCAAAGTTTTTGACAATGTTAAGTAACTGTCATTTCTAAACGAATTAAGGGGCCATCCATAGGTTACGTCACACGAATTTCAGGACTTTTTAACCCCTCCCACTTGTGATGTGACGTTACACGTTTTTCAATTTTATGCATCTATTTAAAAATAGTAAAAAAGAAAGAGTTATTTTCATTTTTTTACAAAAGCGAGCGAACGAGCACTCGCCGAAAATATAAATCTACTCAGACCCTTACCATTCAGAACCCTTGAGAATTTTAGTATCTCACTTGCATTACAACGCCGCTTTAGAAGTTAGATGTTGCGTGAGAGATAATCTCATAACGAAAGTGCTAAAGTATTAATAAATATAGATCGAGTTCGTAAATATTTAAAGATTTTTATTCATATATAAGTTTCGCGTTTGAATATTTCAAATTTTAACATGTGACGTCACAAAGCTTTTGATCCCCTCCCTGCCCCTTTTCACACAATGCCACACTGTGGAGATACTCTCTCCCACCCCTTTAAGGTGTGACGAAATTTATGGATGATCCCTAATCAATTTAACTCGTCTTTAAATTTGACCTCGAAAATCTTCCAAAGAATAACTATAATGAATTTCATTAGGATCTGTTGAGAATTGTAAACGTTGGCGTCGTGACAAGTCGCATTATGTGTGTAAATACATAGGTACATATATAAACTTTTAAACCATATTTATTTTCTGAATTAGTTTGACAAGCTGAGTCGAAAAATAGAAAAATTTCAACCGTTTCGTCATGAGGATGAATGCAATAGTTAGATTTCTATAAAATCTACTAACAAAAAAAGAGAAGATTTTCGCGATAACGTCACAGCAATAATCTATACTTCGATACTAATATTATAAAGAGAAAAGATTTGATTGTTTGTTTGTCTGCATTGAATAGGCTCCAAAACTACTGAACGGATTTGAAAAATTATTTCACTGTTGGGAAGCTACACTATGCCCGGGTGACATAGGCTATATTATATTTTCAAAAAAATTAGGGATTCTTACTAAAACTCCAATAATGTAACCTAAGGTGTAAAAAAAATTACCTAAAATATTCTTTTACATCGCATGCGCTGCGAAAACTATTGATGATAGAATAAAATAATGTACTACACAGAAAAAAAAAATAACTTGATTCAAGAGAAAAATTCTTGAACCAAGAATATAATTTTGAAGAGGGTAATTGTCTTGAATCAAGACGAAAAATTATTGAATTAAGTAAAGTTTCCTTAAATCAAGAAAAATTTTCTTAAATCAAGAATTTTTCTACTCAAGCCAAGAATATTGAGCTCTTCAAAAATATATACTTGATTCAAGAACATTTTTTTTTCTGTGTACGACTTTGTAGAACACATCAATATTTACAAAAAGTGTTGCGACAGCATATATCTAACTATTATAGTTATGCCACCACTTAGTGTTCTTTTATTTTAAGAATTTAATTGAAATGCCACCGCTAAAAAAGGCTCTTAATTTGTATCTTGGTATTAATCCTTATCAAAATAAATTACTTCATATTCAAGACTGCTTCCAATACCTTTATACAACTTTTTGAATTATTCAATTCGGACATTCTATACGAAAGATATCATGAGTTTAAAAATGTAAATATTCGAATAAAGTTGTGGGGTCGCCGCTCACCCTGCTCTTTTATTTTGTACATACGATATTTTTAAAAAAATTAAAAATAAAGAAAATAATCAAATGCTTATTAAAAAATAAAAAAATAAATAAAAAATAATAACAAAATAAATCATTAAAATAAAAATTAAAATAATAATATTCAAACTTTCTTTATAATTTTCTTTTTTTTAATAACTTGACGCAAATACCTAGAAGAGTTTATGTGTGTGTATTATAATTTTTAATTTTGAAATTTTTGTTAAATACCCATGCGAAGCCGGGGCGGGATGCTATAGTATGCTGTTATACTGTCATGTGTTTTTATAAACTAAAAAAAGTTATATTGATTAATAATGTAAGTGTAGCTTAGTAGAACAATAAAATATACAGATAAAAAATTAAACATAAAAAATCGATTTAAATTGATAAAATTATCAAAATTTTGTAATCGGTTAACTACTGGTTCATTTCGCGGTTAACTATTTGGATCACACCGATCAATTATTGGTATTTTCCTCTGATCTACATTCTGAAGTAAATATTAATGGAATTTTCATAAATGACATGAAAAATCTGAAACTTATCTATTAATAAATGATGTAATATGTTAAACTATCATCAGTAACCCTATAGAAATTAATTTTTGATAAATTCGAAATTTGAAAACTCTTAATCGGTCAACTACTGGTGCATTTACCCTGGATATTTTTTTTTTTTTTTTATATTTACAAATTGATAAATCAAAAATTGCAACAGTAGTGGGAAAGAAAAAATATTAGTTTCAATGCTTGATGGGTAATCTTATTGAGCTAGTTAACCAGATATTGTGTTAACATGTTTATGTTTACCTGTATGAAATTATTACTGACAAAAAGCTTTGCACGACGCGGTTTTGGGTTAGAAAAGGCATCAGATGAAATACTGCGGTAATATAAATAGCTAGGGAGTATAATTTGGATTGTGATAAGACTTCAGCTGCGTGGGAGTTTTCTATATTCTAATTTAAAATGGGTGTTGGAATTACAGAGGATTGGTTTGAGATTATAAATCACGTTCAAATTATGTTTTTCTTAATAATGATATTGTTGAGTACTGAATCCTTTGCTTTCTTATTACGGAGTCTGAAATTTATTTTTGAGGATTAAAGTCTCATACTACATATCGATGGTACTCTGACGTAACCTCGTAACTCGATTTTTGGGGGTTTTGAGTTAAAATCGGAATAATGATCAGAATATATTTTTTTATAATTGTTTTTAATTAAAAAAAAAAATTTTTCACTCATTTATTATTTATTTAAAAAAAAGATCCTCGTATCTCAGGCACTCAATGTCAAAAACACGTAACTCACGACATACAGTCGCGCACTCTAGGTTGCTCTAGGTGTCTTTTGTAAAACTTGAAACCGTGTGTTGTTTAGAGTTATGTTTTGCTGAAAATTTTTATTTGTTCAATGCAATATATATTTATTTTACTTAAACGTTCATAATTCTTAGCAATTGAAAGTACTTCATATTATTCTTGTGACTGTTTTAAATGAATTAAACGTTTGGTAAGTTGATATTTTTACTGATATAATTTTTTAACCTCATTTATTTGTCATCAAGTTTACTTTATTTCTTTTAATTATATTAATTATTTACATTTTTTTTTAGAAAATACCTTCAAAAAAACGATCTATTAAAAAATGTGTGAAAAGTCAACAAAAAAATTTACCAAAATCATCGTTACTTTTATCTTCAGGTAACTCTGAATCTAAACAAAAGAAATTGAATGATACTCATTAAGAAGAAAATGTATCTTTTGAGCTGGATTTGCCTATACATATATCTGCTGAAAAAATTAATAATACACCAGGAATTTCAACGATTTCTGTACCAGATACAATGAACTTTCAATCATCACCTGTCATGATTCTTAATGAAAAAACTGGAGAACTGGTACCATACTGTTCAGGATTAATTGAAAGTTCCATCGAAGATTATGACACTGGAATACCGTTTATTAACATGCATTTAGATGAAAAAACAGGCTTATTCGTTGAAGATTCTGATAAATCATTGTCTTCACAAGAGATACAAACTCCTGATAATTCCTTTGAAAACGTGAAAAATACAAGTACTGAGTCAAATGAAAAAAATTTTCATCAATCTAAAAAAGTGGTCTTAGACGAAAGTTCAGGGTTATTATCAAGAAAACGAGCTCGAAAAAATCAAGGAATCGTTAATGATAACCAAGCTCAAGTGAAACCTTTGTACAAAAATTCTATCCCTATTACTACTCAAAAATTTAAAGATTTACAATCGCTGAAATCATTAATCCATAAAAATTATAATTTATTTTATGATAATTTGGTTCATACTGACGAATAGTCTAAACTTATATGAATAATGTTTAAAACATTGTTTAATTATCTTTATTAGTATTTTGTTATTAGAATATTTATTTAAATATTGATAAAAAACGTGATATAGTATAATATCGGTTTTGTTGCAATAACTAATAAAAGCCAAAGTATATAATATAAATTTGACAAGTTATATAATAATAAAAATAATTAAAAAAACGTCAATAATTATTTTCTTACTTTATTATTAATGTTTGATTTTATAACTATGTTTGTAATAAGTATTTAAAATAAATTACTCTATTTCGCTAATTATTGTCAACTTTACTTAAGCGTGCAAAACCTCGTAACACGACATTTTGTTCGAATTTTACCGGATCATAAACTCGTATCTCAAAAATTTATTAAAAAAAAATATATAATCTTTTTTCTGAAACATAATTAGCGTATAAATATCTATGAGAAAGTACTAAAACTTTGAAATTAGCGATAGACGTTTACGATTTTATAATTTGATTTTCTCGAAAAAAGTTTTTTGTTTCTCCTGTAAAGTAGTGTTTTTTGAGATCCGAGGTTACGTCAGAGTACCCTCGATATCTAAATTGAAAAATTATGATGTTTAAATGAAAAACGAATATGAATCATTTTTACCTCGTAATGCTAAGCTGCGTCCATTTGGCGCGCCACGATACAAAATATTTTCAAGATAACTCAATCCGTTATTGTTGATAATGTTGAATCCACAGAGAAGCTCGATTTGTTTCCAACGATGTACCCGTTCCTGTAATTCAGCGGTCACTTCATTCAGAGCCGTTCTTGCTTCAACAATACTCTTGTCAACTTCATCAATTGATTTTCCATGAGTCGATACGAATGCTCCCACTAAACTTGATCGTTTTTTGCGTAATTTTTCACACTAAAGAGAAAATATTCATTATTTCAAAATTTTCAAATGTATTATAAGAAAATTATTACTAATTATTAAACAATTTCTAATATTAGTTCACGAACTAGTCATCGATTGCGATACTTTGATGAAATATTTTCTATAACATGCCACTTTTAAATTCTACAACTGGTGGTAGTACTTTAATAAATCCATCTATTAAAGCTATCTATAGTGGGAATATTAACATGTAAGCATAACTCAAGATTTATGCCGTGGTAATAATATTCATATAGAAATGAAAAGGAACAATGCTTTGAATCATTAATAACTCAAACCAATTAAATATACACAACGCATAGCAAATTTGATTAGTCGATCGTTTCATCTAAAATGGAATTAAATACTATCCAACTTGTAGGATGAGATTTCTCAAAAACATGTAAAAACATTTTTATTTAAATCATATGAGAAATTGATTCCAACTAGTGGAGAGTGCTTTAATTTTATTCCAAAAAAATTTGTCATGCTATAAGTTTGTGAAGTTTTTCTTCATACACAGAGAAAAAATTGCTTGTGAGAAGAAAGAGCATTCGTGTTACAAGAATTTAAAATGTTGAAAATTTTCAACATTTTTCTTTATTAGCTGTATATATATTTGTATATTATTTGTATATCTATATTTGTGAATATAGAGATATACAATCACATGGAGTGAGCATGTACTGGTACATGAGCATCTACTGGGACTCTTACCTTAGCTACATAAAATAATTTTTCATAAAATATAAGGTGGATTATTTATCACCTTAGAGGTTGTAACTTTAGAGTGTTATCTCCCTAATACATGTCTATTCATACGCGTTTGCTTTTTGAGGCGTGCACTAACTCATTCTCGTTGAGCTAATATAAATTGATAGAAAAATTAACAATATATTGTTTTATAAAATCTTCTAACTTTGGAATAAGAAATCTAAAATTCAATGTTTTAAGTGGCATTATTTTCCATTTTTATGTAACCATTTATCTTATGCTGGGTGACAACTTGTTTGGAATCACCGAGAAATATTGAAGTTCGATTTGATACTTCTATTTCTTTGAAAAGTAAGTCTAATGATTTTTAATATGAGAATCAATAAATTGTAGTAGCAGTAGTATTCTTACTTGCAATTGAGTCAATTAGCGCCGCGACAAAAAAAATTGGAGAAATTAATATTACTTTAAGTAAAATTAATAAAAATGACTTTAACGTATGGTTGTGAGTTTTTCGAATGATTTTAGCTCAAGAAGATATTTC
Source organism: Cotesia glomerata (assembly GCF_020080835.1). Lineage (NCBI taxonomy): Eukaryota > Metazoa > Arthropoda > Insecta > Hymenoptera > Braconidae > Cotesia > Cotesia glomerata. The sequence goes on along the minus strand of NC_058161.1, from coordinate 23,336,551 downwards.
TCGTTACAACTTTGACATGAAAAAAATTTGTTTAATATAATTCGCAGTAAAACTGAAAGTGTGAATGCTCATTAATTGTTTGTAATTTCACCGAAGTAAAAATTAACGGTCATTTCATATCGCTAGTGATAATACTTAGGAAAGATATGTTTCTGATCTCGAAGAGTTAAAAAAAAATTTGATATTGAAGTCGATCTTTCAGAATTAAGTACGTTTAAAAATGTGTAAAAATGTGGACCGTTTTTCTGATTTTTGTTGAATTATTGTTCTGTAAAAATACTTACTGCTTCTCGAGCTTGTTGCAATTGCTTCTCTGCAGATATTTTTTTCTTTGTATAAGATTTATTTTCAATTTCATGAGTTAATTGTAACCAGTGCTGCAGCCCAACTGGTGGTGACCAACAGCGATCTTCTAATTCTCCTTCAGCGCGCTGTAGTTCCATTTTTAACATCTAAAAAATAAAGTTGTTTTTATATTAGAAACCTTGAATTTAAATGAACTATCCTAATAATCACTTGGTAGCAAACTGACATCTACCTGTTGACACAGTTTGGTGTCAACCTGAGGAGCAGAAACTATAGAATTTTCTGTTTTATCAATAAAATATGGCTAAGTTAGGCTAAGCTAGAACGCCATACACTGATGATGGCTATTTGCAGACTGACAGCAGATTCTGGCTTTCCAATTTTTGCAGTCAGTTTGCCATCAATCTGCGCCTCACACAGACACCAAACTGCATCAGCAGATTTGTGTCAATCTAACAGCAATATTTGAAAATTCTGGATATGTGTAATATCAGCTTAATATCTAATGGACACCAATCATTCGACAGCAACTTCTGCACTGCAACTTTGGTTATTGGGTCGGAATAGATGCGAGTGTTAGTAAGGGTATCCCAACAAAAACAGTTTTATTGTAACAAATCACGCCACGTCCACATTCACAAGACTAATAAAAGAAAAAAAATGTGTTCTTCACAAAAAGATATAAAATAATAAAAATACAAGTAACCGTTATGTTCTAAAATTGAAAAAAATTTTGTTGCAACTTTAAAAATAAAAAAAAAAATTTAAAAAAAACATTTTGAACGTAGGTACTTGGTGTGCATAGTTTCAGAATATTTTACTCTTTATGTAACTCTGAAAATCTACTTACCTATAAATTTTTAAACATTAAACTAAGTATCAGACTTGAAAAAATTTGGGGTACTCATCAATATAGCACACACCAATACGTACAAAAAAGTTTTCGTTTTATTTTACAATTGCAGCAAAATTCTTTTCGATGTTTGAAAATCATTAGTTTATTTTATATTTTTATGTAAAGAACAAATTTTTATTTTAATATTCTTGTGGAAGTGAGCGGGGCGCAATTTGTTACAGTCAAACTGTTTGATTTGGGATTTCATAACTTTTTGTAAAGAACCCGGAAAAAAATTTGATAAAATTTTATGAAATTTTACTATTTAGATTTTATAAAAAGTGTCAAATTTTATAAAAAAAAATTAGTTAATTAAGTTTAGTGGAAATATAATTTCCTTGTTTTGAAAATCGATTTTATTATAATAAAAAATATATTTGTTCGTCACCTCGTATTACTGATGACGTGATGACATCTTATCGAGTAGGGTAAAGTTTACTTATCGTTTAAAAAGCTATTATAAATTAAAAATAACAACAATACTATCATTTATTTTCTAACTCAATGAACATAATGCAAAATATATTTAAAAAGTAATAAATTATTGATTTTAAATCCTTATTAGATGTAAAAAAATTTTTAAAATGAATTCAAAATATTTACACAGAAAGAAAAATTTCTTGACTGGAGAATAAAATTCTTGGCTCAAGAAAATTTTCGGGTGCCTGAAGGAAGGACCGAAGTTGTGTTGGCCGAAGTAAAAATTTTTCTTGAAATTCTATTCTTGGTGGAAGTAATTTTTTCTTAATTCAAATTATCATAAATACTTGTTACAAGAAAATTTTATATTTAATCAAGATTTTTAGATACTTTAGAGAAGCAGCGCCACCTACTTCAGCTGAGAAAAAAATTTTATCACCTTGAGAAAATTTTTCTCTTGAATATTTGATACATACATACATATTGAATGAAAAAAAAAAAAAAAACGATTCAATATTACTTGATCTTCTTATTTGACATGTTAATTAATAAAAATATTAATGAAAACTTACTTCTATCAAGAACTAAATTTTTCAGAGCAAGAGGCTGAATTTTCTCAAAACAAGAAGATTTTCTTGACTTTAATAAATTTTCTTGGATCAAGATACGTATTTCTTAAAGTAAGAGAATTAATTGTTTTGAAATCAGTGAAATTTCTTGTGTCAAAAAAAATTTTTTTTTTTTCACTTAAGAAAATAATTAGGAAGAAAAACATTTTTTTAGCTCAAGTGAACATTTTTTTTCTGTGTACGCAAAATATGAGCGCTTATAAGGCATGCACGTTTGGATTTACCAAACTTTCTTTCATTGTACCCGAGCATAATGTGACCGTATCAATTTGAACTAGTTCAATTCATTGAAATTCTGTGAATGCTTATATGAGACCGAAATTCGGAGCTTTTGGTGTTGTTTTGTCGAAAGTTAGTCCACTTGTTAGGAAATTTTTTAGTTTTCTCTCAAGTAAAAAATGTAATTTTGTTTTTTCTCAAAACGGAGCAAAGATTGAAACTTCGGTACAGGTACAGTGAAAATTTATTTAATACTTTTTAAACTACTAACCTCGATTTCAGCTTTTAATTGTGAAACTTCTAAATCTGAATACGACGTGTGTAAACTCATACTTTCGTCTTGAAGTCTTTTTTCTAGATTTTGTTTGGCTGTTGTAGCATTTTCTTGCTCCAATCTGGCTCTCTCAAGCTCTTTCTAAAAAGAACAAAAAACCAAAATTAGATAAATATTCAAAAAATTAATAATAATACCTATTTTAAAAAACGGTATAGTAGCAAAGAGTAATATAAATAAGGACATGAGTACACCATTTTTTAAAATCAGAATCCTATCAAATATAGTTGTTTCGAATACATATTTTGCCGAGAAATTAATTGATCCACAAAAATGATCTATTTTATTTATTCAATTACTTCAATTTTTTTTTTATTTTTATTTAAAAAAATATTTATTTGGTTTATTTATTTTTGTAATATTTTTACAAATTTACAATAGTAAACTTTCTACAAAAAGTTCATCAATAATATTTCAGAATTTTGATCACACAAAAAAAAATCCTGGAGAGATATCAGTAGCACAGGATACCTGAATTTGAAGAAACTATAAAGGTGGAAAAACACATCTTCGCTGAAGTAACAATATTGATTAACTCAAAAACCGAAGACGAATGGATAATCCATATTAAATCATCTATATCCGAAATTGGTGCAGTTTTATAACCGAAAGTATATATGAAAAAAAAAAGCCAATTTTTGTCCGTGAATCCAAAAACTTCATAGTATATTACACCCCTTGGAAAGGAAAATAAGAAAAGCCTCAGATCACATGTAATTTTTGGCCGAGGCGAAGCCGAGGTCGACAAACATGTGATCTGAGGTTTTCTTTTTTTACTTTCTAAGGGCTGTATACTATTTTTTTGTCCGACAAAGGCGGAAAGTGGCAAATTTGTTAAGCGCAGCGGGGCGAAAGTTGCCACTTTCCGCCTGCAGGGCAAAAAAAGACATAGGTATGAAACTATTTATACCGATTGCTAGCCACTGCAGCAAGTTTACAAGAAATTCACTCTGAAAGAACATTACTTTGATAGTTCCGAAGACTCCACTTCATGACTAATATTCGACACGTGTCAGGTACCAACAATATTGTCACTGACACATTTTCGAGCGTCGAACAAATAGCTATAGCGACATTAATATACAACGACTATATTACTTAAATTTTCTAGTGCATAACAATATATTGTATACGATACAGAACTTCTGCACTTCTCAATTATAATTTACCAAGTACTGCTTAAAAATTTTTTGAGTTTTAGCAATTGTTTACTGTTTGAATATTAATTATTATTTTTATCGCATATTGCTGTGGATTCTACGTATGCCATACGACTAATTTGAACACACATTGTATCACATCACATATATTAATAATAATTTGTCTATTCTTTCCTATTTTTGATTGCTCAAGGATTCAAATACATAAAAATAGTTTTCATTTGTAGATTTTATAAACTAACAAACTACTGAAATCGCATCTTATGATGTTATAGCCATTTCTATCTCGGAATATTTGGTTTTTAAAACATGGAAGTGGAAATCTATTTAGTTTCATATGTTTTTAATTTCACTTTATTTCATGCGTATTTTCAGATACTATAAGACGGGTCATTTTTATTCATTTCAAATTTTACTTACTTGTAAGACACTGCAGGCTCAATACACAAAATACTTTTGTACAATTCTATTTTAATGCAACCGATCAATGAAGTATATCTGAATTCCTACGCAGTAATGGTACATGAAGCAATTGAAGATATAATACTACTTAAAAAAACGTTAATACACTTGAAATTATTTCATTTATCATTTCTAACTTGTAGATTAGAGATTACTGTACCTATGGCAACTCTGGATTTTGTTATATTACGTAAAGTAATGCAAAATAAGCAAAGTCAGTAGATAATAAAGGTATTTCAAAGATATGAAAAATTCGAGGCGATTTCAATCAAGTCTAAATTATAGAAAAATTTCAGATTTGTGTTTTTAATTCTAGAAAAAAATAGACCTGTTAATATTTGATTTCTGAGTTGATTGAAATCCCATCAGGGCTTTGTCACTGAACCCTCTTATTGAGGTGCCTTTTTTCACGAAAAAAATAACACAGGCGGGAGGGGGTTGAAAGACATTGGGCACAATCGAATAGTAAAATAAAATTGTAATAAAACTACCTTTCAATTATCGATTGACAATAAAAATCAAACTAACACAAGTAAATTTAAAGCTGTAAAATGGACGGGGAAGTTTAAAGATCTTCCTGTTGATGCAAGCATCAAATATTTTTTCTGCTTACATCCTCTTCAGACTGGAAGTCAAACAACTCTACACATTAGGGTGTACCAAAATTCAATTACCGTGAAGAACCTTTTAAAATTGGAATTTTGAGTTCCGTTTTTAACAGGAGCTGTGTTTGGGCATTTCCTGAAATTATTTTGGGTTGAGACGATTTATTTGATTTTCATAGAATTTTTAACAGGAGCTTTATTTGGGCACTTCTGGGCAAAAATTGTCTATTTTAGAAAAAATTGTTTTTCCTCAGGCAACGAGCACTTAGTATGTGCTGTTGCGAGTCTGAGGTAGTGGGGGTAGTCTGGCTGGACAAAACGTTTGATTTTGGGACTTTTATTTTAAAATGTAAAATAAATTTTAAATTTGGTATCAATATTATTTATAAATGAACCCTATAATTATCCTCCTAAAATTTTACATTTGACTCACCTTAAAGTATACTTTCTTGAAGGTTTCACTTCTACCGCGTGTAACGAAAACGTACGAGTATACTTTTGTTTTTACGAAATTTGAATTAATAGCTGTGACTTTTGAGGGTAGAATTTTGGAGCCTGTGGTACCGAGGTGTTTTTTTTTTTTATTTCTCATACCTTTGACTTATTTTATTTTACTGTAAGGAATTTTTTTTGCATTCCAAAGATTTGAATATTTGTTGGCATCCAACCTTCATAACTTCCGGTTCATACACACATTTATGATTCAATTTTTTTTATTATTTTTATCTAATTGAAAGAATGTTATAAATTTCTTAAAATAACATTTTTTAAGATATTAGCTACAACTTTTTCTTTTAAATTTCTCTTTTTTAACATATTTAAAAAAAAATTCTATCAAGTTTTGTAATATTTAATATAATAAATTTTAATTTTTTTTTTTCAGCAAGTGTTAACTGAATTAAAAAAATCAATAAAAATTATTTTTTACCAAAAAAAATGACTCTTTGCTATTTAAATAATCATATTTTTTATAACATTGATTAGATAGGATGGTTTCCATCACAACTCATTATTTTAGAAGATATTTTTTAGTAAGAAATTACTATTATCATGAATATTACAAAATTAAAAAAATAAAGAATCGCTCATACAATACCTGTAAATCTTCTAATGCTAATTCGGCTTTGTGAAGACCTTCCATATCTTTCATCATTCGTTTTAAATGCTTCTGTGAACTTTTTTTTTGCTGATAAACATACCAACATCCAATTAGCGCTCCAAACAACAATGTAATTAATATAAGATCCTTTAAGCTATGGCCGGTATCTACCAAAACGAATTTCATAAAATTTAATACAAGTCAATTTCAAGAAAAAAAAATTATTTTAAATTATAAACTTTAATATAGAAAAATATTAACCTTTAGGCGGTCCAAATAATACAACATCCATAGCTTTCAGTGCAATCTTTTGTTTATGGATAGGATCTTTAATGCCCAAAACATTATTAAGATAGTGCATATTATTCACAGCCAGTCTATCGCAAACAGAAAAAAAGATTCGCCTTAGAATTTATTTTTACGTATAATTATAATATTACCCACATAATAAACACAATTACTTGTAACTGTCTAATTTGTTATCTTATCAGATACTATTTTTGTGCTTAGAAAAATTCAAAAGTACTGGTATTAGTGAGAATATCAAACCTAGGAAGTGTTGCTCCTGTAACACGATGTTGTATAAAGTTTGGAACATATTGCGGAAGCTCAACATTTGTAGTCAACCACTCAGAAGTCTGTTCGATTGTCCAATTATGAACTTCAGATCTCAACCAAGCCTCCCATAATTCCCTAACACTAATATGCATATCATCATTATGATGAAAAGCACGTTGACGTCGTTCGTAACCAGCTTCATACTGTAATTCTTCCCTGAGAAACTGAATAATTTCACAAGTAAGTATAATTATATGTTGTTTTTTTTTTTTTTTTTTTTTTAATATAACTCTTGGTATTGTTTAAAACTAGGGACTACTTCTTTTTAGCGATAAGAATTCGAAAAATAAAAATATGGTATACTATTTTGTAAATAATTTGTTTTTACGGCGAATTTGAGATAAAAACCATGAAAACCACCTAGATAAATTTTTTTATAAGTTTTGAAGCTTTTAGTGTTAAAAAAAACGAAATGCTTACTGAAAATCGTTAATAAAACTCATGTAAATAAGTTTAATGAATTCAAATATTTTAGTTTAGATTAAAAATTTGTAAATCAAGCAATATTATTCCGAAGAATTTGATTATTGCAAATCAATCTTGAAAGAAAAAATTTTTTCGTCTTCAGTAAATTTTACTTTGTTCAATAACTTTCCCATTGAGTTAAAAATATCAAATATTTCAAAATGATTTTTGTATTTGAAAATTTCTTCTCTTGAATCAAGTCCAATTTCTTTATCGTTGTAAAATCAAAAACAAACTAATTGAAAAAAATAATTTTAATTGTCTATTTCCAAAAATTATGACTTTTACAAATTTTTTTTCTTTAACTATTAAATCGAAAAATTGGAATTTTTAAAATAATTTTTCTTCAAATTGTTTTATTTTTAATGAACTTTAAAAAAGAAGACATTCAAAGAAAATTTTATTTTGTCAATTTTATGTTCAGAAATAAGGGGGTGCTCCTATAAATTCCAAACAATTACCATAAGTTTTTTGAACTACTGTAGACAAACTTACATCATCAGACTCTGACAAATCGACATCACCATCGGCATCATCATCCAATTGACTATGTAACGTTCTGATAGCCTCTAAGCCTAAACGATCGTGTGATGCCATTGTTATGCATGCTAAATCATCATTACAAGTATCCACAGCTAAAATATCAATTGTTAATAATTATGACAGACCTATGAAAATATATTTTAGCTCGAATAATAAATTTAATTATAAATCACAATGTTAACTTACGAGACTGTAAGGCATCATGAGCAACAGCTTGAGCGATACCCTTAGCAAATGTTGGCGAGAATGTCGTCGAACGAATATGATGTGATGCCTCATTTGATTTTGCATGATATCCAGATGAACTGTCCAATGCACCACCACCCGCAATTACTTCAGCGCAACACCAACAGAGAAGTCGAAGTACATAAATTCCAATTAATTCGACATTTACTGCTGATCGCATTATAATATATATATATATATATAGATATATTTATATATATATCACAAATAATTAACCTCCGCTAAGCATTAATTTTTTTTTTCTTCTTCTTCTTTTGATTAATCTTTAATGTTTTGATACTATACTCACTTAATTTTATTGTTTTTATAAATTCTGTTATTTTTTTATTTTTCTTCGTTTTTTAATTTTTTTCAACTGTAGATAGTGAAAATTTTTTTCTTCGTTTTTTTCTTATAAAAAGAATTTTGATATAATTAATAAATAATTGATCTTGAAAAAATAATCGTAGAATTATTTCATTTTATAAAAACTTTATTCAATGCATTAACATATTTTATTATTTTTAAAGTGACTTTTATAATTGCGATTATTAAGTTGCCGTAAGTTATAAAAATATTTATTTTCGCAGATTATTTTTTAAAATAATATATTACAGAATAATTTTAAGTACACTTTGCTTTTCACAGGAATAAATCAGATGTTATAATCAAGGCCACTTAACTTTACTATTTCTATCTTTTTCCTAAAACCATCAATCACAATTTATTTTAGATCGTAAACTCATATGTTGTTTATATGTTTCTCCCCTTTTTAAGCCTACTACCAAAACTTAAGTGTAACGACATCTACTGTTAAGATAGGTTCTCAACATCAGCGCTGTCTCCCATACATTTTTTTAAATTTATTATGAAAACAATTCTTGAAATACCTCATCATAAAATAGAAATTATGAATGAGTCAAAAGTATAAATATTTAATGTAAATAAATAGTAAATTATAATTGAAAATTTTTGATGATGTTTTAAGTTGGAAATAAACTCATTGAATCTTAATAAACTTAAAAAATTTAATCTATTAGTAAGTTTTTCACCTCAATCTGTATGCTTTTTCATTTTTTTAGAGTTCAAAAATATAATTTTCACTCCTAATAGAAGCTTAAAAATTTGAATGTTCTTATTCGGACGCAGCGTTACAGCATTTACTGCCGTTTTTATAACACCAGATAAATACCAAATAAATAAAAAAAAATTTTAAGAAATAAAAATTGATAAAAAAAACTTCTAATTTAATTTTTTTTTTTCCGGAAAATAAAAAAGTGGTATAATGGTGTAAATCATGAAAACAAAATTTTCATTCAATTTTTGACCTATATGCATGGAAAGAGTAAACCTAGAAAATTATCAAAATAAAAAAAATTAAGTAAACTGCTTAATTAAATGTTAGGGTCAGTTTTTAAAACGATGTTCTTTTTATTGAAATCAAGTTTTTTTTTTTTTATTTTGTTAACATAGCAAAAAAATCTTTATCTCAACAAAAAATATAGTTTGAAAAACTGGCCCTAAAAATCATTTGTTTTATTAAATTTTCAAAAAATTTAACCGAGTCAATTGATAACTTTATTGACTTGTAGTACGAATAGTTTTTAAAAATTCAGTTTAGAATTAATAATCGCATATAAAGTTCCAGTGCGATGAAAAATTATTAAAATTATAACTGCGGCGTTTTCGTATAAGTGCGATAGTAGTTATGTATGTAAGTGGCTCAACTGATCAACTGAGTATACTATAGTAAATTAAAAAATCTAATGAACCCCCAAACGTCACAAAAAAAATGTTGACTTTTTGGTAGATTTTACTCAACAAGTTAAAAAAAAAATTAATAATCCTCAACTTAAATTCAACAAAATATTAACAAAAAAAAATTTGTGCCGCTTGAGAATTCGGTTAAAAATTAAAATTTAAGTATTATAAATCAACTTGGCCAATAATAGATGGCGTGTTATGATCATTTTGGTGTAAAGGAGAAAAAAGAGAAAGATAGCTCAAAGAAATGAGTAGGATAGAAAGCAAATAATCGTGAAGTTTTGACATCCCAAAAAGATAACCTCTGTATTCTATAATTATAATTGTATTTTTTATCAAAAATACTGTTGTTATAATTGGTGAAGCTAATAATAGCTAATAATCTTAATTATTGTATAAGCAATATTAAATTTTGGGCTCAACCCCAGAATTGGATGACAATTACGTTAAATATTGACCATAAACCGACGTAAATTCTGTTAACGTGAGTAAAATTTTTTTTTTCTGAATTGAATACAACAATTTTTATTCATTCATAATGACACTGAAATCAGCAAATACCTTGGTGTTTTTAAATTTTACTTAGCAACTAAATTAATTCTAGAAAAGTGTATTTGTTTAAAAAATTCTAAAAATGATCAAACGTCTCTTAATTTCAGTGTCATTCATTCATAATGTATTATTACAAGAACATTTACGGAAAATAGTTATTTTTTTTTTCTTTTTTAAAATAAAGGAGACGATTACTTAAGATTAAATGGATTTTTATTTTAAGTAAGAAAGTAAAGTATTAAAAATAAACAATGGACAAAGACAAGGAAAAGGAAGATGATTCAACGAGCGCAATTGGATCAGCAAAAAAAGATGATACAGTATTAACTTTGGACATAAAAACAGCAGTTGATGCGAAAAATTCACAAGCTAAAATAGTCCGAGGAAGTAAAAAAATTCGAGTTGATTCTACAGATTTTAATCAAATCACTGACAAAAAAGGTAACCATTTTTATATTTTTAAGTATAGATTTTTATTTATAATCCTGAAAATTAAAACTCTCTGGCAGCAGTTTGATTTTCTGAATAAGTTGCAACTTATACAATGTACATGTACAATGTTTTAATAAAATATTTCTAAAATATGCACATAAAAATTTCCGTATCTGCTAGAGATATTTTAAAATTAAGAATCATTTCCTGGGATTGAGGTTTCATAAATATCTTCTAAACAAATAGAAATTTCAAAAAATAGCGCTCTGACATTCGATAAATTATTTATATATTTACTTCCTGGCAGAGCACTTTTTTTTTTTTTCAAATTTTCATTTAATATTGAGAAATTTGATTTTTAAGTTTTCATTTACCGTACAAGTGCAGCAAAAATGACACGGTTTCTCTATTAAATATACGAATAGAGAAACAATTGGGAACGGTTCTTAAATCAGCAGATATCCGACAATATTTTTATTTTTCTTCAACAAATGAATTAATACATGCATTTATAGCTCTGTATGTAAAATGTTCTTTTAAAATTTATGATAATTTTGTTTCGTTTTGAAAAATTCTAAAAATTATTAGATGTCTGTTTTCATTATCAACTTGATATGTACATATTTATATACAAAATTTTATATGGTACTGTGTTTTATATTCTGATAATAGCGGTAATATTACACAATATTTTTAATAGTACACGGAAAAAAGTAAACTGTAATAAATAACAGTCGATTTATAATAAGTAATGATCAACTGCTAAAAATTACCATTTTAAACAGTAAAATCGTGATTTTACTATTCACTTTATAATATTTACCATTTAAACGTTACAATTTACTCTTTACATGGAAGAAAATACTATTTCAAACAGTAATATTCGCTATGTGAATGTCTAAAATGTTAAAGTATAATAATTAAGAATTCAGACTTTGATATTTATCATTTCGTACCTAAAAAATGATCTTATGATATGTAAAAAGTATAAAATAAAGTTAGTAAATTTCTAATACAAGCAACGTTAATATTTACAAAGTAAAACGGTAAATTTTAAACGCAACGCTAAAAATCAAACTGTAATTATTGACTTGTTCGGACTGATAAAATGTATATTTTTTTGCCCTCCGGGCGGAAAGTGGCAACTTTCGTCCCGCTGCGCTAAACTAAGTTGCCGCTTTCCGCCTTCGTCGGACAAAAAAATAGTATACACTCCTCGGGAAGTAAATAAGAAAGCCTCAGATCACATGTTTGTTGACCTCGGCTTCGCCTCGGCCAACAATTACATGTGATCTGAGACATTTCTTACTTTACTTCCCTAGGTGTGTAATATACTATTAAAAGAGTATAATTTTTACTGTTTCAAACGTTAAATTCTCCCAGAGTGAGACCCCCTTCTCTTTCATCTGAGTTTCCCTTCTTCTCATAATATCGACTATATATTGAAATGGCAATTTTTACTGTTTGAAAGTGTAATTTTTAAAGATGAAAGAGTCGTTATTTACTATAGTGACAGCTACTAATTACTTATTTTGGATATTAAATTATAAATTGTGGCTTTTATACTTTCTACATTAAGTTCTGTAATATTTATATTTTGGCCACCCCGATGTCCGCTTTACTGTTTGAAACTATAAAAATTAACCGTAATCCGAGTGAATATTACAGTTTACTTTTTTCCGTGTAGATTTTTACACTACAGTTCTGATATATTTTAGTTATTTTCTATGATTATGGATTATTGAGATCAACAATAGTAATAGTAATTACATCAATTTTCATTTTTCAAGAACAAATTGAAGTATGCATTACTGAATTCGGCAAAACTTTCAACTGTCGTTATACTAGCCGTTAATGAGTTCCAAATTCATATTTCTCTGAAAGCAGTTTGGTGCTTATCAATATATAATTGTTATAATTTATTCATCTAATAAATTTGATCATGCACACAATCTCTCAAATGCTTTCGACAAGTTATATAAAAATGAAATCGGTTTATAATCTTCATAAGCGTTGATTTATTAAACAATATTCTGTAAATAACAGTAAAATAATTGACAGTAACACGCTTATATATGTATTGATAGAAAAACTGTCTGGACTTATCAAGTTCAATGTTAGTCTCATAATAATTGAAGAATTCTTGAAAATTGCTTGAACTAAGAAGTTTTTCTTGGTTTGAGTAAATTTTTATTAATTCAAGACTATTGAAATTCTCCAAAATGATTTTCTTGATTCAAGATAATTTCTCTTGAATCAAGTTCATTTTTTTCATCATCGTAGTCATTCAAAATGTTAAGATATGACACAAAAACATTTGTGATAAAACATTTATGATAAAAAAATTTTACAATCATGGCAACCTCTAAAATTGTCACTATTAAAATTTCATCAGTAAAAACTTGAAGTATTGAAGTATTAAAATTCTTTTTTACTATTTTTATCTATACGTGAAAAGCTTGAAACTAATTTTATCAAGATCTAACCATTGTATTTGTATTTTTAATATGAATTCTGTTCTGGTTCTTTTGTTAGCAAAAATGAAATACTCAATACACCGACTTTGATTATTAAGTTATTGCTATCAGTTATCGTCATTTGTTATGTATCCATTTTTTCTTTTATTTAAAACAACAACAATATTCTATTATTTTTAGATAACAAAGAAGATGAAGGTGATGCAAAAATTGGTAAATCTTTAAAACGTGAAAGTGAACGATGGACTTTAGAAGATAAGAATACATTTTTTAAAGCAATTAATGAATATGGAAAAGATTTTGATGGTTTGCAAGGATATTTTTTAAATCAAGGCAGAAAAAAAGGTTCGTCGGATAATATGATCAAAAACAAAGAACAAATTCGACACTTTTACTATCGTACATGGTTAAAAATATCAAAGCACTTAAAATTTTCGGATGATTTGAAAAAAACATCTCAAGAAATTTATGGATTAATCAACTATGGTGAATTACGTCGTAAATTACCGCGTATACATGAGAAATTTTTACTTAAATTGAATGAATTAATTTACTGGGGGTCAATACAAGTTCGTTTACGTGGCAAAACAATGCGGATAAAAACACCCATATGTCGCGCTTTAAGAAAATTAAATCAACTTGAAGATTGGCAAGAAGAGATAAAATTACCGCCACGTGTTACTGTTGAGTTACGACCGGGAAATAATCTAACATGGTGGAAAGTTCAAGCTAATGCTATGAATCCTCGATTAAGAACGTTGGTACCAATTCAGCGCCGTTTATCTAGCTTATTGGCATTTTTACAACAACGATGGCAGCCTCTTAAATTTAAACCATCTTTAAACATCGACGATGAATCTTTTTATGATAAAAAATATAATGACAATGAATTGTTGCGAGTTACACCAATTGAAGGAGCTAAAATATCATTACCAATGGTTAATCTTGGTGAATATTTAACTAGCAATAGTGTGTCATTGAATTCTTATGAGCAACGTTTAAGCTTAAAAAGTTCTCGTGAAGAACTATTAGGTTATGTTCAACAATTTAAAAGCGTTGGTAAAAAAACTATTAAGAAAAAAATAGATAAAAAGATATTGAATTTGAGAGGCGCTGTAACTGGAGGATCTACTGGAGGAGAAGATCACGATAAATTAAATGACAATAATAGTGATTTAGATAATTTAGATACACATCTTAATTGTATAGACAAATCGCTTTTTTCTAGTCATAGTGATAAAAACGTTGGAGATTCTAGTGTAAATAGTAATATTAATGTAAATTTAAATAATAATAATATTAATAATAATAACTTAAGTACTGAACCTAATCGGTTTCCGGGCCGTGAAACAATTGATCGTATTCGAATGGGATGGAATATAGAAGAAGCTAACACTATTACCATAGGAGATTTATTCTTGATGGTAAGTAATTTTTTTGATCCATTAAATGCAATTATTCACTTGTTTACTGATTTATTTTTCATGTTGATAGTTTGGACGAGAATCAAAAATAGTATTAGATTACTGGTGGGAGGATAGTCCAAAACAAAACGATAGAGAGGCAAACGATAGCTCACCGTTGAGTAAAGACTTTAAAAAACAAGATGAAAATATTTGTCTTGCTTTACAAAAACTCTTGTCAATTGCTAAGCACAACTACGGTAGTAATAAAGCTTTTGACAATACGTCAAGCAGCAATGAAACAGTAGTATCATCTAGAATGCCTTCAACTAAGGATTCAACATTTAGGAGGCCATTGATTCCACAAGTTTATCATAAAACTAACAGTCATCAGGCATTTAAAACTCAATTGGACGTAAGTAATTTAGTTTATTTTTACATTTTTTAATAACATTCATATAATTTTGAAAATTTTTTTATATAAAAACAAACTAACTTATTAAGTCATCGCAATTCATTAATTTATTTAATGAAAAGACTTATTATTCTTTATTATTCACTGCATTTAAGTAGCGTTTGCTAGAAGTGATGAAGCGTTTTCGAAATAGTGAAATTTAGGATTTTGAACTGATACTTGAACTGATCAAAAAAAAAAAAAAATATTAAAAATAAAAATAACACTGTCGTCATCAAACAAAGTATTCTAAGTGCATTAGAGATTTAATCACCAAAAATTTAGACTTCTTTTTTTTTTATTTTTCCGAGAAAAATAATTAGCTGTATCTGGATGTGTTAAATTAAGGGGTATAAAATTTTGTATTTTTTAACATTTGCGGCTCCGATTATTCACGGCCGTAAAATATCTTTAATATTAATAAATTAACCTGTATTCATGTTTTCATCTCTTTCGTTTTGTTCTCCACCAGTTTGGCTAAAATTTCGCGGCATTTTTTTTTTAAATAGTTGTAATTGAAAAACAAAATACTTCATCCCAGACTTTGTAAATTATATCTCAAAGACACCTGTCTAAAATTTCATCAAGATCGGTTAAGTAGTTCTCGCGAGAAATCTTGGACAAACTGTCTTTGAAAAAAGATATAGTTTAGAGAAAAACGCGTTTAAAGTTTTCAGTGACAATCAATTGATTTTTTTAAACTGTGAAACCCATGTAACGCCCTAAAAATGAGTTTCAAATTGATGATTTTTATTGATGTTTTCAGAAATTTACTACAAGGTTTTGTAAACGTGGCCGCACAGTGAGGCAACGGAATCTAATAGTACAGCGTACAGTTCCGTTGATTGGTAACATGAGTTGTGAAACAAATGAAACTAATGATACAAGTAAATTAAATCTCAATGTCCCACAAAAAGTTACTGAATATTCTAACGATAATAATCCTAATGATATGGGAGTTGAATTATCAAATAAAAATGAAAATATGGAGTCGGATAATTTATTATCATCGTTTAATGAAGTTCCTGTCGATGATTCTAATAATGATTTATTAGTACAGCCTTCTAATTCCATAATCACATCTGCAACTCAAATTTTGAAAGAAGGAGAAAGTCAATGGCTTAACAGTGAGGTAGTTATATAATTTTTATGTTTAGTAAAAATCGATATTTAAAAAAAAATTTAAGAAAGCATTGATGAATCTTAACTTGAAAATTTTTCATTTTTATACCATAGGTTGCTGACTATTCTCTAAGTAGTTATTTTCTTGGTCAACTTGAATCACCATTAAAAGGATCGCAAAGAAGTCAAACAGGAAGTCAATTAGAGTTGATGCGACCTTCATCTGATGTAAGAAGATATTTTTTTGTTAAAATAATTTTTTTTTAATGCATTTAAATCTCGAATTTACTTTTTTATAGGTACTCAGTCAAATGCAATGCCTAATGGTAGAAAATAGTGTAGATTACATGGCTAAATTTGCTAATTTGGCGTCACAGATTGCATCTAATGATCAAAATATAAACAGGTAAAGAAAAAAACAAGCAATCTCTCATAAAACTTTCGACAAAATTTAAGTGCTTTGTATTATTTATGTAAAAAATTATTTTATTATTTAACACCTAAGAATAATTTTTATCAGTATTTTTGTACTTTGAATATGAACAATAAAAATGTGAAAATTCGAAACGATAAAACTCTTCATCAGGGTGAAATAAAACTATAATGATCTATTAATTATCAATAATATACTGCAAAATATTTAAATAAAAAATTTTGTCATTTTTTTTGCGGATCAAACATCGTGGAAAAATTGTTTGCGGGTCAGCGGTCGCGTCACTGAATTGGGTTGGTATTGTTAAATTAATATTCACTATAAAATTCATTTTGTGTAATGTTATTTTTTATTGATTACAACAAACTTATTTACAAGAATATTCGAAAAATATAATATTTAGTTGAATTAACGTGTAAAGTCACAGAGATGCGTTGTGTCTAAATACCTTCCGAGAGTTATTGATTAATTACCTTATCTCCTTCGTAGGACAAGACAACTCAACTATATCTTGATGACTATAACCAAAAAATATCGAACGTTATTTATTAGAGTATCGATTAGAGAATCAAAAATTATTCTATAAATATCGGTCGACTAATGCGCATTTTAGTGTTTTTAGTGGTGTAACTGCACATACTTTGATGATTAAAAACCAATATTTATTGGTTTACGTTGTTTTATATGCAAATAAATATATGCATTGGTTGGTAACGGCAGTAGCAACCGATGAAAAAAAAGGAACGATGTGAGTGTTGTATACTAAAGTGATTCTGGAGGAACAATCTGATACGTATCCGACAAAAGATATAGTTCATGGAAAACTATACCGCTCAACCGCTCCGGAACGACACAACTCCTAGTGCCAACCATATGACTCCCTTTGTTTTTTCTTACTTTTAAAAAACGCAATAACCAACAAAAGCAATTGAACAATAAAAACAAATAATTAAATGATACGAATACATCATGAGTCAATAAAATATAATAAATAAAGACTAATTTTTGTAAACAAAAAGAAATCACGTGGATTAATTTAGATGACAAATCGAACTTTGCATGAGTCGCAATAAAATTGTACTTGTCCGTGACCTAGGATGTTTGAGGCCTGATAACTCCGAAATGGTTATCCGTACGCATATATTCAATCGGATAATTTCTGTAGATCGTTAAATTTTCTACAAGAATATGTATCGATCATAGCTATAAAATGCTTCGTTGTCGACTAGCAAAATTCAAAAATAAAAAAAAAATTTTTTCCATGTTATTTAAATGGAAATAAAAAATTAAGTACAGCCACCTCTATACATTAATATTAAAGGCTGAGATTTCCATAATTTCTTTGATTAGGGATACTCTGAAGACTTTTCAATGTTCTTCGAAAAAAAGAAAATAGTGTGTTTTTTTGAAACACTCTAATCGTCATGGTAAGAAATTTTACCTGGGAGACAAATTTACGTACATTGATGATAAGTCCGTACTCGCGGAAGCGTTCGAATATAATCCCTGGTTAGAGAAAAAACATTAAAAATGATAAAAATAATTTGAAATGATTGAAAAATATTCGATTTTTACTTTTATTTAGAATATACTCTTTGCATAGATTGAATCTTTTTAAGAGTTTTTTTTTTTTTTTAATCACGGATATTCGGGATATTTCTTGTATTTTTTTCCGTTTTAGGGGCGGCAAGGATAACATCGATTTTATTCGATTCGATCAGGAGACAAAGTCGAGGTCGCGAGTGATTTCGTTTATTAATCGCTAAAATGTTTTAACTTCATCTTCTTGATTTGAGTAGAAAAATTCCTAAGATAAAGAATTTTTCTAGGTTTGAGTAAATTTTACTTGATTCAAAAATTTTTCGTCTTGATTCAAGACAATGAAACTCCTCAAAATTATTTTCTTGGTTCAAGAATTTTTCTCTTGATTCAAGTTAATTTTTTTTTTCAGTGTACATATTTAGGTACAACAAGAAATGGTAAAAAAAAAAATTAGGAAAACGGTTGTGACCCTGAAGGCCATCCCTGCAACTTCCCGCTACTTTCGTAATTAAGCGCTCAACATTGCACCTATTACATTTTTGAGCTCGAAGAGCTCAAAAATATAATTTTCGTGTAGTTTTGAGCTCTCCAAGCTCAAAAGTTTGATAGAAGTTTAATAAAACACTATTTTTTGAATTTTCAAACCGCAATAACTTTTGAATGAATGAACCGATTTTCACGCGGTTGACGGCATTCGACGCAGTTTTTCAAATTCTATGATACATTTTTAAACACAAATTGATAAGACCGAAAATTTCGGTGTAATTCGAAAAAAACACTTTTTTTCGATTTCTTTCGTCAACGATAACTCACGAACGAATCAACCGATTTTGACCAGATTGGTGGCGATCGGCGTGGTTTTTTGATGTTAGGAGCTGATTAGTTTTTGGAATTGATCGGTCGAGCCGTTTAAAAGTTATTCAAAAAAAACCACATTTGGAAAAATTTTTTTTTTGCAGTTTTTTTAAGATTTCTCAAAATCTATCGGTCCAACTTGTATTTAAAATCTCTTTAGTCGAACCCTTTCGAATGGCACCAACCGCGACCAAATCGGTCAAGCAGTTCAAAAGTTACGAGAGGTTTACATACACACACATACATCATCATCATCATCATCACACACATCATCATGCGCGCGCGCACATATGCATATATATATATATATATATATATATATATATATATATATATCCATACATACATACAGACACCATCGCGGGAATAGTCAGGGAAGCTTCCTAGGACCTCAAAACGTCGAGATCTGATGAAAACTCGATTTTTGAAAAACGGGGTAAAAACAATAACTTCCCGATTTTTTTTAATTTTCAATTTTCTTAGCGGGAAGTTAAAAATGCTCGAAATAATATCAATCAGACTGAATCGTCGGAGTTATTTAAAAAAAATAGTTCTTAAAAAATTTTTTACAATATTCCCCGTACGAATCAACCGATTTTCTTGTATTTCATACCGCATTCAATATTGAATAAAAAAAAGTATTGAAACAAAGAAAAAAGTATTGAAAAGTATTGGATTGATTAGAAAACCAATACTTTTCAATACTTTTTTCTTTGTCTCAATAATTTTTTTTTTTATCAGAGATGTGGTTTCTCAAAGTTAATAACTAATTAAATTTTGACATCAACCGGAACAGTAGTTTACAAATTATTCTAAAAATGTATTTTTTTGAAAATATCAGTTTTGAATTTTCTCAAGCTTACAGTTCAGTTTTCATAAAATTAGAGGGCAAGAATGCCTTTGCGGATATCGCAACTACGTTTCAATTGATCAAGCGGTAGTATAAAAGTCATACAAGGTTTTCATACCTACAGTCGCACAAACGCTACCGCCGCTAAAATAGTCTAAATAGCTTCCCAGGATCTCATAAACGTAGAGATCTGATCAGTACTTGATTTTAGAAAATCAGATTAAAAACTTAAATTTCTCAATTTGTGAGAATTATTGATTTTCATAGCTGGAAATTGTAATTATTAGACCCGATTCCGAAATAAATTATATTAACATTATGATTTTCTTTTATATTTTTAAGAAAAATGGTAGTTAACAAATTTTTAAAGTTAAATTTATGTTTCACATCAAATTTTGGGTACATTTTTATAATAAATCCTAGTAGCTCTGCTGTAATACCTAAAAACGGTCAAATTGACGGCAAGTTGATCTTGAATAAATTTTAAACCAATCGGTTTAGCAGAAAATCATAAAAAATTTTTTTCGTAAATCTTTTAATTTATACAAAATCATTCTAAAGTATTTTCAGTCTGATTCATATTTGGCTAGTTATAAAAATCAGAATGACCAAAACAAATTTTTTTGTTATTTTGTTATAAAAAATTGAAAACTACCATAGAGCATCTTTAATATGAAAATTTTAAGCCTGGTTCCAAGAAAAAGTAAAAAAAAAATTTTTTTTCGAATTACCCTATTAAACGCCGTAAGTATAAACAGCTAGTTAGTAAGTTTAATCCAAACTTTATTTATATACAAGCAAATTCGTTGATAAAAATATTGATGCGATAAAAAAAAACAAGAATGCGGTTATGATAATTGATGCGTCATTTAAGTCTTGTGTTTAGCAATATAGTGTTGCGGGAAATCCCATTTTGATTAAACTGTCTTATAGCTTATAGCTGTGTACATATATTCATTTTAGTTGTGGTGATGAATTCAAGGTAAACGTAAGACTAACGTATGACGTAAACCCGATAAAATACACGGCAAAACGTATGTAGTGGACTCACACGTTTACACATATGTAAAAATACATATACATAGATAAATCTTTGATTGCGTCGTATTCAATGCAATTTCGTTTATATTTTCCTTCATTTTGCGAAACAGCTTTCGTATGTTCGCACAGTTTTTAACTCTTCTATCTTTGCTGTTTTTTGTTTTTGTGTAATTGTTTTTTGTTTCTTATTTCTTCTTAAATTTTTTTTTTAAGATTCAATGGTCTAATAGTTATAATTTTTCAAATTAATGTAGATAAAGGTAATTTTTAAATGTTTTCTTCATCTATTCGTCGATAAAAATTCAGTGAATAAAATTGTTTTTGGTGGAACGACAAAATCTATTTCAAGGTATGAAAAAACTATAAAAATTGTATTTATTTACAAGTTATTAATTATTTCCAAATTTGAATTATCGCTAATGGAATTTGTATTTTTTACAATTCAAACTCGATGAATTTTATATCTATAATATTATTTGAATGTTATCTAAGTTTTAAAAATCTAAAAGTTAATAACCTGAAGACTATGATAATACGTTGGCATCAGGTTAATAAATCTACCAGATACCTCTCTACCCCATTGACAATAACTCAATCATAAGCACGTCTTTAAATAAACACCTCTATCAATATAATAAGTATACCAGTTACAAGTCTAACAGTATCAACATCAACCAATCAGAATTTTTATCGAATTAAAAATCTACCGCCGCTCAAAAACTCTACCCATTGAGAACTCCGCCATGTAAAAACTATACCATATAAATCTCTACCTAAATCGAAGTCTCCCTGATTCAGAAAAATGATTTGAAATAATTACCTTTATATTAATTGTATATCTATATAGTATTCAAGTCAGAGACGCTTATTAAATAATTACAAATCATTTGAAATTAGATTTCTTAATCATCGCTATGATATAACTGCCTATTGTTTGTATTATAAACATTGTTTTAATAATTGTAATTATTGATATATTGAGATATAGTGAAATTCTCGTAAAATAATCGGGATGACTTCCTAGAACCTCAAAACGTGGAGACCTGATGTGAACTCAATTTACGAAAATCGGGCAAAACCAATAACTTTCCAATTTTTGAAAATCATTGATTTTCATTGTGGGAAGTTAATTTTTTTTTTTTGTTTTTGGTTAACGCATGAACTATTTGATATTTTGGAAAAGTTTCAAAACGTTGAAATCAATTTTAAAATCAAATACTAAGCAGTATATATAATGTCAGCTAAAGTCTAGCGAAGATATTGAAGATATAAATAAATAAATAACCTAAAAGTTTCTATTATTTATGAGAGGAAAAAATTCAAATTTTATGATATTAATGACTTCAATGATTATTCTGGATGTATTGAAAAGAATTCAAAATTTACTATTTCCAATACATTTTACTTCGTTTTTTTTTTTAAATCAGGGGTTCCTTTGATTTTTAGCCATTATGCTTGATTATAAACGGATTTCAATTCTCTTCCAAATCTATATGTGATGTTATTGATGAATCAAACCTTAAAAGCTGTTATAAATACCACCAATATAGCTCGTCCTTGATACGGCTATCAAGTCTTTGAGGCGTAAAAATAATCGTGAAACGACGATATTTTAGATCATCGAGAATTTCGACATTTTTTTGTAAAACACATTTAGTCAAAAATGTAGCGAGTCTGTCAATCGTTTGTAAAATTTTTCCTTATCCTTCGCTTTAGCTACAATTGCCTAGTACATATCTAGTGCCTGACTCTCTCTGGTCATATGCATTTTTTTCGTAAAGAAAAATTTGTGGTTGCACGAATTGATTTTCTGAAAAACATCAGACAGGTTTTTTCCGTCCCTAGAAGTTAGATTATTTCAGTCCAAGAATATAAATATTTTCTTTTTAGTCAGACATTAAAATTTTGGACTTTTTCAAGAATTTCGAAAATCACTGAGATTTATTTAGCAAACGATCCTTAATTTGATGTATTAAAATAATAAAATACATGGATAACAAAAATAAACTCTGGTGTAAAATCTAAATCATGAATAAATTCATAAAATTGAAGCATACAAATCGTCATGTTAGTAGAAGTGTTATTGCATTATATACTGGGTATTATTTGTATCCAATTCATTTATTTATTTATTTTTTTCTTTTTTCAGATTAATTAATCATGAATACGACGACATTAATCCATGATGACGATCATAGTATTTTAGATATGGATAAAAATAATAAAGATTTAAATTACCATCGAAAGTATAAAATGGCCAGAAAGAAATTTATATTAGGTAAAAAATAAATTTATTCTAAAAATAATAAAAGAATAATTGTGAAAGAAAAAAAAATTGAAATTCGTTTATTTATTATTTTAGATTTAGATGATCACAACAATTATGTCGATAATAATGGCTGGTTGAATAAAGTAATAGACGATTGGAGTCAAGAAGATACAATCGATTGGTTAATCTATGCTGCATTATATCTAGGACAGAATTATTCTTCAATTCAACATAGTCTTGCAATTAATGGCCGAGATCTTTTATTATTAACTAAACGTGATTTTGAAATGCATGATTCTACATATGGTGATAAATTATACGATTTATTGCATTCCCAAAAAAATCACAATAACCGTAAGTAACCTATTCATTCACACTCTATTCATAGATATTTTTACGTACTCAAAATTTACTATATAAAGTAAAAGCCCCAATAGATGATCATGTACCAGTATATGATCACTCCATGTATTTGTATACCTATATTTATGAATATAGATATACAAATACATGGAGTGATCATATACTGGTACGTGATCATCTATTGGGGCTTTTACCTTATATATTAATAACGGAAAATATCAGAAAATCTACGATTTACTAAGTTTATCCTTTTCAAATATTAATATTAATGCGATTATAATGAACCGATGCAAGTAACATATTTTGGTGTTATAATTTTGTAACTTCCATTTCCGTGTTTGAACATGCATATCACCCTTAAAATTAAGGGAATCTATTGTAACTCACAACACTAAGTCTGAATATTCTTCTCTTGAAACTCAATCTAAAAATTATAACTCCTCGATAATTACTTATGTTCTTATTGAAAAATTGAATTATTCGATAATTGAGATATGGAACTATTTCATTCGTAAATGATATTTCCATCATATTTTAGATCCACGGTTTATTTCAAATAACGAAGAGTCCGTCGAAGACAGTGATAACGACAAACACTTCAATTTAATAAATTCATCTGGTAATAAATAATAGTTCAATCATTCAAGAAAATTTATATTTTATGTACTCTAATTTGATATTATTAGTGATTTTTATTCTTTGTATGCTTCAAGATGCAGAGTCTGACAGCAGTATCGATGTAACTCGACGAAAAAATTATTCCGAACGATACAAAATTTTTAAAGCCAAAAAAAATCGTAAGTTTGAAAATTGTCGTGATAAATATTTCTTCTTTCATTTTTTAATTTATTATTTTCAACATAGAAATTAAAAAAAAAAAAAAAAAAAAAACGAGTGGTAAACAATGAAGTTATTTCGCAGTATGTAACGAGTTTCACATTCAATTGATAATTTTTGATATTAGATTATAATCTTATTTTTTAATCTATGCTTATTATTTTTAACATTCTTATGCTCTTCGGGAATACGTTACGATTCGATTTGGATGTTTGATCCTTAAGACATTTGATCCAAGTATGTAAGATCCATAAATAGTGTTGGGAATGGGAAAATAGTAAAAGGCGTGGTCTACATGGTGCTATTTTCTTTTAGGGAAATAGAGATGTGAATTCGATTAGGTATAAATGAAGATATACTGATAATTACAAATAAATAATGAATTGTTAGTGGATCAATCGTCTTATACAGATCAATTTTTGTGGATCAGCTATCGCCATTACCTTAGTTTTTTTTTTTTTTTGAAAAACTTCTAATTTCCATAAAAAATTTTTCTTGAGTTGACTAAATTTCAAAATTCAGTGGACGAAAGAGCATATATGGCTTTAGCCACATAAATATGGCGAATTAGTCCCCACGAGGTTTTCTTTCGGTACTTTAGGGATTGATTTGGATCTAAATAAAAATAATTTAGCCAAAATTTCAGCTCTTAATCTCAAATAATTTTCGAGAAAGAATAATAAACTTATATACCCTTTACAGCGATAGAAGATAATGAGCTTTCCAAACAAATTGTATACTATGATATTATTAAAATATTGGTCTTCAATTAGTTTCTCGATCTTAAAAACGTTGAAACGTTTTAAGGCGGTTGTGTTGAGAATCTTTTCCAGATGTTTTTTTTTATTTTAATCCAAATTACATTTTTATCAAATGATTTTTCTTGTCTTCAGAACCAACACAAGGCAAGCTATGGGAGTTCATAAGAGATTTATTACGAAATCGGGAAACATGTCCAAGTTTAATTTGCTGGGAAGATTATTCTCAAGCAAAATTTCGATTTGTAAGAAGTGATGAAGTTGCAAAACGATGGGGATCACGTAAAGGGAATACTAAAATGACGTATGAAAAATTGAGTCGGGCAATGAGGTTTGTTAATACAGATTATAACAATATACAATACTATGATTAATGATCTAATTTTCATACTAGGGGGTTGATAAAAAAAAATATGTTTTTCTTTATAATATAGTATTTTTATTGTTTACTTTAAAACATTTCCAAATGAAAATTTGACATATGTTATACGGAGAAAAAAATATCGTCAGAATGAGGATACGTATCGTTATTCTGACTATACGCCGTATACTAATTTTTCTTTGAGATATTC
The DNA here is from genome assembly GCF_020080835.1 of Cotesia glomerata. Taxonomy (NCBI): domain Eukaryota; kingdom Metazoa; phylum Arthropoda; class Insecta; order Hymenoptera; family Braconidae; genus Cotesia; species Cotesia glomerata. The sequence goes on along the minus strand of NC_058161.1, from coordinate 23,310,847 downwards.
TGTATAGCCAATATAGCTGTACAGCGGATAGTCAAAATGACGATCCGTATCATTATTTTAGGCATAACATTTAATTGACTCAACTATACAGATCCTTACGTTAACGAAATTGTTGCCTGTTTTAACGAAACTACAGTCGACGCTCTCTGTATTGGACCTCTCTGTATTTGACCGCCCTCTGTATTTGACCACATTCTTCCTCTGTATTTGACGATTTTACACAGCTCTTATATTATGGACAAGGACGAGTCAAATACAAAGAATGGTCCTGTACGGGCGAGTCAAATACAGAGAGCGTTGACTGTACATATATTTACAAGAGCACAAGAGGCTATTCTCTGTAATGCTTACGAGAAACAAATGAATCCTTAAATCAGAAATCTGGATTGTTATTTTAAGGAAACGTCATTGAAAGATACGTTGGATAGTCATTTTAACAATATTTTTTTTCTCCACGTAGTTTTGAGAGGACATTTCCTTTTTATCTAATTTTAAGTTAACTGCATGCATGTCAAACCCATGGTTTATCTGCCCCCGATTCAATTGACACTTCTTTCTTTTATTCAATAGTTTTAGGTGAAACCAAGTTTTGTAGAATGATTCATTTTATTCAATGTTTTATGTTTTAGATACTATTACAAAAGCAAAATCTTTTTGCCTGTACTAGGACGTCGACTTGTTTATCAATTTGGCCCCAATGCTAAAGGCTGGCAAACGGATAATCCTAATTTTCATCGTTAAGAATCATTATAGAATTTTTATTATTCACGAGTATTATAAGAATTACACAAAAAATGTGAATAAGTTGAAAATTTAAAGAAACTTATACTATAATTGTTTTAAGAATACTGTTTTATATTAATTAAATATTGCTTTACAAATTTATTTTGAAAGTTTTAATTATTCAATAAATGATAGTAACTATTAATCATGGAAATTAATTGATCATCTCCTAGTAAATTAATCGTGTCAATTACATAGCTCGAAGGATGAGGAGACTCCATGATTGTTCGATTGATAAATTACCAAAAAAAGTCACTGATGAAATAATGATGGTAGCGACAATAGTCACCCAACCATAAAACTCGAACATTTTCTCCAAAGGATTCATTAGACCACGGTTCCGACTCACAATTACATCGTGAAAATACCGGATTGGATATGAAAAATAAATGCCTTCGTAGTCCAAGAATGTGGATTGAATAATTAGACGTAGCATCATCAAATCTTGGGATTAAACTTAATCTGATCATTGTAACAAATAAGTCATCGTTCCACTCTATCGAATATTCAATAGATATAGATTTAGTGAAATATTCATAGATTTCATAAGCCATAGACTGTAATTTCCACGCTCGTTGCCTCTAGCAAGTTAGCTATTTCATTCGGAGTGTAGTGTCTTTGTGGTTATAAGTTTATTCTTATTCTGATTTCTTTGTCAATCGACAAATCATAGTCAACGTTTATGGTGTAGTCAAAAAGATATTTGGTTCAGGTGAAGAAGATATTTTTGCAGTGCTCAGGATCTGTATCAAATAATATTTTCGGTAAGAATGTTTTTGTGCTGCATTTTTAGAGCTTACCTGTTGTATTATCAGAGCTAGTCTAGTGTATTTTATAAATTATCCCATGTGATTCTCGATAAAAGTCACAAACATACAGATCTTAAACCTTCACCCAATTTACTAGTGCAAAATCTGCATTAGTTTGCAGTTAGAATTTCAATTTTTTCTTCATTAGTTACAGAGCAGTAATAAAATACTGTATTTTCCAAAATGACGCCATCGCCTTTAAAATATGGCATCAAGTGCGTTAAACTATCTTTCTAATATCTACTTTTTCCAAACACAAATAAAAATTTTATTTCGAATCGTGGCTGGCCTACTTTAGGTCGTACTAAATACGGAAAGTATAGAAGAATTTCATCTTCAATAAACACGACTCAAAGATTTTATCTTTTGAATTTGAGTCATAGTTCTAAATATGAACCGCCGTTCGGCGGCGTCTTGATTGGCTAATGCTTCGTGATCGCCGATTACAGTTAATCTCATGCGAGTTCTATAAGGCTTTGTTTCTTATGAGGCCTGGTCTTTTTGGAGATAAGCTAGAGCTGCGAAAACAAACATTGCTACGCGGCGAGATTTAAGTAAGACTGATACGTTAAAAGTGTCCTTTGCGAGAACAGCGACGTATCAGCGATCGTTTATTGTAACGGGCTGTAATTTTTGGAACTCGCTTCCAATTGAGGTCACATCAGCTGCCACATTGCAGGAATTTCGCAATGTTTGTTTCCGGTTCTTGCAACGCTTGGAGCAAGTTATAATCCGAACAAAAACAGTTTCACTGTAAAAAAATCGCGCCAAGTCCACGTTCATAAGACTATTAAGAAAAAAAAAAATTTTTTTTTTCTTTACAAAAAGATATAAAATAGAAAAATTAAAAAATCCAAGTAACCGATATGATTGTATATGATTTTCGGAAATTAAAAAAAATTTTGTTGTAAATTTAAAAATTAAGAAAAAAATTTTGGAACGTATTTAGTGTGCGTCATTGTGTATTTCAATTTTTTAAAGTCCTAGTAAATAGATTTTACGAATTTCATTAAAAGTAAAATATTTTGCAACCACGCACACTAAATACGTTCCAAAATTTTTTTCTTAATTTTTAAATTTACAACAAAATTTTTTTTAATTTCCGAAAATCATATACAATCATATCGGTTACTTGGATTTTTTAATTTTTCTATTTTATATCTTTTTGTAAAGAAAAAAAAAAAATTTTTTTTTCTTAATAGTCTTATGAACGTGGACTTGTCGCGATTTTTTTACAGTGAAACTGTTTTTGTTCGGATTTCAGTATTTTTTGTAATTATAATAAATTTGCAATTAGAACTAACTTAAATCTCAAGTTGGCTGCATTTTTGATAGCAAACTATCCCCTTGAAGCTACAGTTTATGTAAAAATAATTGCAGCGCACCTTGGCGGGTGTAGATGCAAGCTGTGAAATTTATTTTTAACTGTAGTTTCCCATTTATTGGAGGATTACCATGCATTCTCGAATTACTTAGTCTGTGGCATGTCACTTTTTACATCGAAAAAAAGTCAGGATCGAAATTTTTGAGCTTGCTATAGTTTGTGCTGATAAAATTTAATAATTTCAAGTAAATTAATGGTTATAATTGAATATAATTAATTGATATCAGTAAAATAAAGTATGAATTACTGTTATAATATAAAATTTAGGAACAAGAAGTACCGTCGAATTAAATAAAATTTTGCAACCTCGAAATACCGTTCTGCTTACAGTAAACACACTCGGTAGTCTGGCGCTCCGTTTACAATGGATTTGAACGGAACTTGGCGCCAGATTCTACCGAATCTGTGGACTCGGTAGTCTGGCGCTCCGTTTACAACGGATTTGAACGGAACTTGGCGCCAGATTCTACCGAATCTGTGGATGAGCATGAGTGAGTGTTAAATTTGAAAGATGCTGTTTGATGATGAGGTTTGAAAATGTCCTGTAATGACTATTACTACTGCTATTGTTATTTTTGTTAATAACTTTTCTTTAAGATTGCTATTATTATTACTAGTTTATTACATTGACTACTATTAAGTAAAGTGTGTTTTTCTTATAACTACCTTTGTAACTTATGTAAGAAATATGGTCACAGGGAGCTAAGCTCCATGACCGAGAAATAAATAAATAAATAGTGATAGTTTATCCATAATAACGTCAACTTTTTTATCTTTTAAAAAACTTTGTTAATTACCTCACATACCGATCTTTCTAAAATCTTGTCGGCAGTTTTTGAACAGGTTCCTCTAATGTCCAATACATCAGCTGATTGAGAGTTTAATAATTATTTATTATTTTTGATATTTACCATCATGCTATTAAACAAATCTACATTACTATCAACAGAAAGGAGAATTTTATCGATAAAAAAAACTTTGAATTAACATCAAAAGATGACTAGTTACTTCGATTTAACTATTTAACTCTATGCTAATACAAACAGAAACTAAGTGTTTCTAACAATGTTTTATTTCTTTTTTTAGAAACTAAATAGTTATTTCAGTAAACTATCCTAAGACCCCTGAATAAAAAAAAGTATTGAGACAAAAAAAAAAGTATTGAAAAGTATTGGATTGACTAGAAAACCAATACTTTTCAATACTTTTTTCTTTGTCTCAATATTTTTTTTTTATCAGGGACAGTTGAATTATATTCATTGTATATAATCGACATAAAGATGAATTTACAAAACTTGCTGATTTTATTAACCAAATGTTATTGAGTAAATAAGGGTTGACTGTCATCTTTATCTATTATCCCAATTTAAATATACAATAGAAATTTTAGTGCTAATATTTCTATTGGCCAACTCATTAAAACTTCCTCAAATCGAAGACGTAAGTATGTGTATGTGTATGCATGTGGTGTAGTCAGGTTCTAGAGACATGCTTCTATACAAGAAATATCCCGGAGATCATTAAGACCGTTATTTTATAAAATTAAGTTGAATTCCTGCCTTGAATTGCTGATTGAATGAAGAGTAATAGACGATTGGAGTCAAGAAGATACAATCGACTAGTTAATCTATGCTGCATTATATTTAGGACAGAATTATTCTTCAATTCAACATAGTCTTTTGCAATTAATGGTCGACATTTTTTATTATTAACTAAACGTGATTTTGAAATGCATGATACTACATATAGCGATAAATTGTACGATTTATTGAACTCTCAAAAATAATTATAATAACCTATTCATCCATATTCTATTTAAAATAAAAGCAGTTTTGCGCTGATCAGAATTTTCAATTAGACGATTCTACAGTTTAAACATTATATGTTATAGTTAGAGAAACCATTTATATATCGACGGTCTAATTACCAAATTGTCTAACTCAAATTGAAAAAATCCTCCATTGATTAAAAAAAACGGTAAATTGAAGCTTTCGACTTTTCGCTAAGAAAATCAATGATTTCCAAAAAATCGGGAAGTTATTGGTATCACTCAGTTTTTTAAAAATCGAGTTCTCGTCAAATCTCTACGTTTTAAGACCCTAGAAAATTATTCTGACAATTCTTACGATGACGACAGTATGTGTGTGTGTGTGTGTGTGTGTGTATGTGTGTGTGTGTGTGTACACCTTTCATAATTTTTGAGCAGCTCGACTAATTTGAACAATAATGTCATTTGAAAAGGTTCAGCTAAACTTAGACTTCTTTGTAAATTTGAACCAATTTTAATATGTTAAATTATGAAAATGAAGATATTGAAAATTTGGTCCTGAATGACGATGTGACAATACTTAAATATTCTTAAATATAGAATTTAAAAAAAAAATTTTTATTTTTACCAATCACTTCCAAAATTTTATCATATGTTGACCTCAAGAAACAACGTCGATCGCCACAAACCGCGCATTAAAATTAGTTGATTCGTTCGGAGGATATTGCAATTCTCAATTCACTATTTTCAAAAAAGTTTTTTTCTAATACAACTACTTAATTTTCAAACTCAAAAACGTATAAAAATTATATTTTTGAGCTTGACGAGTTTGTTATATCCGGCGTACCGTCTATAATACAGGGCCTCCCATTCCTGCCGAAAAGTGCAGCGCTTGCATATTTAAGAAACAACGACCTGGACTGCGCGACAACCCTGTTGAAAATCTCCAATAAGATCCCATCAAAAGCGACAAAAGCCACTTAGAAACCAATAAAATTTATGGGTTTCTAAGTGGCTTTTGTCGCTTTTGATGGGATTCTATTGGAAATTTTAAACAGTAGGGAACTCACTCGTGGCTAAAGAATACACATTATCGCGCATTGTCACCTCATCAAAGGAACCAATTGTTTAATTAGTAGCCCCTCTTGTAAATCGCGACCGAGGTGATAAAAACCCCGAACACCATAATTCGTCAGCTCATTTACAAGGTAACAGTTCTGCCTTAGAGCCCGGGTGAGTCCTATACCCCGTTACGTGTAGGCCGACTTCAATTATTAAATTAATTAGTCACCTTTTCCCTAATTATTCATTTCGATTTCCTTAACGGTATTTCCGAGTTCTGTGATAGTGATTCTTTGAGCCACGATTCGTTTTTACGATAATCGAGATTCCCGCAGTTCCGGTGACTTGGTCCCCTCTCAAATTATTTTCTTCTTCTGTGAATTTATAATCGGCGAACTTTTGTTTGCCGGAGTCGTTACTCTGGTTACGAACTCATATACTTTCAATCTTTGTTTTATATTGTTATTAGTTAATAAGTGAATAGTGTAAGTTAAGACGTGTTTGCCCATAGGGCCATTTAAACGGAATATATAAACTAAAAACTCGAATCGAAGTGTATCATCATTCCTAAGTTAAGAACCTTCAACCTTCAATCTCCAGTCAGCAGGAGGAAGAGAGAAGCCAAGCAGCGGAAGTCAAAGGTACAAGTCCAATTAAAAGCCGAATCATCGTTGGAGTTGGGATTTGCAAAAGTAAGTGGAGGACATTTTATTATTTCCGAGGTCGATTGTCTTCTTCAAGGGGCCCTCTCCGGGGTTTTCACCGTCGCGGACCCATAAAATATAAACTTAACGATTCTTTCGTTAGAGAAATTCACCTGTTTTTCCGAACCTCCGTTAGTTAGCTACCGAATCCTAAGATCATATTTCTCGGACATAACAAGTTTAACTCCATATTAGAAAATTTCTCGAGCTTTTCGAACTTAAATGTAACTGGAAGTTCTCACGGTGGCCTGCAAGATAATTTTTTTTTTTTTTTTTTTTTTAAAGGAAAATAGTCTTAAAAAATTGGAAAACAGTGAAAGGAACAATCAAATTTCGGTACCTTCTTTTTAAGGAACTTGTGAGGAGAATCAGAAAATGATGAAGATTATCAATATCGAGTTGTAAATATTGATAAATTACATACACACACAATTAAAAAAAAAATTAGAAAAACGGTAGACCCTGAAGGCCATCCGTGCAACTTCCCGCTCATTTCATATCTAGTTGCTTAAAATTGCACTAATGATGTTTTTGAGCTCTCCGAGCTCAAAGATACTAATTATATGTTATTTTGAGCTCTCTGAGCTTAAAGTTTAGTTAGTTTATTAACAAAATTATGTCAAGGCAGTTGCCGAATGACAAAGAGTAAGTATACATATAATTTTAAATTATTGTGCAGTTTAACTTATAAATATTTAGAGTGTTTTACATAATAATATTTTTAGATAGGTGATAATATTATATACTACATTAAAAATTAATATAAAAATTTAATTTATAAAGAATTAACTAATAATTTTAAGAATCTTTGATGTTACTAAAGAGACAGGTAGGAAACTTTAAATTAAAAAGAAGCTATATAAAGAAGGTTAACGAAGTTTGAAGATTAATAAAATAATGATAGAAGCATTTACAACAGTTTATGATCAAACATCTAAATTAAATAAATAATCAAAAATTTTATTTTTGAAAACCTCCAAGCTTGATGAATTTATAATGTCCTCTGGTAGTTCTTCCCATAATCGTATAACTGTAATTACGAAAGAAGACTCATAATGAGTGGTACTGAAATTTGGGAATTTAAAGAGAATATTATTTTTCTTGGCTGCTAGTCTCTCAGATCGTCGTACAGTAAGGTCTTCTTTGAAATAATTTGCGCAAATAGCTAGGTTTACCAATTTCTAATAATTTATAAAAGTAACAACAAGTAAAATAAATTCGACGACTCTTTATCGAGAGCCATCCCAGTTCACGTCTATAAGGCGAGACATGTTCATCTCGCTTTAAATTGAAGATGAAGCGAATTGCTGAATTTAAAGAACGCTGGAGTTTACAATCATTTTCATCAGTTGCATTTAATAATACTATAGAGCAATAATCAATTAACGGTAAAATAGTTGCCGATACAAGTAATTTTTTAATTGATGAAGTGTAAATATTTCTACGTAATTTCAGGCTATATAATGCCGAATTGATTTTACTTATAGTTTTTGATGTGTGTAAGTTCCACGATAAATTACACGTAAAATGAACTCCAAGGCACTTGATTGATTCAATATAAGGTAGAGGTACACCATCAATTTCTAGCTTTGGAATACCTTCTCGCATAAGAGCTTTTACTTTGTTATTTGATCCCATTACCATTGCTTTAGTTTTAAGTAGATTTACTTCTAACCCATTATCTCTGGCCCAATCAACTACTGCTTGAGCATCTAGGTTCAACTGTCTAGTAGCTTCATGGATTTGATGACTATAACAATGTAAATAAATATATTTATCATCAGCAAATAAACCATGATTTGTATAAGTAAGTCGTTTAGCCGCAGAGTTCATAACTAATAGAAATAATATGGGTCCTAGAACTGACCCTTGAGGAACTCCAGATGTTGTAGTTTTAAACTCAACTGGCTTACCATCTCTATCAAGTACAGCTTGCGACCTATCAGATAAGTAAGACAGAAACCACTTAACTGTCTCAAGAGAAAATCCTAATTCTATCAAGGTTTTTATAATAATTTTGTGGTTAACATAATCAAATGCTTTGGTCAAATCAAAAAAGACTATTAGAGTTAATTGATTACTGTCCATAGCTCTGGAAATATCATTTGTTAATTTTAATAGGGCAGATTGAGTACTATGATGTTTTCTGAACCCTGATTGATATTTATCAATAAGATTATTATCCTCAAGATATGTAACTACTTGGTTAGCAATTATTCTCTCGAAAACCTTACTTAGATGTGAAGTATTTGCAATGGGTCGTGTATCAGAGAGGGAACGCGGTGGAGAGGTCTTGTTCAATGGTAAGATGTAAATTGCCTTCCAAGCTTGAGGGAAGATAGCAGTATTTAAAGATCGATTAAAAAGCTGTGTAAGAAAGATTGTTATCTGGGGAATATTGTTTTTTAGCCAATAAAGATTTAATTCATCCGGACTTTTACCCTTAGATTTGTTGAGAGTGAGATGAAGAGCTTTTGTTACATCTACAATGTCAATCTCTGTCCATACAAAGGAACAATTTACCAAACTACTATGAGACAATTTAATTTCTTCAAAGGTTGCTTCATTACATGGTGGATGATGTCTTACTATTTTTGCAAAGTGATTATTTAATTCTCTCGAGTCAAAGAAATTTAAAGGCGAGGAATTTGAACCTTTAATTAACCCCAAATGCTTAAGTTTACTCCATACATTTGAACCTAATGGAATATTACTCAGTGCATTGCATAAATAATTTTCACGAGCCTCCGTAAGCTTTATTTTTAATTCCTTTCTTTTAATTTTAAAAAGATTTAATAGGTCCTTATTATTATTTCTTTTTGCACGTTTATACAAAGTATCACGTTCTTTGCACTTGGTTTTAAGTTCTTTTGTGACCCAGGGATTAGGAACATGAGTAATTTTGCGTGAACGAATAGGTGCAAATTCTTCAAGAATTTCAATAATAGTCTCATGAAATAAGCTAGTTAAATAATTAGGATCAGAATTTTCTATGAGTTCACTATCAATTTAAAGAGATAACTTTTTATGCTTTTGAGCTCTTCGAGCTCAAAGGTCTGATAGAAGTTTGATAAAACATAATTTTTCAAATTTTTAAGCCGCAATAACTTTTGAATGAATGAACCGATTTTTACGCGGTTGGCGGCGATCGACGTGGGTTTTTTTTTATGTTAAGAGCTGATTAGTTTTTGGAATTGATTGGTAGAGCCGTTTAAAAGTTATTCCAAAAAATGTCGGAGTTATGTTGAAAAAACAATTGTTTTCAAATATTTCGTCGAGGATATCTCTCGAACCAATGAACCGATTTTTACGTTTTAGGCGGCGATCGACGCAGTTTTTTAAGCTCTAAAAATTATTTTATTTCATCAAAAACGATCCGATAAGAAATGTCGAAGTTATGTGAAAAAAACACTTTTTTCGGTTTTCTTTTATTCACGCTATCTCTCGAACGAATCAACCGATTTTGACCGTATTAGCGGTGATCGATATGGTTTTTCAAGGTTAAGGGCGGATTAGTTTTTGGAGTTGATCGATCGAGCCGTTTAAAAGTTATTCCAAAAAAACCACTTTCAAAAATAATTTTTTTCTTATTTTTCAAAATTTCTCAAAATCTATCGGTCCGAATCGGTTCAAATTCTCAGGAAATATAAGTTTGAGGGAACTCTTTAGAATGCCGTTTGGTTGGTTCCGATTGGCTTAGTCGTTCAAAAGTTATAAGCGATTTACATACTTACACACACACACACACACACATACATACATACAGACATAGTGACAACCTCGCGGGGATAGTCAGGGAAGCTTCCTGTGACCTTCAAACGTCGAGATCTGAGGAGAAAACTCGATTTTTGCAAAACGGGGTGAAAACAATAACTTCCCGATTTTTGAAAATCTTCGATTTTCTTAACGGGAAGTTAAAAAATTTAGTACTTCCAAATATTAATATTTTACGTAATTTATTTTCGAGTAAATTCATATAATTCTAAAAAATATGTCAATTTAAATTTATTTTATTTAAAATAAAACTATTTTATATTAGATAGCATAAAATTTACAAGGCTAGAAAAATTGTGCTGAAGCTCAAATGAGCGAAAAATTTATACTATTTTAATTATTACATTAGAATATTCAATAATAACCTAGAATATCGATTGTCAAAAAGGAAGCTCAGTAACAATAATGCGTAATAACTAAAATATGAATTATATTTAAAAATTTTTCCTTCATTTCAATTGAGATTGTCTGAGTAAAAAAAAAATAATTTTCATCGAATCTGTACCAAAATTTAAACTTTTTGGTAGTTTAGTTTCGTTTACGCTAATAGTTCCCTGAACCATTAGCCTAAAATTAATTTATGCTTGGCAGAATGTCGACATGAAAGTTTGGTGTTACTACTGGAACAATATAATATAGCTCAAGAAGCCAACTTTGTTGTAGTGTAATCTGAAAAAATCATGTCTCATTTTTTGTCTCATTGTATAGCTTGTGCCATTGTTTTTCAAGAATTTATTATGTACCTAATTTTAATAATTATGAATTGTAAAATCATTATCAATTGTTAAATACTAATCTTCATTGCGAATCATATAGTTGTATACTATTACTAATCAAGATAGTAAACTTGACTATGATTTTTAATTACAATAGTAATTATTAATGCACGATTATCTTTTGGATGTCGTTGACAAATCAGTTTCCCATTGATTACTTCACCTAAAAAAAAAAAAAAAAAAAAAAAAATTACACAGGTTTCAATTTTGGTTAATTAAAGCCAGATATATTTTATATTAATATAATGGATACTGTCAAGTGAAATTTTCGATTTACACAAATCTTATTGGTAATAAATTTTCTACTGATGAAAACTCATTAAAAAATATCACCGTAGATATTAATTGATAATTATAAGGAACAGAGAAATAAAAATAAAAGATTTCTTAGAAATAACAAATACCTTCGGTAATGCTGATTGGTTCACTGAGGGAAAAGACTGTTTGTTTCCAATGAGTAGGCTGACTATGTGGTCCCGTACTAAACTTGACTGGATTGTCAAGATCGAAGAAAACATCAAAATATCCAATAATAGCAGTAAGTGAGCCAGTTTTTTTTATATTAAACTCAAAAGGCGCAGTAAAATTCACGCAATTCGTATCAACTGTATAAAGATCGAAATTTTGAATCAGCGATACGTTTGTAACGATATCTTTAACATTAGAAATTTCGATACTTGGCTCTTTGACAACTTTAGCTTTCATACAACTCATTTTAAATCCATAAACATTCGACCAGTAATCTACAAGGTCGATGTAACGTTCTGAAAATAAAATTCATTTTTTATATTTATTATAAGTATTAATTAAGAATTAACAAAAGATAAGCTAATAATAATCAATTTTTAACTTACTCGTGTCACCACTACCCACTACACTTAGAGTGCAACGATTAGGTAACAATTTTCCGCCCGCTTTTAAATGATGATCACGGGCGTAAATCACTGTATCCAACATTCCTTCAAATAGTAAAAAGTATCCCATCCATTCTGATACAATTGCATCAACTTTATCAATTCCAAGATTAATATCTTCTAATCGTCCCTTTTTCAATTCAATTACATCATTCAAATTATTTTCTCTGAAAATATTATAGATTTTAGTGATTTAATGCCGGGGACGATTTTAAAATGAACTAAATTTATAAAAATTTTTAATTTGATTGTTTTCAAAAATTTCATTTGGTAAATTATTGTGAACAACTTATTTTATAGTAGTACCTGACGATATCCATTGCATGATAAATAACATCAGATTGGTCCACACTTATGATTTTTTTACATCCTGATTTGGCAGCAAACATTGACAAAATACCAGTGCCACAACCGACATCTAGCATCGTACAATTATTAAACAAATGAGAATTGGTTAAAAGTGCATCACGATAACTTTCTGTTCTCACTGTATCCTAAATAATTATCAAGAAAAAAAAATAATATTGTAAATGTATTTTAAATAACATTAAAGCTTGATTATTAAAATCTTATTCTGAAACGTTTTAGTATGACATTGATATATCGTTTAAGTAAGAGGGGGTTATTTAAATAAAGAGTTTTAATTTAAATAAAGAGGGTTATTTAAATAAACAAGTTCTGCATATAAGTATTTTTTTCATAATTTTCAAAATTCACCAATGAAATGCGATGGTGGAATAAATAGGTTCCGGAGTACGGAAGGCGACCGTGATTATTTTCTAAACATGTACAAGTATTCTTAACACTTCAGAATTTTTTCGCAGTAAACAAAAGCATAGAAGTAATTTTTTCAATTTTTCTTTTACATGTGCGGGCGGATTAACGGGGTTCCGGAGTACGGAGGTTGACCTCACGGTGAATTTTTTTTAAGTCTATATATGAGTGTAGTAGATACTTCAGAATTTTTTAGAGTAAACAAAAGCAGACAAGTAATTTTTTCGGATCTTTTAATTCGACGCCTTCACTTGTGAGGATGGGACTTGTTCTCCGGTACCCATACGAAGTTTTTATTTAATTTTTCATACTTTCAACACCTTATTTTGCTGTTAGTAATATGTTTTTCTGATTTCAAGCAAATTGAAAATTCGTTGGCATCCAACGTTTTGAACTTCAGGTTCATAGTTCTGAAAGAGACTAAATGTTTTAGAGCATTTAGGTACGTTCTAGAATACTATAATAGCTCAGTGTATGTGTCGTGATAGATTATTACGAAAAATTCTGAAGTATCCCAGCACAACCGCTGGATCCGACTCACTGAATCCTGATAAAGAGATGGATTTAGAAATATCTTCTCAATGCAAAAAATATATCTATATAATATTCAAATTAAATATTTTTCAATTTTTTCAAATCATTTCAAATTCCTTTTCTTAATCAGGGAATATCCACAACCACAACCCCCATATCTCCAAAACCAATCCCCGCAGCTCTAGGCTACAAACTTTTTAAAAGATGGGAAATGGAGGGCTACCACACCATAAAAACCCCATGAGGCTGTGGTGGGGCATAGGTATGAAGTAATGACGCTTGTAACATAAAACCACTTTTATATATATATTTATAGATATATTAGATTACCGTCAGCATTTCGTGATGAATAGCAAAATGGCTGTAAGTATTGAAATAGCCGTCGTCGTTAAGCACACCTGTACTATTCAATAATCTTTTAGGTATATCTACATCATCTTCAATAATTAGATTTTGTACTTTTTTTTGCATTTCTTCAATTTGCTGAAACAAAAAAAAATTATATTTTACTATGAATATAGCTAGTTGATCAATTTTTAAGTACTTTAACTCTTCTTAATTTTCAAAATTTTTCGTATTTTCGCTATCTAAATGGTGAATAACTTCAAACCTAAAATAGAAGACTGATTTAACAAAGTTAGTTTCAGCTGAATAAAATATTGCAAAAGTTAAATTCAGTTGCTATTTGTACTTATTTTCAAATTAAAAATTTTTCAAGAAATTAAGCTACTGGAAGTATAGTTTTAATCTAATTTTTTGGAATTTATTTCTATTATTATTATTATTATTATTATTATTATTATTTTATTAAATGCTCAGGGGGGTTGTCCCCGGAGTCCGATTCTCCGAGGGCCCAGCCTGAGCTCCATCCATTACTGCTGTACCACTCCGCACAACAAGGCGGTTAGTGATCACAGCAGGCCAAAGTCATTTTCCTAAGTAGACGGAGGGAACCTAGTATGACAGCCTTCTGTATCCTGACCGCCAAGAATTCAGCTTTTGATGAGCAAGCTGGAACTCTGGCAAGTGAGGATACAAAAGACTGTTTCATCCCTCCGAGGACGCCAACAATCAGGACGACGAGCTTGACACGGTAACCTGGGTAAAGTTTGCCAATTTCAAACAGGAGATCCTGATATATCTGTCTTTTGTGCTCTTCTTTGGCTGAGATGTTGTATTCAGCCGGGGCCGAGAACTCAATGACATAAATGTCACGAGTAGCCTTGTCGAAGAGTACAATATCAGGTTTGTTGTGATCTATCCGCCGAGTTGTTGCAAACGGCATGTTCCAATAAATTTTGCAACTGTCATTCTCAACAACCTGGGGAATATCTCCTGGCAGATAAGGCAGCACCGGTGTCACGTCAATACCGTAGCGGTGACGAAGATAGTAGTACAGTACTCTCAAGGCAGCATTGTGACGCTAGATGTATGCACCTCTCGCCAGCACAGGACATGCTGACAAAATGTGCATAAGCGTCTCCGGATGTTGTTTACACGCCCTGCAGGTCGTGTCCGGGAGCTGCACCTGGAGCACCTTGCTACGGTACTCTAGAGTGTTAATGACACCATCTTGGCAAGCAAATATGAACCCTTCAGTCTCGGACATCAGGCCAGCTGACTTTAAGAAGGAAAACGTCAGCTGGGTGGACAAGCCATGATCACGCACGTGTTTGAAGAACACGCTGTGCATAGACTTGTCCATCAGTTTGCCTAGGAGTAGTTTTTCCTCGGCGTTCCTGATGGCGCTCTTGAATTCCTCCTTTCGGAGTTCCATAAGAGCGTTTATTTCTCCAAGACCAAGGGTTCTTGCCGCATATATTGCTGCCTTATATAAGAACGACCCCTTATGCGCATTCTCATGTTTATGAACAATTTGCATAAGAAAGTCATCCTCATCTGCAGTGAAATTGACAACTTCGTGTGTTAAACCCAGGACTAAACGATCGTGAAGCCGCTCCAAGCTCTGCAAACCTCTCCCTCCGATCGACCGGGAGAGGTATAATCTGGCGACTGATGAATTGGGGTGCATGCTCCGGTTCATGTTGATAGTCTTACGGGTTCTGATGTCGAGATCTCGCAGATCCTTTCGGGCCCATTTTAAGACACCGAAAGAGTATAGTAAGACTGGGACAGCGAGCGTGTTAGTAGCGGAGACTTTATTTTTGCCGGAAAGTTATTATTATTATTATTATTATTATTATTATTATTATTATTATTATTATTATTATTATTATTATTATTATACAAGAAACTTAAAAAAAAACTTTTTTTCATTGTGGGAATAAAGAAGAGTTAAGTAAAACAGGAAACGAAACTTGGAAATAATAAATTACATTATAAAAATATCCATACCTCTTTAGCACAAAAATAGGCTGCTTCACGTTGTTTTAATTGTAATTTCAATTCCTTAATTGTTTTTTGTAACTCGACGAAATGCTGTTCTGATAATGTAACACAGCCATTTTCAGCATTGACGGGGTAAGAATTTAATCTTTCATTGTTTATTGGTGTATGAGGTTCATTAACTTCTTCGATTACTTCGATTGAACGGTGATTTGTGATCAAGTTGTCATCCAATTCTTCAATATCTGAAGTCAATATTTTATTAACAATCAACAAACTTTAATGTTTTACTCCACAACATAAATAATAATAATAATAATCATTTTTATACTACATAGATTACACAAGAAATTTAGTTATAACTATAATTATAATTTTATTCGAAGTTGATATTGTCTAAATCATTACTAAGGATAACATGCATTTTTTATTCTTCATAAAATAATTCGAAATATATGCTCCCGAGAAAAAATATTTCATTTGATCAATCCTTGCATAAAAAGTAAAATATCAGAAAGTTAAATTTTTTAAAATACAATCACAGAAGTTATTAGATAAATTTAATTATTTTAAGCATACTATTTCTGAAAAATCAGAGCAAAATTATTTTGCAATTAATCACAAAAATTTAAACAAATTACATTTGTAGATACTTTTAATTTAAGATATTTTATTATTATCTCAATTATCTTAGGATCATCAACATGTTGAATAAGTCCTTTTTAACGAATGACAATAAAGAAAAACTATTAAGTGTAATGTCAAATTAAAATGCATTTGAGCTCAATAATCTTGTACTAAAAAATTTTTAGCTCTTTGATTTTCGAATAGTGATATTAGTTTTATTATTTGGATGTCAAAATTTAATGAATTTTTTTACATTTAAAGTCAAACAAAAGTCGAATATCAATTTAGTTAGCTGAAATTCTTGCTACCTGGAAGATCTGTTATCATCGTCTAACAATTCGCTCGATTAATTTTTAATTGGCTGTTAGAGATAGTAAGAATACCAATAATAAAAAACTAGACCCAGGGTTAATTCAATTTCATCATATATATAAAACAAAAATAGACCACAGGACAATTTTCTAGCTTTTCAAGCTCGTAAAAATTATAAATGTCGAGAGTTGGCCGTTAGGTCACCTCTAAAAAATTAAATTTTTATATTCTTAAAATAAAAAAAATATCAACATGAAAAATATATTATTTTTATTAAAAGATTTACGAATCACCACGAATAACAGATTAATTTTTAATTATTTCGTCAATAACTAAATTTTTTAATTTTAATAGCCTCAAATACGTAAAATCTAGGCTTAAAATTAACTATTATTATGAATCGCCGAGTTTAGAATCGGCTGATTTTACGATTTACCGATTTTAGAAACGGCCAATTTTAATAATTACCGAGTTTAGAATCGGCTGATTTCACGAACTAGCGATTTTAGAAACGGCCAATTTTAACGATTACAGAATTTAGTATTGGCTAAGTTCAAGAGGTAAAGTTTTAAAGTTTCCATATTTAGTAATTTCCAATTTTTAAAGATCGTATTTTTAAATAACCTCTTTTTTAAGATTTCCTTATTTTAGATGTTCAAATTTTTCGTTTATTTATTTTTTAATTCATTCAATTTATAATTATTCTTTTTTTTTTATTCGGTAATCTAAAGACTTTTAAATTTTTATGAATTCTTTTTTTTTTAATTTCTGATTTTAAGAATATATTTATTTAGAGATTTCCATTTTTAAGTTGGCTGTTTTTCTACTTGCATGTTTTTCTACAAGCTTAATTTACTTTTGACATAATTTAAATTTTTATTTTTTTAATATTATCATTTTTTACGTTTAACTTATTTTACTAAAAGCTAATTTTAAAATTTTCCAATTTAAGATTTTAGAAACCTCCAAATTTAGGGATTTCCATAAGTCCCTAAACATAGAAACTGACTCGAATTAATGAACGCGATTGTATATATATATATATATATATATATATAGGAGACTTTCTATAGATATAGATAGTCACTCATCACGATATCTCTGGAACTATAAGACCTAGAGACTTGAAATTTGGCAGGAATATTCCTTTTGCCAAGTAGAGGTTAGCTAAGAACGGATTTCACGAAATTCCACCCACAAGGGGGGTTGCGGGGGTGTTCATGAAAAAAAATTCATATTTTTCAATTATGGCTTTTAATAGTACAAAACTTGGTCAGAATGTTTCAAATTACATTTAGAAATTTTTTAAAAACGAATTCTGTGACATTCCACCCCCCTGGCGTGCCCGTGCGTGGGCGTCAAATTAAGAAAAAATTCGTAAATTTCAATCTATAGCTATTAATACTTTAAAACATGGCCAGAATGCTTTTTTGGCGTTTTTGAGCTGTTAAGAATAAATTTCATTAAATTCTACCCCCACATGTCCGTGCGTGGGCGTAAAATTAAAAGAAATTGTACCTTTTAATCTATAGCAGCTAAAGGATTGAAACTTGGCCAGATTGATTTTTTTGGAGTTTTTGAGCTGTAAAGAATGAATTTTATGAAATGCCACCCTCACAAATCCTTGCATGGGCGTTAATTAAAAAATTATAAAATTCAATTCTTAAAGGATAATAAGAAGGCATTAAATATAAAAAAAATTAAAAATTTTTATATAAGGTAAAAGCCCTAATAGATGATCATGTACCATTATATGATCACTCTATGTATTTGTATACCTATATTTGTGAATCTATATATATATAAGAGATTTCCACCTATATATTGACTCATCACGATATCTCTGAAACCATAAAGCGTAGAGACTTGAAATTTGGTAGGAATATTTCTTTCGCCGTGTAAAGGTCAGCTAAGAACGGATTTTACGAAATTCCACCTACAAGGGGGGTTGCGGGGGCGTTGACAATGTAAAATTCCCATTTTTAAACTATAGCTCCTATTGAATCCAAATTTGGCAGGAATCTCCTATATGTGATGTAGAAATGATCTAAGAGTGGATTTTATGACAATCTACTCCCAATATGGATTGCGGGGGTGGGCGTTAACAATGAAAATTTAAAATTTCCGAGCTATAGCTCCTAGAGAATCCTAATTTTGTATGAATTTTTTGTTAGTGATGTAAAAATAATTTATAAACGAATTTAACGATATCCTACTCCACAAGGGGTTGCGGGGGTGGGTGTTAATAATGAAAATTTTAAATTTCAGAGCTGTAGCTCCTATAGGCTCCAAATTTGGTAAGAATCTGCTCTATGTGATGTATAAATGATTCAAGAGTGGATTTAATGACAGCCTACTCCCAATACGGATTGTGGGGGTGGGTATTAACAATGACAATTTTTAATTTTCAAGCTATAGCTCCTACAGACTCCAATTAAGTAGGAATTTTCTCTAAGAGATGTAGAAATAATATACGAACGAATTTTAAGATACCTCACAGGAGTTTGCGGGGGTGGATGTTAACAATTAAAATTTTTAATTTCCAAGCTATAGCTCTTATAGACTCCAAATTTGGTAAGAATGTTCTATGTGATGTAGAAATAATCTAAGAGCGGATTTTACGACGAATCACCCCCAATAAGGATTGCGGGGGTGGGTGTTGACAAAAAAAAATCTTAATTTCCAAAACATAGCTTCTAAAAGGCGTAAATTTGGTAGGAATCTTTTATTTGTCATGTAGAGATCATCTCAAAACGGATTTCAATAAATTCTACTTCCGACAGGGATTGCGGGGGTGGGTGTTAGAATTTCAAATTTCCATTTCCAAACTGTAACTTCTACAAACTTGAAATTAGGTAGGAATCTTTCATTTGTCATGAGATCATCTCAAAACGGATCCCAAAAAATTCTACTTCCGATAGGGATTGCGGGGGTGGGTGTCAAAATCTAAAATTTTAATTTCCAAACTGTAACTCCTGCAGATTCTAAATTTGGTAGGAACCTTCGTGTACGATGTCAAGTTCAGCTGAGAATGGATTTTCTCGAATTCTAACCCCAAAATGGATGGTGGGGGCGTTAACAATGAAAATTTCTCATTTCCAATCGATAGTTTTTATACACTCGAAGTTTTGTTGAAATCTTTTATTTATATTGTAGAAATTATCTCGAATAGGATCTTACGAAATTCCTCCCCCACATAGAAGTGCGGGAGTAATAATTGTCAAAAAATTCATATTCTTTAAATACAGTTCCTACAAATATAAAATTTGATAGAATCTGAAGAGAAACAGGCAAATACCGGGATGGCCTCCAAGGTCAACGGATTTAAATATTTTTCTTTCTTAATAGATAGATAGATAGATAGAAAAATTTATTTGATCCTAGAGTTCTAAGCTCCTTTCAGGACCATCAACAATACATAAATTTTATCATTTACATGTATACATTTGATACAGTGTTTTTAATACAATTTAAATATTTGATATTAAATTATTAAAAAGTAAGAGCATATTAATTCTTAAAATAATAACATATTAACAGAGAAATAATAACATTAACATTTATTGTAAGAAGAAGTCATAGCAAGCCTGTTGAAATTGTTCGAAATTGTCAATTAATGTAATTTCGGCCGGTAACGAGTTCCAAACTTTTATACCATGAATTAGGAAAGAGTTTTCATAAATTAAAAGTACTTACTTGGCAGACGTAGATAATCATTCTGACGTCACCTCTCTTAGCACAATCGGCAGAAATTCTAAATTCGATTTAAATAATTGACAGTAATTTAACTTAATTTCTTTGTAAAATAAACAAGCTATGAAATAATCTCTTCTAACATCAAGTTTAACCAGCCTAATTTTTATAATACGGAGTAGTGTGCTCAAATCTCGAAATTTTGAAAATATATCTTATACATGAGTTTATTTTACGCTGCAATCTATGCTGTAATTTGCCTGAGATGTTTGTATAAGCAGCAATAGCAGTAATCGAAGATGGGAAAAATCAAGGTCGTAACCAATTTATGCGTAACTTTGTTCATTAAAAATTTCATTATTAATTTTTAGTTGCGCTAGCGTTTTCATCGCACGAATACATACGCTTTCACAACTTGATTCTCCCACGATAGAGTATTATCAATTATCAAACCCAAGTATTTAACTGATTGTACATATGGAATCACATGATTACTGACAATTATATTTTGGGCACTTTTACAAAATTACTGCTAACTCTCTGCCTACTTCCTAGTATAATAGCACTAGTTTTTGTAGCATTCAATTTCAAGCAATTTAAATTGCACCAATCAACAATTTTTTCTATCTCATTATTCAACATAGCAACATATTCATTAATTTGCGATGGGCAACATGAAACATATATAATTAGATCGTCTGCATAAAAATAAATATTTACATTTTAACCGTTTCGCAAGATCAGAAATATATAAAGAAAAGAGTAAGGGTCCGCACACTACCCTGAGGTACGCCATTTATAATATCGCTTCCAAGATGACTCATGGCTAGTGAAATTTTCTTACAACAATCGTTTTTGGCAGCGGCAAAAAAGTCGACTAAGAATTTTACATACTTTTTTTTTGCTGATCACATAACCGATGAATTGTTCTTATTACGGGATCGCGAAAATGTAACAGATTAAAAGCATTGCATTTTCTAAACACATGAGATATAGAAAAAAAATTTGGCTACTCATTTTAAGAAAATTCGTAAAAAACAAGTACAAATAATTTTCTATGTATAATTGATGTTACGGAAGAAATTTTAATTAACAGCGAAATTCGTCACAATTTAAGCTAGGCAGATTTCAACTTCACTTATGAGACCTGCAATTACTTTAACTAAAACTTACAATGCTCATTAAAATTTTTTTTTCTTCGTGTCAATTAATATTCATTTTTGGAAGAAAGCCACGGGAATGTTATAGTGATTGCACATTGAAAGTTACAATGAATTTTAGCTAGAATAATCATGTGGACACAATATACAGACCAATTTGATGGAATTTGGAATCTGTGCAAGTCAAAACAATCTTCCAATTAAATTTCAAATCTAGATCTAAAAATACAATTCTATAAAGCGCCCAGCGGGCGAGCGGGTAACAGCTAGTATATATATATATATATATATATATATATATATATATATATATATATATATATATATATAGATAGATAGATAGATAATAATTTTATTGGATTCTGGAGCCTAGGCTCCCTCAGAACCATCATCAAATATACATTTATAATTAGTGTATGATGTACAGAGTTTTAGATACATAAAAATAAAATCAAAATAAATATAGTAATTAACAGTAATAACATGTTAATCATGCTTATAAATAATACTTGTGTTATACAAAGCTCAACAACCTTCAATAGCAGTAATAAACATTCAATATAGCAGATCAGTAATTTTGGAAATAATAATCATAGCACAGTCTACGGAATATTTCGAAACTTTCGGCTTTTGTAATTTCAGCTGGCAGCGCATTCCAGATGCGTATACCACGAACAAGAAACGAGTTATCATACATCCAACAATTAGATCTAGGTAACCGGCAAAAATTCTAAGTGACATTTAAATAGCTGACGATAATTTAAATATATTTCTTTGTAAAAGAGGCATGCTATAAAGTAGTTTCTTCTGTCACTCAGCTTTAACCAACCCAACCTCTTAAAGTACGGAGTAATGTGTTCAGCCCTCGCAATTTTATAGATATAGCGAACACAGCAATTCATTTTGCGCTGTAATCGCATTTGCAAGTCATTAGTAATATTGCAGTAAGCCGCACAACAATAATCAAACACTGGGAATATTAACGTGGTGACAAGCTTTATACGTAGTTTTTCGTTGAAGATTTCATTATTAATCTTCAACTGCGCCAGAACCCGCATTGCCCTATTACAAACACTCATAACCTGATTTTCCCAAGTGAGAGTGCTATCAATTAACACGCCAAGATACTTAATTGTCGTATCGTAGTGAATAATGCAATCATTTACGCGAATACAATCAGCATACTTACAATTATTACAGTTAACTTTAACTCTACTACCAAAAATCACAGCTTTTGTCTTCGATGCATTTAACTTAAGGTATATAATTGATATTGCACCATTCTAAAATTTTAACTATTTCAGCATTCAGGGCAGCAACACATTCATTTATCTATTCTGGATAGCAGGGCAAGTATATTACTAAATCATCAGCATAAAGCAAATATCGACAGCTCAGCTGTTGAGAGAGATCCGAAATATAAAGCGAGAACAATAAAGGGCCAAGCACACTGCCTTGTGGCACACCATTTAATACATTCCTCCAAGAGGATGCGCACTCATTAGCAAACACCTGCTGCTTTCTTTGAGTCAAATAAGACCTAATCCACGTAATGGCATCAGTAGAGAAATTCATCAATAACAACTTGTGTAATAGTCTTTTGTGATTTACAGAATCAAAAGCCTTACTTGAGTCAAAGAAAACAGCTACAGTGACTTTAGATGCATTTATTGCCAAGCGAATATCATCACAGAGCTTTATTACAGCAGTCTGTGTATTCAGGCCCTCCCTAAAAGCTATCTGGTACTCATCTATAAAATTGTTCTCAGTAACATACTTAATAATCTGATCATGTACGCATCTTTCAAGTGCTTTCGACAAATTACTCGTCACCGATATAGGTCGGTAATCAGCACATATCTCAGCATTTGCTCTCTTAGGTATTGGGACAATACGCGACAACTTCCACTCATTAGGAAAGACGCCAGAATTTAACGAATTATTAAAAAGCAATGTAACAAATGGCAACACAAACGATATTAAGCATTTATACGCCTTAATTGGGAAATTATCCGGACCTACAGAGTTGGAAGTAAGTCGCATTATTGTCTTCTTAACAGTAACATCATCAAGTGCTGAGAAATTAAAGTATACGTTATCATCGCCAGTGCAACGGGACACAATGTCAGATACATCAACATTAAGACCAGAGTAGCCAGACGACTGCACAAAGTAGTCATTTAGCTCATTCAAATCCACCTCAACAATAGACAGTGTACTCTTCCGCCTTACCAAGCCAAGTCTACGCAGATCATTCCACATCGCTTGCGTATTCTTTGCCGAACTTAACTGATTGTCAAAGTAACACTTTTTAGCTTCACTTATCCGCTGCTTCACCAAACGCCGCACACTGGCATACTCCTTATAGGCATAGCCAGTTCTCCTGAAGATCCTGTACAGCTTGTCACGACGAGCTTGAAGATCCCTGATGTAACTAGTAAACCATGGCGCCGGGGGACGACGAGGATGTATCGTTCTTTCAGGAGCAGCAATGTCAGTAATCCGACGAAGTTGCTGATGAAACCAGGTATTCATATCATCCACAGTCGTTTGTGATTCCATATCTTCAATGTTGACTCCATCAAACAGCCGTGCCAACACATCACCGTCAATACTGTGCCAGCTCCGATACGTGAAACTTCTCAATCTCTGCTGCTCTATCTTATAGTTATATGTAACAGATATCAAATCATGATCAGACAAGAACGGCTGGGCAGACTGCTCAGAAGACAGGACCATTGCTGCATTATTGACGATACAGACATCGATCCAGGTATCAGAATTTTCCAGGTGATGCGTCACTTGATAGGGAACAATATGCAAATTAAAACCAACACATAGTCTACGTAGCTGATCACCGTAAAAATTACTGCAGCTCAAATCAGAGTTGAAGTCACCCATAATAATCATGTTTCTGTAGGTTGCAACCAAAGTTTCAAGATCCTCCTCTAAATCGTCGAGATGGCCAGTATTAGGGGGCTTGTAAACAACTCCAATTACGATTTGCTCTTTAGACGACCCGCAAACTTCAATAAACAGATACTCTGGATGCTTATCTTCCAAATTTGCAGACGACAGTACAAACTCAGACACTAGATCATCTCTAACATAGAGAGCAACTCTACCACCGCTCCGCAGACGACGATCATGATGATGAAGTACAAATGATGGCAAGGACATCATTTCATCAGACACCAAGTGATTTAACCACGTTTCAGACACAGCAATAACATCATACTTATTAACTCGGAAATATTCTTTAAATAGTTCAAAATGACGCTCATTTCTTAGTGATTGAGCATTTATATGACACACTTTTAAACAGTTCTTATTTGTCGGAGGTCGCAACGTGTCAACAACAATATTAGACACACTCCTAGATGATGATGATGATGATATAGAGGGAACCACTCGCTGTTAATCAAGTAGACCTCGCAAAGGACCTACTCCCGTTGAAGGCAACAGTTTCACCGGAGCTTTGTCATCTGCGTATCGAACATTGACAGACGCAAACATTCTTAGCCTGGATATTGGGATAGGCTTTACGTACGTCAGAACGAAGCTTATAAAGAGAAGGAGGATGTCGCCTATGAACATAAATCGGAATATCTGGATCCTGCACTGCAGGCATTATGGCACCTAGCTTCACAGGATTACTCTTTACACTCCTCATGATATCATCGACATATCTCTGATTGGCAAACTTGACTCGTACATTTCGATTTGCAGCACCAGCTCTACCAAGTCGCTCCAATTTAACAATATTATTTTCAGTAACCTGAACTCCAAGAGTAGTGGAAAATAACATAACCTTCTCCATAAGTTTCTCACCCCGTTCCTCAGGAATTCGAGCAACTTATCTCATCTGCCAAAAGTTGAGATTCAAGTTGGAGTGTTCTCAACTCCAGACTACCATCACACACCTTCTGCGCAGCACACTTTATTTCTTCACCGAGGTCAGCAGGAACACCAGGCTGTACCTTTTCAACGATAGCCACACGCTTCTCAAGCTCTTTAACAGTAGTCTTCAGCAAGTTATAATCAAGGCTCAACTTATCCATCTTCCCCTCTACCGAAGCAATAGACTTTTTAAACCCATCTACTTTGCTCATCATACTATCTACCTTCACACTGATGTCACCAATCTGATCTATTTTCTCAAGCTTACTGCTTATCTCAATGCTTATATATATATATATATATATATATGTATATATATAAGGGATTTCCACCTATGTATTGACTCATCACGATATTTCTGAAACCATCAGGGGTAGAGACTTTAAATGTAATAGGAATATTTCTATCGCCGAGTAGAGGTCAGCTCAGAACGGATTTTACGAAATTCCACTCACAAGAAGTGTTGCTCGGGCGTTAAAAATTGACAAGCTATAGCTCCTACAGACTCCGAATTTAGTAAGAATCTTTCATTTGTCAAAGGCTCTCTTAAAATTAATCAGTTGAATTTCACTGATTCCAACCAGTGCATGAGAATTTCACTCGTGAATCAGTGAAATCCACTGATTAAATCAA
Organism: Cotesia glomerata; assembly: GCF_020080835.1. NCBI lineage: Eukaryota > Metazoa > Arthropoda > Insecta > Hymenoptera > Braconidae > Cotesia > Cotesia glomerata. Next base: position 23,284,894 of record NC_058161.1, on the reverse strand, counting down.
TGAACAAAATATTTGCGCGCATTCGCGCTGTTATATGTCCACTGGTTAAATCAGTGGAAATCTACTGATTCACTAGTGAAATTGTCAACTACAGTTCCTATAGACATAAAATTTGATAGAACCTCAAGAGAAACCCCACAATCCTTATAAGAAATAGAATTTAATGAATTCCGTAGTGAAATGATTTTCATTCTTTGTTAGTAGCTATAGCTTGTAAAATGAAATTTTTAATTGTTAGCACGCACCCCCGCAATCCTTGTTGGGGATAGGTTGTCATAAAATCCTCTGTTAGATCACTTCTACATCACACATAGAAAATTTCTACCAAATTTGGAGCCTTTAAGAGCTATATAGTTTAAAAACGGAAATTTTGCATTTTTAATGCCCGAGCAACGCTTCTTGTGAGTGGAATTTCGTAAAATCCGTTCTGAGCTGACCTCTACTCGGCGAAAGAAATATTCCTATTACATTTAAAGTCTCTACTCTTGATGGTTTCAGAAATATCGTGGAGTCAATACATAAGTGGAAATCCTTTATATATATATATTGAATTAAATTGACAAAAAAAAAGTTTTTTTTGTTTAAAATATAATTTTTATGAATAAAACCTAAATTTATAAAAATGCAGGTGTAGTTTTTCGAAAATTGAGTGAATTTTATGTATTGTTTAAGTAAAGTGAGCTTGTAAACTAAATATATATCCAAAAAAAGAATCTTTTATTTAGAAAAAAATTGATAATTTGGTAGGAAATAAAAAAAATTGAATTCTGAAAAAATGCACTTGTAGATTTGGGTGTAATAAAGGCCTGCATTTTTTTATTTTTCCTAATTTTTTCTTTTTTTAATTTTTATTGCTTGCCCAACGTTCTAGTGATTTTTCAAAAAAAATAATTAATTGCAGGTCTAAATTTATTAAAAAAAAAGGTTAGTACTCAATTTCAGATTTTTTTATCTAAAAGTGTTGATTAGAGCACTCGTCAAAGTTTTATTTTCAAAATTTCATCGCGAAAAAAAAATCATATTTCATTTACAAATAAAAATGCACTTTTAAGTAAGTATTCATAAAAAGAACAACTGCTATTTTTTAATTAAAAAAAATCGATTTCCTCGCTGAAATATCGATTGTCAAAATTTTCGATTGTCGGTTGTCGGCTAAGTTCACAGTCATTTATTTCTTAAATTAAAACAAAACGTTGAAATCTTGATTTTTAGCCCTTAGTAGAACATTCCTACGCGCTTCGTGCTTAAGGCATGTAAAAGGAGCAAATTATAGTAATATCCTCAAAATAAATGCTATTTTTGCCCAACACTGATTTTAATATCTTTTTAGAATAATAAAATTATATATTCACTACAAATATGATGTTATTGTTATCTAAATTTTGAGCTTATTTTAACTTTAATGATTTGGCAATAGAAAGTTTTTTCCTAACTTGGCTAATTGAAGAAAAAAATTCCAAAGCTTTTTACAGAATTAAAATTAAACACATAAAAACGATAAAAATAATTAAAATACGAAAATAAAATCCGACTGGGTGTAAACACTAAAAAAAGCAAGTAGAACTTACCGAACATCAACCAAGCATCATCTGGAATAATGGGTGTTAGATATCTATCATTATCCCATGTATCACATTTAATTGACCCAATATCATTTGGCGTTAATTTATGCTGTCTGACAAAGTTAATAAATTTTCTAAAAGAATAATCATCTAACTGATAATCCTTTATTAATTTTGGCATATCAAATAGATGTTGTAACTTGATGTGATTCAAAGCATCGTTATAACCTTGAAACTCATCTTTGCAAAATAAACAAGAAATATTTATTAATTCGTCTTCTTTTAATTCATCCCAATCATCCCCGCTACCATCACTGTCACTTGTATCGATGTTCATTTTACTAATTTTTTAAATTAAATTTATTTATGATATTTGATTTATACTTGCGTGAATACCACGTTGTTAAATTCAAAAACACGTGTATAAACTATGATCGGACTACGGAGATTGAGTTTGTTACTCTTAACTAGTGGTGGGAGAATACAAATCATGGATTCATGGAGGTAAAATAGTAAAATGAACGATATGTTCTATTATATAGTTTTGTACAATAGACAATTGATTTTTACAATTAAAAAAAATATCAAATGAAAAATAATCAAGTTATTATTAACAAACTTAAAAAATCAGTACGTGCATTTTTTATAATTATAATTTTAAAATCATTAAGTTATTTATTTATGATTGATTTAATTTAAATTCGTATCTGCTACATTGAACATTCATAATTTTCTTTTTTCAATTTTTTTTCTTGAGTTTTAAATATCCAATCACAAAAAACCACTTAATTAATTTTAATTATAAGTATTGCAATTATGTGTAAGTCATGTTCGTGTTTTTTATTTTGTCGAATCGATTACAATGTTTTTCATTAACATCAGTTTTTTTTTTTTTTTTCTTGATGAAAAGATGAAAAGTATATAAATTTGTACATTTTTTTGTGTACACGTCACAACGACTTATTTGGTTTAGTATACATAAAATATAAAATGTAGTGGTATTAGTTATTATATTATTTAAAAAAATCAATAATAAAATTAAATTGAGTGTGTGACTAATACACATTTAAAATCGGGCGCTTGATTTCATTACAAATGTTACAAATGTTGAGTATTTGTGGTATTTGTAATTCAATGGATTAAAATTGCGAAATTTTCTTGCAAATGAAGTTTCTTACACTAGGTGGAGACATAACGTATAATCTAGTACAATTATGGAGTGGAAACCAACGCCTTGTATTGTATACCTTTTATTTTTAATAAATAAAAAAAAAAAAAAAAAAAAAAAACAACTATGGAGGGTATTGTTATGCTTCCATCTAGTGGATGTTATTTTTATTTATTGAAAACTTTACTTACTCTGTAGTTCTTTCGCCCGGGAGTATTAAAAATTAAAATACTCGGTTTCAGCGCGGGAAAGGAATCATTAAAAAAAAAAGAATTCTATTTAGACGTTATTTAATTTTGATCAAAATTATTTAATTGGTTTCAATTTATTATTCAAGTTGACAAAATATCAAAAAGCTTCAAAATAGAAAATTGAGGTTTACAATGACGTGATCTTAGCAATCTAAGCTCTCAATGAGAAGTGTCGTTACATAGTTTTTCCGAAGAGCTTCAAACTCCGTTCTTCTCCCACCATAACTCCCATACATATATCCGCTCTTGTACATATATAAGTACACATATTTCTACTACATATAAATGATTTTCACACACTAATATATAATATTTTCTATTATATTCACATATATTTATTTATAAATTATATATATTGCAGTGCATTAATATTCGTATTTTGCAAATTAGATTAAGCTTATTACTATTTCTATCAATCTATAATCTATTAAAACTATGAAATAGTTTAATTGTTAATGTAAGAGATAAATATCATTTAATAATATTGGATACAGAATATAAATTGTTAATTTAATTTTTATATATTTCGTTGCAATGTTATATTAAAGCAAGTTTAACAAAAATATATTATTTAACGATCTTATTTTTTGTTACATATTTGTTACGTTATTATTTAGCCGTTGAAACAAGGGATCATAGAATTTTTCTCACACGTGTCTTTTATGGCTTTTCCTCAGAATCTCAAGTACCTAAGGTTTCTCAGAACTCAACTACAATGTCCCTTTGTACTCGATAATAGCTTATATTTATTTGAAACAAAATATACTCTATATAATAAATATTCTACGATACAGAACCTAAACTTTCTAATTTGGACAGTGTTCACTATTTAAATTATGAATTAATAAAATAATTTAATATATAATCTAAATTACATTTAAATTTGCACTTCATTGGCTGGTAGCGTCACCTACTGGATGCATCTAGAGGCATTACAGTAGAAGTAAGGGGAGAACCGTATGGAGACTATACACTGTGTATAGACATACTTCTACCTTAAATAAACAAAATAAACCGGCTGAATTTATTGTAGCCAACCTAGCGACTATACCACAGTTCTAATGATATAATGCATGCCAACAGGTTATTTATTTGGAAATAATAAACTGCGCCATGTTGTTATGCATAAACGTTGCCGCCAATTTGTCGGATTGTATATTTTCTCTTAGTTTGTTTATGTGTTTATCATAATTAGTCATTTATACACTTGATTTTCGTTTCAATAGTCGTAAATTTGTGTTTCATAAATTAGTAACATACATTTACTGAAACATTATATATTGATTTAATATAAATTGAATCAAAATGTCGCGTCAATATTGTTTAATTTGTGCAAGTGATGAAGGAATTTTTCTTGATATTTATATCGAGGGTAAAAATTATCGCGAGAATATTGAAAAATGCTTATCGATAAGGGTAATATAAGTTATTTTATTGTTTTCAAAATTTTTAAATATAATTATTTTACTTTTATTTTTCCCAGTCTTTTGATATTTCTTGTTGTGTACCTGTATGTTTCAAAACTTGGAGGTTAATTCATTTGAGAATAATACTTGTTAAGCAATATCGATTATAATTTACTTTATTTATTCCATTAAGTAAATAAATATGTACATAAGCATGCATTAAAATTTGTGTATGTTTCCGTTTCATTATATATAACCATATTTGTTTTTTATTTATGTCCATGGATATAGTAGATATATAGGTCATGATACTAAATATGTTATTCTTCTACCATCTTTTCGCCAATCTTTATCAAACTCTGTGATCTACTTTACGAAATTTATATGAAATTTAAGAATTAATTTTTGGCATGTACATTTTATTTGTTTATTATTTTTACCGTAATGATATAAGTAATTGCAAATAAGATTGAATTTTACTGTTTTTTAAATAATTTTTTTTTTGTTAAAAATTAGAAAAAAAAAAGAGTAGAAGAACTTGATTATTGTAATAGTTGTTTTTTTTTGTTAAAAAACAACTCAATCAAAAATAAAAATTAATAATACTAGAATGGATCAGTACACAGCTCACTATTATTTTGTTTCATTTTAAAAAATGAAATTCATATGAGTATATTTTTTATTTTCTAGATAAAAAAAGGGACCATTCAATCTACTAAGATATGCCATAAATGTGCATATGAAATAGATCAGTGTTCTAAATTTGTTGATAAGTACAAAACATCACGGAGCTTAGCTAAAAAAACTCTAAAAAGGCGTGGAGTTTGTAATTTATGTATGGAAGTTGGCCCAAAAGGCTTAATTTTTTCACTTAATCATGATGATGATGATGATGATGATGATGATAATGATAATAATACATTAGAAAATTCAAAGAAAAAATTACAATCTATATTTAATGAAGACGTAAGTACAAGTCTTTATATTTATTTATTTATTTATCCTATACAAATACCCACAGCATCAGATAGTAGACAAGGTCATTTAATAATCCATAACTGAAGTTAAAGTGAAATCTTGATAATTTATTTTACTTGAGCTCATTATTGTTGAGTTTCTTGTAATGCTTATGATACTAATAAAATTGCATTGTGTTTGATATCAATCATTGCGGATGCAGAAATATTCGAGATCTAATCTTAAGATTACGATCAACGTACAGAGGGTCAATTATTGCCATGTGTTCACTCCACAGTATATTATGGTTATTATAGCAATAGAATTAGTATCAAAGTCTGTAAACATTTAATCAATAATAATTTTCTTAATTAGTAACATAAGAATTGACACAAGAACAGCAGATACAGGTTGGTTGCAGCCGAAAATTGCAATTACACGATCATTGTAGTTGATTAGATCATTACAAATTGACCAAGTTTTGTACATGGAGTAGGTCTATGAAAAATTATGTATATTTGTTGTATGTTCGATCGATATTAATATATATATATATTAGGGCGTGTCATTTTAGGGCGATATTTTTTTTTTTACTTATATACCAGAAAATTTGGTAGTTTATAGAAAATAAAAAATTATGCCGCTGTGTTTAAGGGTTTAAGTCCAATAGCGGCTTAGCTCATCAAAAAATTCGATTTCCCATTTAAATAACACAGGAAATATTTTTTTTTGTTTCAAGTGGATTTTTTGTTGCTAAAAAAATTTTTTTTCAAAAAACCTTTTTATGGCTTTTGTAGGAAATGAAATTCTTTACAAAATTATCTCTTTGGTCAAAGACTGTAGAACCACTAGTTTCGAAGTTATAGCCCGTCGAACAGTAACATTTAAAAAAATACACATTAAATTCCGTTTATTTTTCAATTTATTACTTTTACATAAATAATTTAATTTTTTTGTACATTGTCGAGCATTTAAATTTTAAATTAAAGTATTGACTCGTTTTAATACAATAATCTAAGTCAAATTATGATTAATTAACCGTTATAATTACAAAAAATTTTATTTTTTTATTCTTCTAAAAATGGTAACATTAACGTCTACTTGTTAGCATTTGGAAATTTTTTTCTGTGCATAGCTACAACTTGCAATAAGTATTGCTTCTGCTCTTCATCAGCAGTTAAGCTTTTATTGTAGGCTTCCATCAGTTGAACCGCCCATTCCGTAGCATCATTAATAACGTGTAAATTAAAAAAATTTTTTAAGCAAGTATTGTAACTTTTGTCAGATATTTACTGATCAGGACGTAAATTTAAAAAATCGGTTGGGTGTTCCAACCTTTCAAAAATAATCAACGACACTACTGACGCAAAATCATACAGTTGTTTGTGTTTAAGAAGGAATTAATATAATTTTTTTCATTAAATCGTTCAAAGTTTCTAATTTGACTTTTTTTTTTCTGAATCGATTCAATTAAATTTACTTTGATTTCTACACTAACATTATCATAAAATAATAACAAACGAATAAGTTGTTCAGAAAGATAATACTACAAGTGATTGCTGAACTTTTTCGATGCTACTTCTGAAAAATTTTTTTTTATTTTCTTATAATTCAGTAAGTCTTTCATAAATTCTAAATCCTGTCGAGGAGCGTGGATCGCTGAAGGCGCACAATACCATGCTTTTATGTATACTAAAACAATGAAAATACAAATATGGCGGAGTCCCGAAGTTTCTGTCTGGCTGAGTGAAAATTGTTCTCGAAACAGATAAATTCTTAAGCAATATATTTTTAAGGAATATATTGCTTGTAATTATAACGATTAATTAACAATAATTTGAGTGAGATTATTGTATTAAAACGAGTCAATACTTTAATTTAAAATTTAAATGCTCGACAATGTACAAAAAAATTAAATTATTTATGTAAGAGTAATAAATTGAAAATTAAATGGAATTTAATGTGTATTTTTTTAAATGTTACCGTTCGACGGGCTATAACTTCGGAACTAGTGGTTCAACCGTTTTCGACCAAAGAGATAATTTTGTAAAGAATTTAATTTCCTACAAAAGCCATAAAAGGTTTTTTGAAAAAATATTTTTTTAACAACGAAAAATCCACTTGAAATAAAAAAAAAATATTTCCTGTGTTATTTAAATGGGAAATTGAATTTTTTGATGAGCTAAGCCGCTATTGGACTTGAACCCTTTAGCACAGCGGCATAATTTTTTATTTTCTATAAACTACCAAATTTTGTGGTATATCAGTAAAAAAAAAAATATCGCCTTAAAATGACACACCCTAATATATATATATATACAAGAAAACTATTAAATTTCAATACTTAAGTCGGGTTGTAGTTTTAGTAAGATTTTAATTTTTGAATACCCTTTTTCGAAAAAAAAAAGTACATGACTGATAACTTGTTTGAGTACAAACATTTAAAATCTAAATTTTTTATCATAAACATATTGGGTATAAAAAAAGACGCCATTCGGCCATACCCGAAATGAAAGGTAGATTTCATAGAATGAATTATCATCTTGTCTCAATAACTTTCGTTTGACATGGAATGAAATTTATTTTAACACACATTGAAAATGGTTCAATAGAACTCTTAACTTTGATAAAATAACTAAAAATGGTCAAAATGTCAATGTTATATACGTCAAATTAAAGGCAATTTCATGAGCTTTCTCATGAATTCATCAAAAATTAGCCATCTCTTTTCAACCAAAAGTTATACATCAATGGAGTCACCGAAAACGTGATTTTCACTATTTTGATAATTTTGAAGAGCTGCCATTTCTAATCTTATCGATGGATTTCGCTCATCTTTGAACTCATTCAAGGTTATTATCCAAATAACATCTGTAACAAATTTCATCTAGATCCGTCAAGAACTGTAGACACGATCGCGGCAACATCCCGTGTTATATTACATATGTATGTATTGGATGCATGTATGAGAGCGTCAGTGTCCAGTAAAGTATATGGCAAACAAAGACACAACTAACTGTATGACTAACTAGCTACTATAGCTAACGTAGTCACACACATTTACTTACACATTCACACGTGCAAGCGTCTTCGTTTGGAACGCACTTGACTGGACACTGGTGCTCTCTCTCTAACGCATAAAAGGACATTATTTTAATTAATAATTAATTATCTATGCGTCTGATTAAAAAATGGCTAAGGACTTTTCGTCTCAGAATTATTTTTTTTATCAGATGCTACAATGGCGTCCGCTACTTCTGGGACACTCTGTATAAATATATATATATATATATATATATATACATAAATTTTTTAACTAACGTTATTTTTGAGCTTTACTCGACTAGTTAAGTGATATTACGACAAAATTCCGAGTAAATTCGGACATGAGGACCAATGCAAAAGATTGATTTATATGAAATCTACCTAAAAAGTATTGGATATACTCTTTGATAGGGATAAAATTCATGGAAATTAATTAACAATTTACTAGGTAGCTTACTACAAAAATGATATACTCACGAGATTAGTTTTGATTTTCAATACATAGAGAACCTCTTAAGAGCGGTTGATAGTTGATTTTTAAACAAGTTTTGCTTATAAATAAGATAAAATTTTGAAAAAAACGCTTCGCTCTTCGATAGATAATTAAATTATCTATCGAAGAACGAAGCGCTTTTTTGGAAAATTTTCATTTATTTATGTATAAAATCCGTTATAAGATTCCATAAGTTGTACAAGTATGACAGAGATACTTTCGTTTGTCCAATAGAGGACGAGAGAGAGAGAGAAAAAAAAATCTAAACCCTTCTTAAGTTGAACCTCAATAAATCGAAAATCTCCAAAATTCGAAAAAAATTTTTTTTCCCTCCACTTGAGGCCCCCAAAACCTTCATCATTCTACTCGAAATTTCAACCCCATATAAGTCGAAATAGTCAATTAGGCTCTTATAAGCTATTTCGGTATATATTTTCACTCTATAACTCGAAATAATAAATTGGATCTCTGTACTTCCAACATGACAATGTTTAAATTTACGGTTCCTTGATTTTTAATTCCCCGACAAAATATCCCCGTGACAAAATATTTTAACACATAAGCTTGTTATCGTGATGCTATGCGCTTTTCTCATGGATCTTGTGGGTGATTATTTATTAAAAAATAGACCAACGTATAAACTTGTTATCGTGCTGTGCGCTTTTTTCACGGATTATGTGTGCACGATTTTCTCATAATTTTATGCACAATATAATGATTTTTTAAAAATTATTTTAACTAATAATAATATATTTAAATTAAAACTTATTTATTAACATGATTTTTAACAGAAATTTTTAACTATTGTGATATTTTGTTCGGGGATATTTTGTCCGGAGATTGAAACGCCTGACACAATTACTTAAATTAATTTGTTTTAATTGCAGTATTTTTATAAATAACACCAAAGATTATTATTTTTAGTTTATCACGGATCAGATGACTAATATTTCAATCTGTTTGGATTGTCGATATAATATGGATGTACTTTATGATCTCAAACGCATTTATGAACACTTCAAAAATCAGCCAGAGACCGATGAAGACGATAATTCCTTATCAGATTTACAAAAGGTTAAACATTAAATTTTTCTTCAATATACATAAATTAATAATAAAAAAATTTTTAATTTTAAATATTTTTAACTTTCCGCTATGAAAATAAATTATTTTTTTTTTTCAATTTGCAGATAAAAACCGACGTTATAAAACGTAAAACAACATCATCAAAATCTTTAAGAAGTTTAGAAGAAACATTGAATACTGAAAACAAATCCAGCGCAATAAAGAAAAAATCTAAAAAGTTAGCTTCATTTGTCAAATCAAAATCCAATGAAAATAGTCGTGAATGCGATGAATGTCATGAAATAATTAAAGCTAGTGTTGATATGTATCGTTATCATCACTCGGGTAGTAAAGTTTGTAAAAATTGTTGGTCTAAAACCGATCCAAATGATATACCAGTAACGAAAAAACGAAAAATCCATCAAAAATCGAATACCAATACTAAGCTATGCAGTGTTTTTCTTGAAGATATATTTTCCAATTCTACGAATAATAAGATCAAAAATTTGATGGATAGAACTGATGATAGCGAGCAAATGAATGACATGTCTGACTGCAGTACGAACGGAAAAAAGGCAAGAAAAAGTTTACGGAATTCCCAGTTAAAAACAAAAGATATTTCAAAGAAAGAAAAACCTTCGAAGATGGTGAAAGTTGCAACTAAAAAAGAAGTTAAAAATAATGAACTAGCAAAAAAAAATAATCGAAAGAGTCGTTCGGAAAGCACTGAAGCCGTCTCAGATATCAGTAATCGTGCTAAAGCAACAAAAAGTCGTTTAAAAGCATTGCAAAAGAAAAAACGTGAAATTTCACAAGCTAAAAGCGAAAATGTTGAAAAATCTCGATTCGAGGAACGTCATAAAAAATTGCGATTAACACGTCTCCGGAATCGTTCAAAAAATTCAAGTCCACCTTTGTCAACTATTGAAACTTCGAAACCTAAAAAAATGAAAAAAAATGAGGACCTGATCTCTAATGCTGATAGCGATTCTGAAAGCAGTCGACCATATACTTGTAACGTTTGTAGCACGGATTATGAAAATCGAGTCGAGGGTATGAAACATGAGTTAAGACACTCGAAAGAATTAGGAGTTGTTTTGGAAAAAGTTGGTGAGTCAGAAAGTAATGGAAATGATCAAATATCAAATGAAGACAAAGTTGATACATCTGTTTCTGAAGCTTCAAAAAATATCGAAAATACTCCTGATTTCAGTCCAATGACATCTGACAATGATGATAATAGCATTGGAATAAATATTAAAACAATTGATTACAAAATTAATGACACCGTAGAAGCAAACGCTTTAACTCCAGAAATAAAAATTGATGATTATTCGTCTGAAGATATTAGTAATAAATGTTTAGCGAAAGATAATATCAATAAGGATCAATCTCAAAACAGTGTCAATGAAAATCAATCCAAAGATATAAATGAAGGTGACTCTGAAGATATTATCAAAAAAAATTTGTCTCAAAATCATCATAATGAAGAATTAAACACAAAACAAGTCGATTATGATGAACAAAATGTTGTAGCTAGTGAACCAAGTTTCATTGCCGATGAAAGGAATGTCAATCTTGATGAAAAAACTGCTAATACGGAAGAAGAAAATTATACAGCTAAAGAGTCACATTTTGAAGGTAAGAAGGTAGATATTAATGTTGATAACAATGACTGTAATGATTGTCAAACAAATGCAGATCTAAATGAAACAAATCAATCTTCTGAACATGAAATAAGTAACAATGAAGATAAATTTAAAAAAATTGAAACTGAATATATAGAGAAAGATAATAGTTTCAAAGATAACGATGCGACGAATGATGAATATTCTGTAAATAACGGAGGAGAAAGAGAAAGCAGCATTCAGCGACAAGAAGATCCAGACTGTTGTACCACCGAGAATCCCAATGAGTCAATCAGTGCATCCGACAAAAAAGATCAAGAGACAAGTTATTCAAATGAAAATTATGTTTCTACTGCCACAGAAGAAAATGAAGATGGTCAAAGTAAAGAAGAAACTACCAGCATTAATACAGAAAAACAATTAAAATTAACAAGAGCTGAAAATGAACAGATGCTAATTGACGATAAGACAGAGTCGGAAAATAGGTCAGATGACTATGAAGATAATTTGGTAATAGACGAAAGGGTAGATAATTTAGAATCTTCGGTAAATATTCACAGTGAGGAAAGTAAAAGTGACAAAATTGATAAATTGAAAAAAATTATTGATGCAAGCTTTGGAAATTCACTTCAAGAGTAATTATACTCTTGATTAAACTTGTTTGTTTCAGCACAGTTTGAATTTTTGCACTGAAATAATTATAAAATCAATATTCATACTATTAACAATTAAATAATTAGAGTTAGAGTCATAAAAATTTGTTGAGTAATGACAAGCCTTTGGGCAATTCAGGCATTTTTTTTTTTCATTTTTACGATTTTAAATTATAAATTGTAAATAATTAATGTAAATAATCTAAAAAAATGCATTAATACTTGAAATACAATGGTGTAAATTATAAGATAGTTGGAAAAAAAACGTTTAGAGGTACACGCGTTGCCTATTTTAATTCAAAACGATGAGATAGTTTCAATTAATTCTTTCAACTCAGTTTAACCCTTAATATTTATTATCACAACATTAATAGTATATTACACACCTGTGGCAAGAAAATGAGAAATGTCTCAGAACACATATATGTTGCCCGAGGCGAAGCCGAGGTCGACATATATGTGATCTGAGATATTTATTATTTTCCTGCCATAGGTTTGTATACTATTTTTCTGTCCGACAGAGGCGGAAAGCGGCAATTTCGTTTAGCGCAGCGGGCCGAAAGTTGCCACTTTCCGCCTGGAGGCAGAAAAATTTTGCTCGACAAAGGCAGAAAGCGGCAACTTCGTTTAGCGCAGCGGGTCGAAAGTTGACGCTTTCTGCCCGTCGAGCAAAAAAAAATTTATGGTTTTGATATTCTTCTGTTTTCATTTTTAATTGATACTGACATTTATTAATTTAATAACCTAAAATTAATTCGAAATATATTTTTTAATAGCATAGTGAGTTATTTGTTTTATTTATTTGAAATTTTGATATCTTCGATATAACACTTCAGTTAACTCATATGTAACGCATGGACTTCTATAAAGTTTTTAGAACACATTTAACACATTTTTATAGTATGAAACTTGAATGTATAGTAATATAAAAGTACAATAAAAAATCTTATGTGAGTCATATATTATGTATAAGATGCAATATACAGTCGTGTTCATTAATTTGAGTCGGTTTCTATGTTTAGGGACTTATTGCCAACCTTAAATTTGGAGGATTTTAAACTCTAAAATTTGAAAATAACAAATTTTTCTATTTGTAAATTAAGCTAAATGTTAAAAAAAAATAATTCTTAAATGTTAGAAAAGTAAATAATGTCTAAAATAAATTAAATGTATCGTAAAAAAATATGAGAAATAAAAAAACAGTTATTTAAAAATAAAGAAATTCGCAAATAAATTTATTCGCAAGCTCAGAAATTAAAAAAAAAAAAAGCGTCAATAAAATGTCACCAGTTTAAAAATTATCGGATTTTAAGAAATAATCATTAAAAATATTCCAAATTAAAAAATAAACAATTGAAAAGTTTAAACTTCTAAACTTGAAAATTCGTAAAATCAGCCGGATTCATGAAATAAGTTTATATTTTAAGCGTAGCCACTCTATATAAATGTAATTTTGAATATATTTATCTATATAATGTGGTTTCACGTAATTTTGACTATCAAAATTGAAATATTTTGTTGTTGATGAAATAATTTTTAAAAAAATTTAATATTATAAATGGATTTATGAATTCTTCATTAAAGATTTAAAAATTTTTATATTACTATTATTCTTTTTATTTTGAAATTCAAAAATTTTAATTTTTTCAAAACTTAAATTCATATATTATTAATCTACATTTATATGGACATAATATAAATGAAAATAAATTTACGCAATGATTGTCGTTACAGAATAATTAAGCATTTAATAATTATGTTTAAACTATCGTTTTGTAAGATTTAATTTAAAAATATCTAATAAAGCTTTCGCATTAGTTAGTCGTAAGTTCATTGTCAGAATCATTACTGTATTTGATTACATAATTTAAATTTGAATATGGAACTATCAAAATTAAAATTAAGGGTTTGCAATAAATTTCTAAACATAGAAACCGACTCAAATTAATGAACGCGATAGTATGTGTGTATATGTATTTACAGATTAATATATCTGAAAGATTGAATTCAGTCTTATAAAACTGTTTCACTTATTTTTTCAAAGTGTTTATTGGAGTAGGATTTATATTTTTTAATCAGAAACTTTCCTTGTGTTAGTGTGTTGTATGCATATAAATTCATATAAATACATTTAAAAAAAAGAAAAAAAAATTATCTTGGTCTAAGTGAAACATTTTCAAAGCAAGAAATTCATTTTGAAAAATTTTTTGTTTCGAGTCGAGACAAAAAATTCATGAATCAAGTAAAATTTATTTGAGCCAAAAAAAATTTTTTAGTTCCACTATTTTTCTATTTAAATCAAGAGAATTTTTTTTTTTTGGTGTGTGATATTGAATAAGTATAAACTGTACTCTATTAGAGTTAAATATTTAATAATACATTATTAAATCAAAAGATGATTTGACATCGTTATGTATTTTACAGTTGATTTTAACATATATGATAAAGCAGTTAACTTACTGAGTTTAAAAAAAAAAATTTATTTGCCAAAATTTTTATATTTTTCTCATTTTGTATGTGACTAATTTCATAGATAAATGAGAAACATGTGCAGAATTTTTCATCTTTAGAAAAAATTAGTTATCAAAGAATTTCTTTGTTGATTTACAGTAAAAAATATTTTTTTTGTTCGTATTCAAGAACAACAAGCCTTTAAGAAACATGTTATCAATCGGAACAGTCTCTAAAATAAGACACTAGAATCCAATCAATTTTAATTAAAATAATTAAATTTTATATTATATTATGAGTAGTGAAGTTAAAGCGTCGAAGATAAATCAACCCTCTTTCTATTATATAACATTCTTATTATTTAATTTTCACGTATGATGTGTGCAATAAAAAACATTTTAAATAACTAACTTGGAGTATATAAGTATCAACTAATGGAAATAACAATATATTTAGTTACACTACATTAAACGTCTATTCTTCAATTTTACCTTATTTATAATTTAAAAAATATCCAACATTTTAAATGTTTAAGAATCAAGAATCTAATCTTAAACATCTTAACTTTTCTTCTTATTTCTATTTTTATTTATTCCTTCTTTAACCTGTTGAGGTCACACTTCTTAAAAATAACGTAGTGGTCATACTGGGTCTAGTTGACCCCATGACCCCATGCACGGAAAAAATTGTTGCCACTTGCGTTCTTGTCAATATTTTCATTCGAGCCGTACATGAGAGTAATTTTTAATACTTCCGCTGAATAACTCAATCGTTTTTTAATTGTTGATTATAAAAAAAAATGCGAGAAAGTCAAATTTCGAAAAATTTGACTTGTTTACTAAAAACTTCATTAAAACTTCATTTTTTAAGATAAATGAAAATGACCTCCGGGGTTCTACTCCGGATATCACATACTTTGAAAAAAAAAGTGGTATCATGTCGAGCTTTTCAAAAAGTATATTGATTTGTGCAATTAAAATCGTTAATTTCTATGAATCTCAAAAAATCTTCGAACAATAATAGATGGTACCACAGATACCATTTTGAATGATATCTTCGAAGCAAGAGCAACTCAAAAATTGCCTTGGGTCATTTGGACCTATAATGACCTCAATGGATTAATTTCCCGCTAAGACATTAAAAAAATTTCAAAAATTGGGTCGAAAATATTAACTTCCTAATTTTTGAAAATTGAGTTTTCATCAAACGAAAGATATTCAAAAAATAAAAAACGAAAAAATTAAAAAAAATTTTTTTTTCTTTAGATAACTTTCAAAGTTTTCGACCAATCAATTTAAGAATTAATGTACACTCATTGTGGTTGAAAAATTGCATCGGATGCTGCCCAACAAATCAAAATCAAATGACGCGTTAAAAATTATAGCCATATGAAAGTTTCAAAAGATACGTTTTTTCTGAGCAAATCTTCAAATTCTTTAACTAATCGAGACAATGGCTTTATAAATATTTTTTATGCTTAGAAAATTGTGTTGAATGCTGCCGAAAGAATCAATATTGAATGACGCGTTTAAAAATTATTGTGCTGTTCGAAAATCTAAAAAAAATGTTGATTTGAAACAGTTCTCAGATTTCTGAGCTCGAAGAAAATTTTTGAACATTTCAAGCTCACAAAAAGCGGGAAGTTCCAGAGATTACCTGCAAGTCAATCACTTTTCAGATTTTTAATTATATTTAGGTATTACACTTCTGACAATGCTAATGTAAATTTTAGGCTAAGTGGTCGATAAATGGGATCTGGCCAGTAGAAGAGTCACTTACCCCTTATTTGTTTTCACAGTTTATTTAAGATGAAAATCACAAAACCATTAGAAATAAATTTTTCAATTTGTTTCGAAGCTTTTAAAAGGCTTTATATAGTAAATAAAATAAGATCCCGGGAAAAAATGATCAGACATGAACAGGCATGAGTCTTCGGGCTTGATCAGACATGAAAAATGACCATGCCTGATCAGGTATGCCTCATCATAACATGCCTCATCATAAATATAATATAAAAATTGATTTTATAATATATTTTGATAGTCCTAATTTATTTATTTAACCGAATCTCATTATAACATCACATTTATTTAAATAATAAAATAAGTAATGATTTTTATATTAGTTAGGAGCAGAGCAGACCGAAACATCCCATACGAAATGTAACAAATTTTTTATTTCAAAATTATTTGAACGTAATGATAAAGATAATTTTGCACATTTTTTGATGACCAAAAAAATTTTTTTCATCAAAGAAAAAATTTTTATCACATCTCTAACTATGCAAGTCTGATCAGATCTATCCGGAAAAAAATAATCAGACTTGACCATGCCTGTTCATGTCTGAAGTGTTAAATACGCTCAGGCCTGATCATACCTGTCCATGCCTATTAATGCCTATCCATGTCTGTTCATGTCTCAAGCGTTAAATACGCTCATGCGTAAAATACTCCTCATGCTAAGAAAAAATTTTTGAATATGTTCAGTGTATGTACATTAATTTCGATTAATAAATTTGTAAATTATCAATAAACGGCATATTTTACTATTCAATAAATAAAAATATTTTAATTATCATTAAAAACCTACCGTAGAGTAAATCTAATTAAATTTTCTAGGCATGGACAGGCATAAACAGGCCTGAGCATATTTAATACTTCAAACATAAACAGGCATGGACAGACATGAACAGGCCTGATCAGACATGAGCGTATTTAACCCGTCAGACATGGACAGTAGGGTGTGCCAAAAATCCGCTTTTTTAGAATTTCGTTTAGTAATAGCAAAAATATTGTTTATTTCAGGTCTATGCCTTTGGCTTGACCTTTCGGAGATTACCCACTGCATCCCTCATGCATACATATCAAAATTCAAGCAAATTTTGACATCGGAGGGACTCAAGGGGAAGAAATTCCCCTCTGAGTCACCCCGATAGTCATTTGGATCGGTTTTCCGATTTATGCCTCAGTACGCTATTGTTTCCTGTAGTGTGTACATGTCAAAAAACGTTGTGTAACGTTCGTTTCAAGTTTTAATAATTTAGTATTGTGACCAAATCGTTTAATTACAATGGTAAGTGTACATAATGTTAATTTTCTTTTTAATATTACAGGAACAAAAAAAAAAAAAAAAAAAAAAAAAAAAAGAAGAAGAAGCTCGGCTCACCAGCCGCAGCAGCAGCCGTGACAGTGACGGCTCGTAAGAAGCAGCCGAAACGTTCATTGAGACGTAAAGGCTGACGTTTGAGACTGAGTTTCACACGATGGTTCGGCTCAACCTGGTCGCAGCCGCAGCTGGCGCTAGACGCAAGCGGTTGTGACGTAAGGCTGGAGTTCATACTCAGCCTTATTATAGTAGTATCGGTTCAATTAAATTAGCCATACTACAGTTACATTTATTTAAATGTAGTAATGCATTTGATTGCAGCTCGCAGATATTCTCTCTCGAGCATAATTATTTGAATATATTTTATCAACAACTCTATGGTCTTCCAGATGGATAACCAGAGTTGGACAACAATGGAGGAGCTTTTGGAGGAGGCAGCGCAGACTGAGGAAGAAGATCGAATTTTGGATCGTTTGAAACTCTTGGCTCAAGAATCATTACCTGTTGGATGGAAAAATTGGAAGACTCTAAATCCGTCAATGGAAGAATTGTTTGGAGCAGAGTTAGAGGTTGATCCGCAGATTTTGAATAAATTGCGTTTCGCTCTGCCTACCGTAGGAATTGCCAAATCTTTCAACCCATCAGCAGTAGACCTTCCGGAGAAGCAATACAGAGATTTCAAAGTTAATATGCTGCGTTGGTCTTTTTGTCGTGCCCTCATTATAAGTCCTCCATGCTTGGTTAATAAGGTAAAGGGCTCAGCTGCTCAGGCAGAAATTTTTCTGCATGCGGCACAATCAGTGAAACCTTTATGTATCTCGCGTAAAGCGGCCGCCGAGGAGTTAAAACCTGATAAAGGTATAGACGATGAGGACTCAGATGACACGGAGAATGAGGATCCACAGAAAAGGTCTAGGAAAAGATTGGCTGGTAGCACAGAGATGATTGGGACCAAGAGATCCAGATATGTTGTTTTAGAAGAGCGAATGAATAATATCTTCAATATCTTGATGGAAAATATCAATGATTTAAAGGAGAATGGGCGTAATAATAGAGAGGAAGACGAGTTAGATGATAATGATGATGATGGAGAGTCGCAAAGTGATTCACAATCAGACTTTGAGGATGATCGTTCGGCAATTTCAAAATGGACTCCACCGGGGTTGGAAGATCCACCGATTAAACATTCAAACGACTTGGAGGCATTATCTCTGGTTCCACAAGTTAAGGAGAAAGAGCCTACGATTTCTCCACCTTCGGAAATCATTAAAGAGCAAGGTATCTCTTGTCAAAAGCTTAGATCGGCTAGCTGGAACAAGATTCGCTATAAAGAAGTACAAAAGAAGCTCCACGCTTCTCCTGTTTTTGACACGTTAAAAGTTAATCCTCAGCTAGAGAGTGTAGTCCAGAAATCGTACTATCAGACCTTGTTGGAACGCATGGATGAGATGGCTGGGACCATAACACATGGGTTGCTGAAACAAAGGCAGCAGTTGAAAGAAGGCTTGAGGACATTAGCTTCTAAGCACCCGGAGGCTTACGAAAGCATCAAAGAAGTCTTCGTGGGAGAATCTCCTTTCAAAGAAACCTCCGATGATCTTCTGCAGTTCACTTGTGCTAAAAGGGCAGAGGTTTTTGAAATGCGAAGAAAAGTGTTCAAACCAAAAGATCTTCATCATGCGGCGAAGCTTGCTGAGATTCCTCCATCGGCATCTCATCTATTTGATGAAGAACTTTTATCGAAATTTTTAGATCAACGTGGTGGAATGGCTAAAGTTTTTCCGACTTTTCGTCAGCCGTTGAAAGACAAATCTTACTATAACAACAAGGGTAAATTCTCTCAGAAGCCAGGTGGTTCCGGGAATACTTCCGCAAAGAAAACGAAGTCACACTCTATGAGTAACAATTACTTTCGTCAACGAGCAACAAAAGACTCCAGGAAAGATTTCAAAAGAAATGACTCAAGCAAGAGCAGAGATCGTCGTACCCATAAGGCATGACTATCCGTTTCAGGCCGGTCAGTTAAGATATTACATTCCCCAGTGGCGCAATCTAGGAGCTCCAGACTACATTTTGAAGTTGATAGAAGGCTACACTATCCCGTTTGTAAAAAAACCAATATCAGTTCCTTTTTCCGAAGCAAACAAAAAAAAGTTCAGCACAAAAGCATCGTTCCAAATGTCCACAGAGATAAAAGAGTTGCTGAAATTGGGAGCCTTGGAATTAGCCAGCGGTTTGACAGGTTTCATCTCTCCAATGTTTCTGATTCCCAAGTCGGATGGTTCAGCTCGCCAGATCTTCAATTTGTACCAACTAAACCAATACTTGATTCCAAAAAAGTTTCGGTTAACAAATCAACAGAAAGTCCCACAATTTCTTCAAAAAGGCGATTTTCTAGCGAAAGTGGACTTATCTCAGGCTTACTTCCATATTCCGATAAAACCAAGTCATCGAAGATATCTTTGCGTAGCTTACAAAGGCCAGGTTTACAATTTCACATGTCTCCCTTTTGGTCTGGCTACAGCACCACTAGCCTTTTCCAGAGTAAGCAATTGGATAGCGAGTCTGTTTCGGGATCTGGGAATAAGGGTTCTGGTGTATCTAGACGATTTTTTGTTTGCGAATCAAAGCAAAGAAGTATTGAAATCTCAGATCAGAAAGGTTATAGATCTTCTTCAGGAATTAGGTTGGGTAATCAACTTCAAGAAGTCGGAATTGGAGCCTACAAAGGAGTTGGAATTTTTGGGAATCAGGTGGAATACAGATTTGAACATCATGTGGCTACCGGAAGACAAGAAAGATCGCATTCACAGGACAATCAAGCAGATAAGCGAGTCTCAGAAGTGGAACTGGACAGTAGCAGCATCTCTATTGAGCCAATTAAACTTTGCGTCACTGGTGATTCCGTTGGGACGTTTTTTCTCCCGCAATCTACAAAGGTCATTCCGGAAACTTCCGGAGGCTCATCCGAAAACATTGAAGATGACTCCGACCGAAGCGTTGGAGGATTGTGCTTGGTGGTTAAAGAATCTACACCAGGTCAATCAGATTGTCAAAAAAGACCCGGAAGTTTTTCTGTCAACAGATGCTTCGGACCAGGGTTGGGGATTCCAGCTGGACGATGTGATGAAGTCAGGATTGTGGACACAAGAACAAAAGAAGTGGCACATCAATCGCAAGGAACTGTTCACGGTACTGATTGCGATTCGAATGTCCAAGAAAGCCTTGAAGAACAAAGTTGTGATGCTACAATCCGACAACAAGACGGTTGTAGCATACATTCGGAAGCAAGGGGGAACGAAGTCACTAATTTTACAAAATTTGGTGAAGCAACTATTGATAGAATTACATCAGCTCCAGATTCAATTGATCCCTTTTTACCTGCCGGGTCGGTACAATTGTGTGGCGGACAGTCTGTCGAGAGGTCTCCCTCTCCAGGATTGGCATCTAAAGAACAGTGCAACCGAGTTGATTTTCCGGAAGTTTGGAGTACCTCAGATAGATCTCTTTGCCTCGAGCGAATCAAAGGTAGTGCCGAGATACGTATCGATCGATGTCAACGACCACAATGCTTGGTTCATAAATGCGTTCAGCAGGGATTGGATAGTGGATCTAGCTTGGGTATTCCCTCCACCTCTGTTGCTTCCCAAGGTTCTTCAGCACCTGAACAAGGCGAAGTGTCTGTTTCTGGTGGTGGCTCCTCGTTGGGAGAAGACCTTTTGGAGGGCAGACTTGAAAAGCAGAAGCGTGGCAGCTCCATTTCTCCTTTGGAACCTGGAACGTCATCTGATCGATGTGTCAACGGGCTTGCCGCCTCACAACATCAAGGACCTTTGTTTGGAGGTTTGGAAGATACGAGGTGGGGTCAATTAACTTCAAGTCTGACCATCCAGGATGTAGATCTTCTTAAATCTGCTTGGAGAAATTCTACTTGGAAAACTTATGCTTCTTCTTGGGGTCAATGGAAGATGTGGTGTAAAGACAATGATGTTGTACCAGATAATCCAGATCCACAGCAGTTAGCAGCATATCTCTTTTATCTTTTCCGGGTAAAAAAGTTGTCCCATAAAACAATCTTGGTCAGAAAGTCGGTAGTTAATACCTTGGTAGATCCTGACGGGAAACAGGCGCTCGGTTCTCATCCGGTGGTAAAATCAATGCTAAAAGCAATTAACATTCAAACAGCTAAAAGCAAATTTTGGATGGCCGCAAGGAGTTTTGACTTCATGGCCAATTAAATAAATAAATAATAATAATAATAATTTATAAAATGTTATCTTCGACTGCTTAACTTACGGCATCCTACTACTACCTATAAAAAATTAAGCATTTAATTCAGAACTCAAATGACATGTATGCATAGTGAAACTAACAATAATTATTTAATATTAAAAAATCAAATAAATTTTTACTAAAAATCAAAAAAAAAAAATAAATAAACGATTCGAGGTTATACTTGAAGACACTTATGTAAAAAAGAAAATTTCAAAACAGAAATTTGCTTTTGTTCTTCAAGTGAAAATTTACGAATATTTGAAGCAATTTTTATAATAAAATTACTTTCTGTGTTAAATGTTATTTCACAAAAACTTTTGTTGTTGTGCTTGATGTAAACAATCAACACAGTATATCGTAAATGTCAATAAATAATATCAATATGGCTGACGGTTCCGATACTGGGTATTAGCTCATTTCGGGTGTACCAATAGACGAACAGTAAATTTTAAATAACAATAGGGTATTTTTTGTATTATTAATTAATTGGATCGAATTCTTAGTATTTGTATTAATACATAAAAAAAAAAATTTTAGTGAAAAGTATTTCCGTTAGGTTTCTATGAGCTTAAGATCATCGAGTGATTTCTTAGCAAAACCATTAAGAGACCTCGATAAGCCAGAAATCTAAGACTATTGACATCATTAACATTTTTTTTTTCAATATTTCCAATATAATTTAAAGTTTCATTCATATTTTATTATGTAAAAAAAAGATTGAGGTTTCTAATAAAGAAAAGTTGGTTTAATTTGATTGAGTACGAGATAAAATATAAAATAATAATTGTCAAATCGTTCCGGTATTGGGTCTCGTTCCGGTATTGGATCTTTTACCTTACTTTATGGAATTTCTTAATTATCAATTTGAACATCGGCTGCAAATTTTTAATATTGTTTCTCCATACTGATTTTATTAACAGCCCAGTCAGCATCCAAGTCAGAAAGATTTCAGTATGAAGTCTTTTAAAAAACTTCTTATAGAAGTTCTAATGTGACGTCTTAAGGAGCTCTTTTTTACGAGGTCAGAACTAAGAGCTCTTAATGAACTCATAAGTTTGGAGTCAATTTTCTGACATCTAACTGAGTCCCTTTTTTGGACTTCTTTTTGAGTTGCGTATAATGAGCTTATAGACATTATAAACAAAAACACAAATTTCTTTTTAATATAAAGCTGTCAAAATCTTATTCATTTTTTATTTATTACTTTCCTGATTGAGAAATTAAATTGAAAATGATTAAAAATAATTTGAATTAAATGATTTAAAACAATTTGAATAGATTAATATATAGATATACACTTGGCATAAGTTAACTCATTTCTCTTAATCCAGGTTAATTAAATTTTTCAAAAATTTTAAATTATATTATGAAGTAATAGGCAATAATGTTAAAATCTGGTTCGTAATCAAACTAATTTAGATAAAATAATAAAATTGATTCTAATCTGAAAAAATTATGTGAACTTTCTACATTTAACCCTTCGTAGGTAGCGTGTCTTTCCGAACTAAGTCGGTCGCATGGTGAGCGCTCCGCCGCCGTGTTAAAACGTACGCGCTGTTGCCAAATGTAAACTAATACTATTTCCTTTGTGAGATAAAAGTATTTTTTTCAATGTTTTATGATTAAATATAATTTTACTTTTATATTTTATCATAAATTTAATTGAATAACAAAATTTTTTTTTTTTTATTCACATGTGATTAAATTTAACATCTAAGACCAGATTATAAAATTATAATATGACATTAAATCTAGCTGTCACTTAAAAATTTTTTAATTTTTAACAAACAAATTTTTTCAAAAAATTATTTTTTAACAAATTGCATCTTTAATTTTTAAAACGTCTGAATGTCAATTTTTTTTATAATTATTTTTGTCATAATTTATTTGCTACAAAAATTTTAAAATTATCAAATATCCGCTAAATTAATTATCATTAATTAATTATCATTAAGACTAGCCGACACAATCTTTTGTAGAGGGGTGTGCTATTCCTTATAGTAGCACTGTAAAATACCTTGGGGTGACTATAGATAGTACTCTCTCATGGGAGAATCAAGTAACAAATGTGTGCAATCGCGCTATGAGTATTCTAGCACAACTAAAAATAAACAATGAAATATTTAGTGAAAGTTTACGTATTAAGTTAGTATCTACTTTAATAATTCCTCTCTTTGATTATTGTTGTGCGGCGTATACGAATATGTCAAACAAATTATTATTAAAGATGCAGCGTGAATTGAATTCATGTGTTAGATTTATCTATAAAGTACCAAAAATATGAACATGTTACTCCATATTTCAAAAAGTTAGGTTGGCTAAAGCTTGCAGCGAGAAGAGATTATTTCATTGCTTGTCTGTTTTATAAGGAAATTCGACTAAATTATCGGCAGCTATTCGGCTCAAAACTAGACTTTTTGCCTGTAGCACTGCGTAGAGGTGATGTCCGACAAGACTATCTTCGTATACCGCAGGCTAATTGTGTCATGTATGATACATTCTTAATTCATGGCATACGTATCTGGAATGCAGTGCCAGCTGAGACTGTGGCTGTAGATAATTTGGTTGAATTTAAAAATGCTTGCTTCAATCACTTTTTTGAACATGACAATTAACAATTGCAATCTTTATTTTGGATCTTATTTAAATATTTTTATTGTAGAATTATTATGACTTTAAATTAAGTTATTTGTTTGTATTAAATAATCTATTTGGATTTTATAACATTTGAAATTAAATCTAATTGCAAACCTTTAATTAGTTAAGTAATCTTGTAACCTATGTAAACCAATGTAATTTAAATATTGATGGCTTTGAGGGAGCTTAGGTTCCAGAGCCAAATAAATTTTTTATCTATCTATCTATCTATCATAATTAGAATTAAATTCAATCAAAAAAAATAATTTGAAAAATTGGCATCCATTGTTATTTTTTTTTTTTTTTAATTCGTTCACCTGAAATTTTTTTGTTTTTTCATTATTTAAATAATTAGTAATATATAAAGCCAGACATCTGTTAATTTTAGTATGATGTATTATAAAATAATTTATTTAACAATTGTATTATTATTACTATTTTTATATAAATAATATTTAATATGAGTGTAATTATTACAGTATTTTGAACAAATCACAAGTTATAATGTAAACAGTAAAATTAACCTCAAACATTACTTTATTTTTGTACCTCACATGCGGTAAAACAGATTGAAATAGTGGCGGTAACGACATTTGGCAACAGCGCAGTTAGAAAATCTCCCGGAGGCTCATTGCACCGGCGGCATAGCGCCGCCCGGTTCCGAAAAATTGATTTTGGTTACTTCGTAAATATTTTTATGTTTTTGGATAACGTCACAATTTTTAGAAAGGTTAAAAGAATGCACTTAATTTTTTTCAAAATTATCAATGAACTCAATTTCGAGAAAAAAAAAATGCAGAAAGCGCGGCGCCGCGCTCATTATGCGACCTACGAAGGGTTAAGGAGTACTTTGCATGTATCAATTTTAAACATTTTATTCGAATTTAACGATATCTTATAACTATATACTTATTAATTATTGTTGAATTTTTAATATTTATTAATTTATCTATTAGATTTTATATTGTGAAAAGTAAACAAAATTTATATAGACTATTTAAAAAAATATTACAGGTAGACTTTTGAATATTTTTTAGTATATAAATATTCGTAAAAGTTACTTTTTTTCTATCGATACACAGTATCAAATAGAATAAATAATATAGACAATGATCGCAACATTTCATCACTATATAAACTTAGCTTATAAGAATAATGAGATGTGTAACGACATATCGTTTGAACAGCGTAAGGGCTTAGGTATCGATCTGGCACGCGCGCGACTCGGGTTCGAATCTTAGTTACGGCAATTGCGATTTTCACTTTCTCTCTTTAAACCGACAATATTAGGTCTAACTAAAATAATAAACATTCGAAATCAGCATCGGTGCTTCATGAAACTCTGAATTATTTTTCATAATTTACTTTTATTATTATTATTATTATTATTATTAATATTATTTTTGTTGTGTTCTTATTATTGTTATCATTATAATAGCGTATAGAGATCAAAAATCATTCATTTGTGCGAGTTCAGAAAAAAGAGCTCTTTAAGAGCTCGTTTTTATGAGTTCTTAAAGTCTACAATAAGCGGCGCATTCGACCTCTTCAGAAGGTCTTAAAGACGTCTTTTAGACGTAGACTCTGACGTCCAAATCAGAAATCTGAGCTCATTCGGAATAACTTAATACGTCATTTTGCTATCTGGGAGTAGTACAAAGCACTTTCTCAAAATGTCAGCGTGTTCTATATTTGAAGAGCCAGAGAAATTACCCAAGGATCATCTTCCAAGCAAGGAAGACATTGTGAGGTATTGTAATTACCTAAGACAAGGAAGAAAAAAACGAGAAGCAATTTGAGCCATCACTTTCTGAAATTGCAAGTATTGTAGCTACAGACGTAGAGAAATTATTCTCTATGATTTCTATCCCAACAGTTTCAACGAAACGAATTATCCAATTAATAATTGCTCAACATGAAAAAAATTTGAAAGCTAAAAAAATAGTGAGTAATATTCACCATTCTTCGTCATCTGGAGAGCAAAAAATTAATGATTACAGGACTGATTCAAAAAAACTATTCGATGTAAGCTCTTGTAAATGTATTGAATTCAATATCTGCAATTGTCCAGAAGAAAAAATTAGGAAAACGGTTGACCCTGAAGGCCATCCCTGCAACTTCCCGCCAATTCTATACCTAAACGCTTGAAATTGCACTTATGACGTTTTTGAGCTCTTCGAGCTCATAAATACAATTTGTGTTATTTTGAGCTCTCCGAGCTCAAAAGTTTGATAGAAGTTTGATAAGACACTATTTTTTGAATTTTCAAATCGCAATAACTTTTGAATGAATGAACCGATTTTCACGCGGTTGGTGGCATTCGACGCAGTTTCTTAAGCTTCATAAAGAATCTTCAAGTTTAAATTGATAGAACGAAAAATTTTGGAGTAATTCCGAAAAAACACTTTTTTCGGTTTTCTTTCGTCAACGATAACTCTCTAACGAATGAACCGATTTTGACCGGACTGGCGGCGATCGACGTGGTTTTTTGATATTAAGAGCTGATTAGTTTTTGGAATTGATCGGTAAAGCCGTTTAAAAGATATTCCAAAAAAACCCCATTTGAAAAAATTTTTTTTCGTACTTTTTTTGCGATTTCTCAAAATCTACCGGTCCGAATCGTTTTAAAGTATATTCAAAGTCTAAGTTCAGTCAAGCCCTTTCGAATGGTACCAACCTCGATCAAATCGGTCAAGCCGTTCAAAAGTTATGAAAGGTTCACATACATCCACACACACACCCATACATACATA
This sequence comes from Cotesia glomerata, assembly GCF_020080835.1. Taxonomy (NCBI): domain Eukaryota; kingdom Metazoa; phylum Arthropoda; class Insecta; order Hymenoptera; family Braconidae; genus Cotesia; species Cotesia glomerata. Next base: position 23,257,445 of record NC_058161.1, on the reverse strand, counting down.
CAGACATACAGACACCATCGCGGGAATAGTCAGGGAAGCTTCCTAAGACCTCGAAACGTTGAGATTCGATGAAAACTCGATTTTCGTAAAACGGGGTGAAAACAATAACTTCCCGATTTTTTAAAATCTTCGATTTTCTTAGCGGGAAGTTAAAAAAAATACCTGTCACTCAACATGAATTTCTCGCAGATCAGAGAACTACACGCTTACGAAAAATCTCTTAACAATTTTTGAACATCCCAGAGCTGAATGATGAATATACAGAACGTTTACCTCGTAGTATCTCAGATTTAAACCAAAATTTGGTATCTTCAGACTTATCTTCGAATTCATCATTCAGTAAAATAAATTTTTCTCAAAAATCGACTTCTTCCATTAACAGTACTTCGTCGAAAAACAATTTCATTGTATGAACCAAGCTACAGACAAAGAAGAAACATGGATTTTAATCTCGCTCAAAGTCAAAATAGAATTGAATTCAAAGAAACTGCTCTTACCAGCCAAAGGTATAAGTGCTCGCGCCACTGCAGCCGTTGTAACTGTTGTAACATCGACTCTATTAGACATAGGACTGATTACTAAAACTGATAAGAATTTGATTACGTTTTATACACAGATATAATTCATTTACTATCGAAAATGCCACTCTTTCATGTTTTGAAGAAACATTCTGATAGAAAATTTAATTTCTTGTCGAATGGAGAACTTATAATTAGATTTCAAACTAACAAGATTATTTAAATGGCGAAAAATCTACTATTTTGATACTAAAATTGGGATTATCTCTGAATCTATGGGTCCTACATAATTTTGTGTAAGAAACTTTTTTGTAGAGCATAAAATTTCCGATCAAAATAAGTTGATGAAAAAATTTTTTGAGCATTTTTATCTTTGACTGCAATCGGCGAGCCTGAGATGTTGACCAAAAATTTTTTCCTTTCACACAAAATTTTTTTATAACTTAATAAACAATATTTTTGCTATTACTAAACGAAATTCTAAAAAAGCGGATTTTCGGCCCACCCTAATGGACAGGCCGGATCAGACATGAATAGGCATGGACAGGCCTGATCAGACATAAACAGACATGAGCGTATTTTACCCTTCAGACATGAACAGGCATGACCAGGCCTGAGCGTATTTGACGCTTCAGGCATGAGCAGGCATGGACAGACATGATCACCCGCATGAAAAGCTATATATCCTTCATCATATACAAAAAATTATATTTTACATATATAAAAATATATGTGATTATATAAGGACCCATATGCAAAATTTTGCCGTTTCATATATACAATAATGATATATGTAGTATTATGTATTGATGTTATACTCATAACATATATTTCAATTCAGCTATATATGATTAAATATATCGTACATATTATAATCAACACTATATTATAAATAGTATAAGAACAATGTATTTTTCAGTATAATTTAAAATATACTTTAAATTATATGTTCAATATAATTTTAATAATGGCATTGGTACCAAAATTACAATAGAATGCTGAGGCCAAATAATTATCTGAAAAGTTATAAAAAAAGAAAATATTTCGTGATGTGTTACTAATTTACTGAAATTCAGATTTTCTTCGACCGTAAACTCGATTGATCAAGTTGCTCTTGAAACTTAAGATATACGACAAACTATTAACTTTTTTTTTTTTTTTATTAATCTTTCCGTTTTGACCTATTTCGACATATCATAAATATCTGGTATTATGTATGGTATTTTATAATAAAATAATATAATTGAAATTTTATAAATGAAAGTATACAGTAATAATCTATCTCAACATATATTTTACGAAAAATATATTTATCTATTATATAGTTTTCTATATAAGTAATTTTTATATAATAATAGTATATTTTATAACATATACTAAGTAATATACGGCACTAATATATTTGAACTTATATTGAATCAAATATATCTTGATTATATTAACAAAACATTTATTATTTCATATATATAATTTTGCCGCTATATATGATCACATATTCCCCATATAACTTTCCATATATGTTCAGCCATATATAGTTTTTTCATGCGGGCATATCTAATTTCAGGCCTGATCATACATGAACAGGCATGATCAAGTCTAATTCAGGCCTGATTATACGTGAACAGGCATGGTCAGGTCTGATCATTTTTTCCCGGGATCATTCCCCCAGAAATTGTTAATTTAATGAATTTAAATAAGTGTAGCGATTCTAGTTTTCTTGTATTCTACTTATAAAAACATACAATTTCTAAAAAAAAATTTACAAAAGTTTTCTTTCAAGTCAAAAAACTTATCTAGAAAAGATTTTTTCTCAAATTATTCTATTTTAGATAAGTTAAAAAAAAAAATTACGAAAATGGTTGACTCTAATGGCCATCTCTGCAACTTCCCGCTACCTCCATACCTAAGTGCTCAACAATTCACTTATTTTTTAAGCTCTTCGAGCTCAAAAATATAATTTTTGTGTAATTTTGAGCTCTCCGAGCTCAAATAAATCGCTGTTCTTTGCTTTTGAGCTCTTCGACTCAAATTCTGTAAATTAGTGTCAGAATTCTAGGGGCAAAAGAACTCTTCAGAACGCCGCTTATTTCGATCGAATCGGATGATCCGTTCAAAAGTTATAAGAGATTTACATACATACACACACACATACATACATACATACAGAAACGGTGACATCACCGCGGAAATAGTCAGGAAAGCTTCCTAGGACCTCAAAACATCGAGATCTGATGAAAACTTGATTTTCGAAAAACGGAGTGAAAACAATAACTTCCCGATTTTTAAAAATTTTCAATTTTCTTAGCGGGAAGTTAAAAATTCAATCATGGTGATTTTATGGCCGGAAATACGGTGATATGACCACTTCCAAATAATTAATAAAAAGTTGTTAAACGTTATTTGTCTAACGTTATGACAACTAATGTTTTCATGTATTGCTTGTTTCCTAGATATCAATTGCAAAATTGAATTTAAATTTGTTTTTTATTTATATAATCGCTTATAAGTATCAACGAATCAATAGCAGTTTTTCGGAGTAGATGTTTTATTTACGTTATGGTTATGGTATAAATCAACAGGTGCAAAATTATGAATCATATATGTCTCATATTTTATTGAACCCGTGGAAATGCGTTACGTAATTATGGTATGACAATGACGTAAATATGTTCTTTGGTAGATCCGTCAAAGTAAGTAGTTTGGCTTAAATTATAAATTATAATGTTAAAATGGAATAATCAGAACTGCAGTTTTTTATTTTTCTTTCTTTTTATCAAGAAAGAAAGCTATTTTGAAAGGTACAAAACTAATGTTTCCAAATGAGCTCACTTTTATAATGATAGGATTTTCTTATTAATATAGATATTGTCTTCTATAAACAAGTCAAAGTAGTTAAAAGTTAAACCACCTACTCAAAGATATGTGAGATCATCATGCACATAGTAGGAAATATAAATGAAAAAAGTAAAGAGAGAAGTGGTAAAACCTGAATCGGAGTGGGATTACAGGTGTGGCTCAGGTAGACGATCTACCATAAGACTTCTCAACGCCGTACAGTTATCCCAATAGCATATTTTAAATATATTTGTGTTTTATGCTGCTTACAATGTGTGCTTACTTAAGTTAAAATTTTTGTGTTTATACATCAATCTTTTCAATAAATTTTTTTAATTATTTTCATAATTTTAATATGCTCAAATAGATGAACATACTAAAGTTGAAATTAAATCAAGACAATAATTTTTTAATGATAACACTTCTTAATTCTACAAATTCATAATTTATAGAATGATAATCAAACAAAAGGAAAACGATTGAAGTTTTTTGAATAAATTCATCTATTTTTTTTTTTAAATGTGTCTAGTGAAAATTTAAACATGCAGTAACTTTCATTTTTTTTTTAGTTAGAAAAATATTTGATTATAGTAAGATATTTTGATTAATATGATATTTTGATGATTCAAGTAAGTTACCATAGAACAAGATATCGATTTAAACCATTGGAAATCTTTAAAAAAACAAAAATTTTTGCTTTTTTGAGAGCAAACTAAACATTTTAAATCTTTAAATCAGCTCTATTTGGATATCTTTTTTGTAAATGCTGATCACTGTTAAGATGAGGATGAATTATTTTAATTAAGTCTAATTTTATTCGTTTGTTTACTTTTTTACATTTTTTTATGTAAATTTTATAAAAATCTTATTATTGTATTTATCTTCATGGTAAAATTTATTGATAATTTTGCTATAAAATCTCTTAGATAGTCGAGTAAGTTTCAAAATTGAGTAAAATATTCATGTATATTATTGACATATAGTAATATAAACTCTGAATGAAAAAAAAAAATATTTTGAGACAAAGAAAAAAGTATTGAAAAGTATTAGATTGACTAGAAACCAATATTTTTCAATACTTTTTTCTTTGTCTCAATACTTTTTTTTTTATCAGGGAAATTTGCTCCATGCATTTTCTTATTCATTAATTGAAATTTCAGGATTTGTACTTAATATATTTGCTATGTCGTAAAAAAATCTATGTAAAAACCAAATAGTATTTTGTGTTATAAAAAACAAAACAATTTTAATTGAGGGTAAGCTATGACTATCTGAGCAGAGCGATGACTGGTATCATCTGTTTTTCATATTAACTGTATTGGAATTTCGAGTTTTGATTTATATTGTTAGTTACACTGTGTATACCCCATGTATCTACAGTGGGCTCTGAGTCGCAAGAGTTTGTGTAAATTAACTCGATCAGTTTAATAGTTTAAAAATATCATTAATAAACAATTCAAAGAAATACTATTCTTCATATAATTTTTTTTTATTTCATAATTTTAATAAAAGTAAATAATAATTCTAAACATTAACATTTTAAACATCAACTTTGAGTTCGAAAATAATTTGGAAATTTAGGTAATTGTTTCGAAATGCAGATACATTTATGTTGCATCACAGATAGATTTTTTTCTTTAAATTTTTCTATTCTTGATAAACTGAAAAATAAATAAAATAAAAATAATAATCATGTTAAAAATAGGTGGAGTTGTTATTTTAAATGACTATATAAATTAAATAGCTTAATTCTGTTTGTTGTTTTACCTTGATTAAGAAGTCTAATTCGAAATGATTAAAAACAGTTTGAAAAAATTCAAAATAATTTAAGTTGACTAATAAATAAATATACATTTTGTATGGATTGAATCATTTTAAATTATATGTCTTAATCAGGATAGTAACTAATTAAGAAAATATTCTATATGATTGACTTCAGTTGCAAGATGAAAATGAAAATCCTGTGGTCACTTATGAGTCTCATCACTCTGTGCCGAATGGAAGATTTTCCGGATTGTAATCATGATAATTGGCATAGTTTGGAAACAACGGAATCAGCGCGTCTTGAATGTGGACCTGAATTTAAAAATCTGTGCTATTGCTCAAGAATTTGCTATGAAGGAAAACACCAATATGTTGTAAACTGTACAGATACTAAATTTACAAGTACTTTACCACTTGAAAATCTTCCAAATAAAACTCAAGTACTTATTTTTACGGGAAATATATTGCAAAAACTGCCATGGAATATTTTTGGGACTTTAGATCGTATTCCAAGTCTTCGAGTGATTGACATGTCAAATAATAAAATTCGTGAAATCAGTGGAAAAGCTTATCATCATGTGAAGAATGTTCAACGGTTATCCTTAGATTTTAATGAACTATCTTTGGATACTCAAAGTAATCATCCGCGAGTTTTTTCAAATTTCATATCTTTACTTGAATTACATCTTACGGATGCTTTTGAGGATGGACAGCCTAGGGATATTGCTGAAACTCTTCATGAAATTTTTTTCAACAGGTATTTTACTATTAAACTTTTATAATAACTAAAATATTTCAACTCCATAATACTAATGATCATTATTTCAGTCATTTAGATCAATTGATTAAGCTGCACTTGGAACAAAATGAAATTTCAGACTTTAAAGATTCAAATGTTTTTTGCAATCTTCCTAATTTATTGGATCTACATTTAGGAGATAATGATCTCAACGCACTGAACTTCAACTTATCATGTCTTCACAAGCTTAGATTTTTAGATCTTCAACACAATAATTTCACAAAAATTTTAGAACAAGACTTGAAAACTTTAGATACGTTTGCGAAGCATAATCAGTCTGTTACAATTGATTTATCAAATAATCCATTTGACTGTTCTTGCGAACTTAATCCATTCATAAAATGGATGAAAAAAACTAAAATTTTTGTAAGGAATAAAAATCTTCTCAAGTGCAATGATAGTAAGTATTGTTGTATCTTTTTTTTTTCTGCTCAAAATTTTCATAAAAAATCTGAAAAGACTGTTGATGTTGTAGATCACTTTAGTTTCTATTTTATTTTATTATATTCATTTAACATTAAAATTTTTGTTACTTGATCTGATTTATTCAGATTTGATCAGTGCAGGTATGTCGTAACTTTTATCTCAAATAATCATATTTAGTCAGACCTAGACAGATTTAGGCAGATCGAATTCAATTTATACAGATCTTTTTTTTACCTTAATTTAGATTAAATTCAATTGGAACGAATCTGAATTTTCTTCCTAGGAACGGTAATGGTGGAAATAGTATCCACGATTGCAGTATAATCATATTTTGATGATCAATATTAAGAGGCATTAAGTCATTATCGTCGTAGATGAGGAATTCTTTTCAATGCTTAATGATTCCTTCTATTATGGAGAATGAATATTGTCACCGTTTTGAATTTTTTTCTTTAACCAGTGAAGATAAAGGTCTATTTGGGTGACGATGATATTGATTATTTACATTCATCATATGACTTTTATATGATTTTTTTCCTTTAAGGGGTTACATGGGTTCCCTTCGGGAAAAAATGGCCTATTTTCAACAATTTTTTTTTAATAGAAAAAATGAAATATTTTATTCAAACTTTTTACTGTCTTAAAGATACATGTTTAATCAGGGATTACTGAAATTAAAAAAAAAATATTAAAAACTCTTGTAATGTGACGTCATTTCCGACGAGCCCTTTGGAAAAAAGATGTGTCCACGTGATCGGTAGAACTCCTAGCAGGATCATCAGAAGTGAAAAAAAAATATGTGCTTTAGTTAAGACTTCAAACTAGGCCTTGAACGAAGGAAAAAAAAATGAAAATTGGATTTTTGGCAGAGGTACCGTATTTGAAAACATAGTTTTGAGAAAAACGCGTTTAAAGTTTTGAGTGGCAATACAACAGCGCCTTTAGCGCGCAACTTTTTAAAATTATATCTCTGAAACTATTATTCGGATCGATTTGAAACTTTAGAACAATATTCTAGAGATGTCGTAGAATTTAATAAGACAAAAAAAAATCGATTTTTTGAAACCGTGAAACTCATGTAACCCCTTAATTTCAGAAGAAGTCCATTCCATTCCCCTCACTTCAGCAAAATTGCAAAGTTTATAGTTTCTATTGTATTTATAATTATCTTTACATTGTATAAGCAATCATCTTCAATAGTGCATTTGAATTATAGAGAATTACAAAAATATGCAGTTCATATTAAAAATTTAGAGATGAAATTGTTTAATAACTATTTTTAAATAAGTATTCTAATCAATCTTATCTCATTCAACCACTGTTAAAAATAAACCGTTTTTACAATTTGCTGTAAATCATCGATAAATCAATTCAATTGTCAAACATACTTGCGTTATAGCGTTGTGTCGATTTTTTGTTTTTTATTTTTTTTTTATATGAAATAATATAACAACGAATAAGTTTGAATAAATTTTTAAGTTTTAAAAACCTTATTTTACCTAAATTACGAAAAAATCTTATTTTATTTTCAGATGGACATAACAATAAGAAAGATTTACAAGAAAAAAAAAATTGTGTTTCAAGAGTCAGCATGTTATCTCCGCCATCTGGATCTACTATTGCCATTACGATGCTTTCCTTGATTCTTGTAGGATTAATTTGTACTCTAGTCTACCTTCAACGTGAAGATTTAAACAAAAAAATTATTCCTGTTATTGATTCGGTAAATAAACGCGTGCGATACACATCTATTTTAACAGTTGACGCTCGTGAAAATGATGTATAAATTCATAATACCATGAATGTCTGAAAGAAGAGTGAATTTGATTATTTACTATATCTTTTTTTTTTTATAATTTATAATTGCCATACTACTTTTATTTTATACTTTATTATGAAGATTGTAGAAAATTAAGAGTTGAAGCTCATATTTATTCATAGTATTCTAATTACAATATGATTGTATGAAAAGGCAGCAATATGTATTTATAAAGTTTTGAAATAGTTATACAAATAAATTTTGTACAAAAAATTTGTTATACAATAAGAAAATTGATCAAAAAATAAAAAAAAAATTTCAAACATCAACTAAATAAATAATTTTCAATTAACCTACTACTATTTCATCGGATCTGTCAGTTATAGTTTTATTTTAATTACAATTTTTTTTATTTTCTTTGAATGTAATTTCTGAGAAAAAAAAATATTATTGAAAGTTGTCTTTTATTTATTTTTCTTACTTTTTCGAAAAAATAATAAAAGATAAATTTTTTTCCATGATTAATACTTTTTCTTGTATCCCTGATGGATTCGAATTACGGTAGATTTACAGTAACGATACGATAGAGTTTTTATTTTTTATATTTATAAATAATATTTATAGATAATATTATTTTTAAGGGTCCTTGAATGTTTTTATTAATTTCTAGAATGGTGTTATAAAAAATATGCTTAGTTACAAAATTTTTTTTTTTAATAAAAATTAGAGTAGTTATAAAAAATGACTAAGTTAGATAGAATAGAATTTTATTTGCATGGCTAGTGTCTTATACAAAGTTTTTACATAACTGTATAATATATTAATTATATCTTTCATATTTCTTTTTGTTTTTATTTTTTAATTTTCTTTTAGTCTTGCCCGTCGTCGTATTGGATATCCATTTACACCAAACTCCGTGATTCCGCTTCTTTCCTCAGGACCTTTTCAATTCTTCTGAAGACCGCGCACATCTTCACATTGACCCCTCCCTTTAGTATCTCTATCAGTCTTAGTTCCTCCATCTCACCCTCTACCCTCTATACCTCTCCATTCATCTAGCACGGTTTTACCGTCATTACTCATCTCATTATACACCCCCTCACGCTTCAATAAATGCTTCAAGTCTTCCTTCTCTTTCTTACACATCCTACAACTCAAATCTCGGTAACCTTTTTTACCCGCTCTTCCGATATGTTTCCACAGCGTATTCTGGCCCGTATTTCTCTGTCTTTTCCTCTTATTTTGTCGTTTTTCCAATAAAAGTTCTGATCTTTTGCTACTTTGATCTTCTTATAAATTTTGCAATACGTTGACTTTTCTACAACACTCTCGTCCTCTTTTCTTCCTTTCTCCCTGATACGCATTATTCCATCATCTAGTTTTCTCTCTATTTCCTCTACTTCATGACCCATGTATATCATCTTTATCACCTCTTCGCACTCCATTTTTTCTAATGTTTTCCTCACCACCTTTCCCCATTTTGTTGGCTTACCGTTCAGTATACCTCTCATCTCTTCCTTCATCAGAATCCTCGGCCATCTTCCCTCTTCCATTTTCATTATGTCCTTCAGATATCTCACTGCTCTCTCTTTTAGAGCTACCGCCATATCTTCCACCCCCATTTCTTCCCTCCATATGTATCCCGGTGTATCTCTGCTCACCCCCAGTATCATCTTACGTAATCTTCGCTGTATTCTCTTTATCTCCTCTGAATTTTTCTACCCCCATACTTCTACTCCATACATTACCAGGGACTTTGCAAATGTATTCATCAAGTACATCCTATCTCTTATACTGTTTCTTCTACTTCTTTTTATTGCCCCCCCCCCCCTCCATACGGCATTGGTTGCTTTTTGTGCTTTTTGTGCCATCTTTTTCTTTTGCTTCGCCGCACTGTTCCTCGTAGTAAATGTGTATCCTAAATATTTTACCTCCTTCACCTCCTCAATTTCCTCGCCGTTGAATATCCATTGAATCTTGAATATCCAAAATCGGTTGATTCGTTCGAGAGACATCGTGAACGAAAGAAAACCGAAAAAAGTGTTTTTTCGGAATAACTCCGAAATTCCTAGCGCAATCAATTTAAAATTTGAGTTTCTTTGTGAGGCTTGAAAAACTGCGTCGAATGCTGCCAACTGCGTGAAAATCGATTTATTCATTCAAAAGTTATTGCGGTTTAAAAATTCAAAAAATAGTGTCTTATCAAATCTCTATCAGACTTTTGAGCTCGAAGAGCTCAAAAGCATAGGAAAGCAATCTCTTTGAGCTCGGAGAGCTCAAAATAACCCATAAATTGTATTTTTAAGCTCGAAGAGCTCAAAAACGTCATTGGTGCAATTTTAACCGCCTAAGTATGGAATTAGCGGGAAGTTGCAGGGATGGCGTTCAGGGTCAACCGTTGTTCTAATTTTTTCACATAACTTCGACATTTCTTTTCGGATCGTTTTTGATCAAATGGAATAATTTTTAGAGCTCATGAAATTGCGTCGATTGCTTTAAAAAACGTTGAAATCAGTTGATTTGTTCGAGAGATATCGTCGACGAAATATTTGGAAACAAGTAATTTTTTAACATAACTCCGACATTTTTTAGAATAACTTTTAAACGGCTCTACTGATCGATTCCAAAAACTAATCAGCTCTTAGCATAAAAAACCACGTCGATCGCCGCTAACCGCGTAAGAATCGGTTCATTCATTCAAAAGTTATTGCGGTTTAAAAATTTGAAAAATTGTGTTTTATCAAACTTCTATCAGACTTTTTAGCTCAAACAGCTCAAAAGCATAAAAAAGTTATCTTTTTAAGCTCAGAGAGCTCAAAATAACACATAAATGGTATTTTTGACTCGGAGAGCTCAAAAACATTATTAGTGCAATTTTGAGCACCTAGGTATGAAATGAGCGGGAAGTTGCACGGATGGCCTTTAGGGTCTACCGTTATTCTAATTTTTTTTTCCTTTCTCCATTCCTATATACTAACACGTTAGTTTTTTCTACATTTACCTCCATCCTATTTTTCTTTGCATATCTTCCCAATTCTCTTAACCTTCCTCTTAACTCTTCCCCTGAGTCCGCTACAAATGCGACGCCATCTGCATACTTCATGGCATATACTCTCTGCTTTTCTAGTACTGTTCCTCCTATCTTCTTTTTTTCCATTTGCTCCTCCAATCCATCTATGTCGATACCATAGATTGCACATCCCTGTCTCACTCCTTTTTTTGTTCTGAACTTTTTTGTTGTCTTCCTCACTCCCACCGTGTACTTTACAATATGTCTCTATAAAGAGATATATAAATATGGTATATAAATACCACCCTTATCATTCTGTGTATCTTTATTCTTATTCCTTTTGCCCAAGCCTTCCTTTTGATCTTCCTTCTCCCTACCTTATCAAAAGCCGCTTTGAAATCTATCAACGATATGTACAGTTTTCCTCTTTTCCCCTTTAATTTCTTGTTGATTAACCCGTTCAGCACAAAGATATGGTCCCTTGTCCCTCTTCTCTTTCTAAATACCGCTTGGCTTTCCTTTAATACTTTTCTCTTCTCAATTTATCTATTTATCCTTTTGTCATCATCGCCGTCAGTAACTTATACCCTGAATCTAGCAGTGATATTCCCCTGTAATTTGTTGTTAATTCTTCATCCCCTGATTTTAACAGTGGCACAACCACTGCCGTATCCCATATTATATTCCCTCTGGCGCCATATTTTTAATAAACTCTGCAGCTATTCAGTCCTCTCCGTGCCTTGTTATTCCTAAGTTTTCTTATTGCCGTCCATATTTCTTTTCTACTGAACTTTTCATCCATACTTGCTTCCAATTGATCCTCATTTCCTCTTTCTTCATTCCATGATTCATCCTCCTCTTCTGAATCCTCTACTTCTTCCCCATTTAGTAGCTTATTAAAATGACACTCCCATCTTTCCGCTGTTATTTTGTTAGTTACTGACTTTCTCTTCTACCCGTTGAACTTATTAATCGCTTCTTATCATTTACTCATGTCATTCACACTTATTTTCTTCTTTTATTACATTCTTCATTAAACCAAAAAAAAAATGACCAAGTTTTTGATAGAAAAAAAAAAGGAAAAAATCAAAAACCATCATCGTAAAATGAATATTTTTTTCCAAAAATATAAAGAAAAGCGATGAAGATAACGAATCATTTTTTTCTATTTTTAACTTCTCGCTAAGAAAATCGAAGATTTTCAAAAATCGGGAAGTTATTGTTTTCACCCCGTTTTGCAAAAATCGAGTTTTCATCAGATCTCGATGTTTTAAGGTCATAGGAAGCTTCCCTGACTACCCTCGCGATGTTGTCACTATGTGTGTGTTTTTTTTTTTTTTTTTTTTTTTATCTCAGGGGGGGGGGGGAATCCTTTTTACGGATTCCAGGCATAGCTGTTCAGCCTGGATATGTGACGACTCGACGCAGCGTCATACTAAAACTCGACTCCAACGCCCCTACCCACTAAACCCTAAACCCCTTTTCTTCTTTCCTCTAATCCCTCATGGAAACCGCCGTCAGGCATTACTTCGTGAGGGGAGGATCTAGCTACTGCTATTCCTTCTGGTGGCTAAGGTGTTATTTTTCCTTCCTTCTAGTTTCTGTCATTTGCCCTTTTTCTTTCAATGGAACGCAGCTCTGTAAGCACTTCGGTGGTAAACGTGCTTGTGGCGTTCCAGGCAGCTTCGGATGACAGCATTTCTTCTACTATTGACTCTGGTGTGATTTTCTTGTTCAGGATCTTCTCTAACTCATCACGCTGTGGGTTAAAACGAGGGCACTCAAAGAAAACGTGCTCCGCATTTTCAGCAACTCTTGGGCAAGACGGACACTCTGGGGAATTATCGTGCTTAAAGCGATAAAGGTACTCCCGGAAACAGCCGTGTCCTGACAACATCTGGGTCAGATAGTAGTTGACCTCGCCGTGATTCCGGTTAAACCTAACGTCAATCCTTGGTATAAGTCGATGAGTCCATCTTCCCTTCTCCGCAGCATCCCATAGTTGTTGCCATCTTGCTATACTATGTTGTCGCTCTTCAGTTCTCAGTTCTTCAGCGCTCAGTGTAGATGACCTCATTCGGTGGTATAGGTTCCGTCTTTCCTCAGCTAGGAGTCTCAGAGGCAGAGTTCCAGAAATGACGCACACTGCCTCCTCGGATATTGTGCGGAAGGCGCTTGCAACTCTCAGTGCACTTAATCGGTAGACCGGTCCGGCTTTCCTCCATGATTCTTGGGTCTCCAGCGCGTCTGCCCAAACGGATATTCCATATGTAAGCACTTATGTGACTACTGACGACAGCAATAGTCTCCTGCTCTGCTTCGGGCCTCCAACATTCGGCATCAGTCTTGATAGGCTAGTTACCACCGCTGATGCTTTAGCACTTACGTGTTCGACCTGTTGTTTAAAGTTCAGTCGGGTATCCAGCGTCACCCCCAAATATCGGATAAATGGTTGCGATGCGATCTCCTGCTCGCCGACATTCAGCTTGATGTTTTCTACGATCTTTCTGCTGGTGATGAGCACAGCTTCAGTTTTGTGCTTGGCTAACTCCAACTTCATCATCTCTATCCATAGATTAATCCGGCTAAATGTGATATCGAAAGCCAGATTGATCTCTTCCAAGTGTTTCGCGACAATCACTACCGCTACATCATCGGCATATGCAACAAGTTTCACCTCTGATGGTAATGCAACTCTCAGGAGACCATCATACATGATGTTCCACAGCAAAGGACCCAAAACCGAGCCCTGTGGCACTCCTCCGGTTATTTCGTACTCCCTTGGACCGTTTTTAGTGTCATATTTGAGGACTCTGTCTGTAAAGTAGTTTGCTATCATTCTACGCAGGTATCCTGGCACTTCTTTATCTTCGAGAGCTCGCATGATGCAGTCCCAGTTAGCAGAATTGAAGGCATTTTTGATGTCCAAGGCAGCCACCAAACAACACTTCTTTCTGCCACGTTCCCATCTCTTTCCAGCGATTGCCTCCTTAGCTGTATCGACCACCAGGTTGATCGCATCCAGCGTTGATCGTCCTTTCCGGAAACCATACTGGCCTTCTGCTAGGAGTGGATCGACGACTGCTTCTATTCGTTGGTGCATTATACGCTCTAATATCTTACCCACTGTATCCAGCATGCAGAGTGGTCGGTAGGATGATGGCTCGTCCGGTGGCTTCTTCCCTTTAGGGAGAAGTACAAGTCTTTGCTGTTTCCATCTTCTAGGAAAAATCTCTTCTTTGAGGCACGAATCGTAGGTATCTAAGAATAGATTTGGCGCTGCTTTAATAGCTGTTTTTAATGCGATATTCGGGATTCCATCCAATCCCGGCGCCTTATTATTCCCTACTCGGTTGCACGCCTCCATCAGTTCCTCTTCTGTGACAGGTGGAATATCTTCTTGATTTACTGGCAATGAAGAATAGCCGAACTTACTTTGTCGAGGAAACAGCGTAGAAACTATCCTTTCCAGGAGCTGTGGACACGTAGGTGATGGCATTGGCTGGCGCTTCAGGTGGGTCATGACCACTCTATACGGTCTGCCCCATGGGTCCTTTTCTACCTCATCGACGAGTTCCTTCCAACAGCGTCTTTTGCTATCTTTGATGGCCTTGTTCAGTTCTCGACGGGCCTTTTTGTATTCTGCGACCAGCTCCGCAGAGTTAGGTCGTCGGTGGCCACGCTGTGATAATCTTCTCTTTTTGTGACAGGCTGTGCGAAGGGCGTTAATCTAATCATTCCACCAGTGCACCGATGGTCTTTTATTGATGCCACGCTTACGGGGCATGCAGGTGTCGCACGCCTAGGCAATTCTCGTCATTAAGTCCTTCGTCTTCTCTACAGCATTTCCTGTGATAATGGTCGAGTCACTGTCTAAGGCTACTACCAAAGCTTCCGAGTCAAAGTCTTTCACTTTCCATCCAGCTGCATTAGTTTGTCTAGTTGCTCTTTGAGGGCTCCGGCCAGCTGATATTTCCCAAAGTATTGCACTGTGGTCGCTGGCGGTGTAGGTGTTTAAGACTTCCCAAGAATAGTTTCCTTTCAATAAGCTGCTGCTGACGAATGTGAGGTCTATTATCGAACTAGCCTCTCCCTTGGTATATGTTGGTGTCTCACCGATGTTGAGAAGGACCACGTCCAGTGAGGCCATTGCTTCACGTAGTGCCTTGCCTCGAACATTAGTCTGCTTGCTGCCCCAGTCTACCGCCCAGGAATTGAAGTTCCCTGCTATAGCTACTGGGTAGTATTGCTTTGCGTCTTCGGTTAGTCGATCCAGGAAATCAGTAAAGTCGGCAATGGAAAGGCTAGGTGGTGCATAGCAACTATAAAAATGGATTTCGTTAATAGACGCTGCTACAAAGCCGATGCTATCATTGCTCACTATGCTCTGGAAGGGAAGTTTGCCACAGGACCAGATGACAGCCTTGGTGGTGCTGTCAGTTTCCCCAGGTTGGTTATTCAGGTGTCTGTATGGCTCTGCTATTATTACTAAATCAAGCTCTAATTCACGCACGGTCTGCACGAGCAGGTCATGCGCGGCCTCACAGTGATTGAGGTTAAGCTGTAATATCCTCATGTTTGCTTGCTTGTCATTCTCTGGAGTGCCTCTTTGTATACCGGGCACCTGTATGTGCCGGCGTGATGGGCAGCGTTCTCTGCGCTCTTATTTTCCGCGCATAATACACACTTCGCTGGGTTTTTACAGTCCGCAATCTTGTGTCCTTCTTGGCCGCATCTGATGCATAGCTTGGATCGATCTGTCTTGCTTCTGCACTGGGATCCGTGGTCCCCGAAATGCCAGCATTTGTAGCATTGGGTAGGTTTCCTCGTGGCTCTAATTCGGCAGTTGACCCAGCCAATTCGGATTTTACCGCTTTCTTCTAATATCTTCTGAGCTGCTGCAGCCGGTAGTGTCACGACAGCGGTTTGGGTACCTCTGTAGGCTTTGCGGATCTTGATTGTCTCTGGTAGTATTTCGCAGAGTTCCTTGGTTACCGTATGCAGGGCAGCCTGAATATCCTCCTTTGTTGTGGTGTCATCTAGGTCTCGGATCTCGATGTCTTCTTGTGGCCCTTTGCAGATCACTTTGGCCTCCTCCTTAAGAATGTTTGCGATGGTATGTTGCAGGCCTTGGCCTTTGTCCACGCACTTCCGCGAAAGTGTGTGTGTGTATGTGTGTGTGTGTGTGTGTGTGTGTGTGTGTGTGTGTGTGTTTTAGGGGGGGGGAAATCCTTTTTGCGGAATCCAGGCATATCTGTTTGGCCTGGATATGTGACGACTCGACGCTAACGCCCCTACTCACTAAACCCTAAACCCCTTTTCTTCTTTCCTCTAATTCCTCATGGAAACCGCCATCAGGCATTACTTCGTGAGGGAAGAAACTACTGCTCTTCCTTCTGGTGGCTAAGGTGTAAAGTTCCTTCCTTCTGGCTTCTGGTATTTACTCTTCTTCTTTCGGTGGAACGCAAGTCTTTGAGGACTTCTGTTGCAAACGTATTGGTAGCGTTCCAGGCAGCTTCTGACGACAACATTGCTTCCACAAGTGAATCTGGTTGCATTATCTGGTTCAGGATCCTCTCCAACTCTTCACGTTATGGTTCGAAACGAGGACATACAAAGAAGACGTGCTCCGTATCTTCATCAACTCCTGGGCAGGGCGGGCACTCCGAAGAATCATCGTGCTTAAAGCAGTGCAGATACTCGCGGAAACACCCGTGTCCCGACAACATCTGTGTGAGATAGTAATTGACCTCGCCATGATTCCAGTTAAGCCAAATGTCGATCCGAGGTATGAGGCGGTGCGTCCACCAACCCTTCTCTGCAGCATCCCATCGTAGTTGCCATCGGCCTATGCTGTTCTGCCGTTCTTGAATTCTAAGTTCTTCAGGGCTCAGTGCAGTTGACCTTTTTCGTTGGTAAAAGGCCCGCCTTTCCTCTGCTAGAACTTTAAGAGGTAGTGTTCCGGCAATGACGCACACTGCTTCTTCTGATATTGTGCGGAAGGCATTAGCTATTCGTAGGGCACTCAGTCGATATACTGGTCCAGCTTTTCTCCATGATTCTTGAGTTTCCAGTGCATCAGCCCAAATGGATATTCCGTAAGTGAGTACTGATGTGACTACTGATGACAATAGTAGCCTCCTGCTCTGCATTGGGCCTCCGATGTTAGGCATCAGCCGTGCGAGACTAGCCCTCACTACTGACGCTTTGGCACTGACGTGTTACACCTGCTGCTTGAAATTGAGTCGGGCATCCAGTATCACTCCCAGATAACGGATAAATGGTTTTGATGTGATTTCTTGTTCTCCGACTCTCAACTTGATAGTATCTACCGTTTTTCTACTGGTGATGAGCACTGCCTCGGTTTTAAGCTTGGCTAGTTGCAAGTTCACCATGTTCATCCACAAATTGACTCGTCTGAATGTCATATCAAATGCCATTGCTATCTCTTCGAGGTGCCTTGCGACGATCACGACAGCTACGTCATCCGCATATGCTACAAGTTTGACTCCCGTAGGCAATGCTATTCTCAGGAGGCCATCATACATGATGTTCCATAGCAGAGGACCTAAGACTGATCCCTGTGGCACTCCTCCGGCGATTTCGTACATTTCCGTACCGTTCTTCGTGTCATATTTCAGGACCCTATTCGTGAAGTAGCTCGCTACCATTCTGCGTAGGTATCCTGGTACGTTTTTTTCTTCTAGAGCCCGCATGACGCAGTCCCAGTTAGCGGAGTTGAAGGCATTCTTGATATCCAAAGCAGCCATCAAGCAGTATTTCTTCTTTCCACCCTTCCATCTCGTACCGGCGATTGCATCCTTGGCTATATCAACAACCAATTTGATCGCATCCAGAGTTGACCGTCCTTTTCGGAAACCAAACTGGTTCTCTGCCAGGAGTGGATCGACTACAGCCTCTATTCTCTGATGAATTATGCGCTCGAATATCTTTCCGGCCGTGTCTAACATGCAGAGTGGTCGGTAGGATGACGGTTCTTCCGGCGGCTTTTTCCCTTCCGGAAGTAGTACTAGCCATTGCTGTTTCCACTTCTGGGGAAAAATTCCTTCCTTCAGGCATGTATCGTAAACATCCAGGAATAATGTCGGTGCTGCCCTAAGGATTGATTTCAGGGCAATATTAGGGATTCCGTCCAATCCCGGCGCCTTATTATTCCCTACTCGATTGCCTGTCTCTATCAACTCATCCAACGTGATAGTTGGGATGTCTTCAGGGTTGAGCTGCTCCAACTTGTAGGTGAATACCGGCTGTTGGGGAAGCAGCGCAGTAACAATCTTCTTTAGGAGTTGCGGACACGTAGGTGATGGCATTGGCTGGCATTTCAGGTGGGTCATAACCACCTTATACGGTCTGCCCCATGGATCTTTCTCTACTTCTGCGACCAGTTCTTTCCAGCAGCGTCTTTTGCTTTCTTTGATGACTCTGTTCAATTCTTGACGGGCCGTTTTATAATCTGCCAACAGCTTTGCGGAGTTAGGTCGTCTGTAGCCACGCTGAGACTTTCTTCTTTTTTTAAGACACTCTGAACGTAGAATGCTAATGTGATCGTTCTACCAGTGCACCGAAGGTCTTGAATTCATGCCACGTTTCCGGGACATACTGGCGTCGCAGGCCTGGGTGACTCTTCTCATTAGGTCCTTGGTCTTCTCTTCAGCAGTTTCTACGATAATCGGATTGCACGCTAGGGCTACTACTAAAGCAGTGAGGTCGAGAGACTTAACTTTCCACCCAACCGCGCTAGCGCTCCTGTTGACTCTTGTTAGATTCTGGCCAGTTGATATTTCCCACAGTATCGCACTATGGTCGCTGGCTGTGTAGATGTTCAAGACTTTCCAAGAAAAACCTCTTCGAGCTAAGCAACTGCTTACAAATGTGAGGTCGACAATTGAGTTTGCCTCTCCCTTAGTATACGTTGGCGTGTCACCGGTGTTAAGAAGGATCACGTCCAATGTGGCCATTGCTTCGAGAAGTGCTTTTCCACGTGTATTAGTGAACTTGCTGCTCCAGTCTGCTGCCCAAGAATTAAAGTCACCAGCTATTGCCACGGGAAAGTGTTTTCTTGCATCCTCAGTTAGCCGATCAAGGAATTCTTCAAACTGTTCATTAGAGAGACTAGGTGGTGCATGGTAACTGGAGAAGCGGAGGCCATCTACCCATGCTGCTACGAAGCCGGCTTCTTTATTGTTGACTATTCTCTGAAAAAGACATTTACCGCCGGACCAGATGACGGCTTTGTTAGTGATGTCGGATTCCCAGGGTTGGTTACTCAGGTGTCTATAAGGCTCACTTATAAGTGCTACGTCTGCCTCTAATTCGCGCACAGTTTGTATGAGCAGGTCATGCGCAGCCGCACAATGATTGAGGTTAAGCTGCAATATCTTCATGTTCTTGGCTTCGTTATCTTCTGGAGCGCTTCTTGGAAGACGGGGCATTTGTTCGTGCCTGCATGGTGAGGCGCATTTTCTACGCCGTGTCGTTCAACGCACAGTACACATTTAGCTGGATTTTTACAATCAGCAATTTTGTGTCCTTCTTTTCCGCACCTTATGCAGTGCTTAGACTGATCGACCACTTTTGCACTGAGATCCGAAGTGCCCAAAGTGCCAGCATTTGAAACATTGTATGGGTCTCTTCATTGCTCTCATTCGGCAATTGACCCAGCCGATCCTTATTTTGCAGTTTTCCTCCAGTAACTTTTGTGCTGCAGCTGCTGGTAGTGACACTGTGGCTGTCTGCGTACCCCTAAAGGCTTTACGGATCTTGATTGCCTCTAGTGGGATTTCACAACTTTATCCAGCTTCCCTCTTTAGAGCGGTCTGAATATGCTCTTTCGTCGTGTCGTCATTGACATCTTGGATCTCGATGGTCTCCTGTGGCACTTTGCAGATCACTTTGGCCTCGTCCTTAAAGATGTCTGCGATCGTCTTTTGGAGGGCTTGGCCTTTGTCAGTGCTCTTCCTCGAAATCGTTATCAACAAGTCACCACTTCTGGTCTTGTTGATCTTATCCACAGTTGAACGAACCTGCTCATCTAGGATGTCCTGCTTTAGAATTTAGAAAAAAGTACGCAGAATCTCGGCATACTTTGTTTTCTCGGCCAGGCGAATGATCAGTGCATCGGGTCCGATCCATTTGCGTGGTTTTTTCCGCTTAGGCTCTGGCCTGGGCTCCTTCGGCGGCTGCTTTGAGAGTTGCTCTCTAGCTAGCTTAGGTTCGTCGCCTTGCCCTGCAACTCGTTGGGGAGGGCTTTTTTTCAAGTCCTTCTTCTTTGTGACTTTGTCGGTTGGCTCTGGCAAATTTCGGTCCTTTCTCTTTCCAGGCCTTGTGACAGTTTCACCCTTGTCCTCAGCAGCAGATTTGCCGTCACCGTCGGCTCCAGTGTCCATAGCTTCTTCCGTCTCAACTTCAGTTTGAATGCGTCGTCGTGATGACTGCCATTCCTCGTCCAGTTTCTTGAATCTTCCAATAGCATTGACTACACCGGTTGTCTTGGTCTTTATCTCCTTGTGGATATTGACCTTTGTTTGGACAAACTCTGGCAGCTCAATGGTCAGCTTTTCAAGGCGCTCCAGCGCTTGCGTTCTCTTCATTTGAGCGCTTGCTTCAATCGCTGCTTGTTGGGCATGAAATGAAGCCCGTTTCCACTCTTGTTTGTTTCCTGTAAATTACTCATACTTTTTTGATCTACCAGCGCATTATACGGAGTGGAACGGGTTGTCATAACTAGGAACGGGTGTACCCTCGGAGATAGTACTCCTACCCCAGTTCCCTGAGGCCTAGCCGACACTTAGCCAGCCCCGGAATACACGGACGGACTAGACTCGCTCGGGGCAGTGAAGATTCCGATCTCTAACACTCACTGCGTACTTCCTGATCAAGGCCCGAAGTGGCTGGCTCCTGATCCGCTACTGCAACTTACACCTCGGCAGAGCAAGCTCATATCAGCCGTAGCCCGCATCGTCGGAAATAATCGACACGGGTTCCGGACACTCCCAGTGAGTTACAGCAGGGAACGATCATCTTGCTAGGTTAGTTAGTGTGACCAACTCATTAAAGGAGGAGTTTTGTCCACGGGAGCGTATTTTATTTGGCTCTTACCCTCTGTACCTCATCAACTAAGAGACCTAGTGTCATCCAAGGACAGCGAGCGTTCTCCCATCCGCTACGGGGAGACGCGCCTGGTAGCAGTTTCTCCTCTGCCGCAGGGTGTGTGTGTGTGTGTGTGTGTGTGTGTGTGTGTGTGTGTGTGTGTGTGTGTGTGTGTGTGACTATGTGACTCGCTTATAACTTTTGAACGACTAGACCGATTGGAATCTACTAAACGGCGTTCTAAAGAGTTCCCTCAAACTTAGATTTGCTGTGAATTTGAACCGATTCAGACCGATAGATGTTGAGAAATTTTGAAAAATTTCAAAAAAAATAAGAACAAATTTTTTTTTGGAAGGGGTTTTTTTGGAATAACTTTTAAACGTCTCTATCGATCAACTTTAAAAACTAATCCGCCTTTAAGCTTGAAAAATGACGTCGATCGCCACCAAGCTGGTCAAAATCGGTTGATTCGTTCAAGAGATATCAAATGCCCGGTCACCCCACACACGCAAACACTTACACGTAGAATCATATTTTACAAACAACACACTACACAAACAACATGGCCTAGGAATGGAATTAGCGAGAAGTTGCAGGGATGGCCTTTAGGGTGAACCGTTTTTCTAATTTTTAACTTCTCGCTAAGAAAATTGAAAATTTTCAAAAATCGGGAAGTTATTGTTTTTACCCCGTTTTTCGAAAATCGAGTTTTCATCGGATCTCGACGTTTCGAGGTCCTAGGAAGCTTTCCTGACTCGTCCGTACGTCTGTCTGTCTGTATGTGTGTGTGTGTGTTTTTTTTTTTAAGGGGGGGGGGAATCCTTTTTACAGATTCTAGGCATAGTTGTTTGGCCTGGATATGTGGCGACTCGACGCAGTGTCATACTAAAACTTGACGCTAGCGCCCCTACCCACTAAACCCTAAACCCCTTTTCCTCTTTCCCCTAATCCCTCATGAAACCGTTCTTAGGCATTACTTCGTGAGGGGAGGATCTAGCTACTGCTCTTTCTTCTGGTAGCTAAGGTGTTATTTTATCTTTCTTCTAGTTGTTGTCATTTGCTCTTCTTCTTTCGATGGAACGCAAGTCTATAAGGACTTCTGTTGCAAATGTGCTGATGGCGTTCCAGGAGGCTCTTGATGACAACATTGCTTCTACTATTGTCTCTGGTTAGATTTTCTTCTTTAGGATCATCTCCAGCTCATCTCGCTGTGGGTAAAATCGTGGGCACTCAAAGAAAACGTGCTCCGCGTCTTCATTGATTCCTGGGCAGGACGGGCACTCCGGTGAATCATCATGCTTGAAGCGGTGAAGATACGTCCGAAAACATCCATGTCCTGACAACAACTGCGTCAGATAGTAATTGACCTCGCCATGACTTCGGTTTAGCCAAACGTCGATCTTCGGTATGAGACGGTGTGTCCATCTCCCTGTTGTCGCGGCGTCCCACTACGATTGCCATCGTGCGATGCTGTTCTGCCGTTCTTCAGCTCTGAGTTCCTCGGCACTTTATGTGGTTGTCCTCTTTCGTTGGTAAAGGTTCCGTCTTTCCTCAGCTAGGACTCTGAGCGGCAAAGTTCCGGAAATGACACACACTGCTTCCTCTGATATTGTTCGAAAGGCGCTTGCAACTCGTAGGGCACTCATACGATATATTGGTCCAGCTTTTCTCCATGAATCTTGCACCTCTAGTGCGTCAGCCCAAATGGATATTCCGTAGGTGAGCACCGATGTGACTACTGATGACAATAGTAGCCTCCTGCTCTGCTTTGGGCCTCCGACGTTCGGCATCAATCGTGCGAGACTAGCTCTCACTACTGAGGCTTTCGTACAGACGTGTTCCACTTGCTGCTTGAAGTTGAGTCGGGCATCAAGCATCACTCCCAGATATCGTATATGAGGTTGTGATGTGATTTCTCGGTCACCGACTTTTAGCTTAATTGTTTCAACTTCTTTTCGGCTGGTAATAAGCACTGCTTCGGTCTTCTGCTTGGCCAGTTGTAGGTTCACTGTATCCACCCACTGGTTGATCTTCTCAAAAGTGATGTCAAACAGATGTTGAATCTCGTCGAGGTGTTTGGCGACGATCACTGCGGCAACATCATCCGCATACGCTACCAGTTTGACACATCTTGGAAGTTTCAGTCTCAGGAGCCCGTCATACATGATATTCCACAGAAGTGGACCAAGAACAGAGCCCTGTGGCACACCACCGGTTATATCATACTCTTTCGGACCATTCTTTCTATCGTATTTCAGCACTCTATCTGTAAAATAGCTAATCACTAGTCTGCGAAGATATGTTGGCATGTTCTTCTCGTCGAGAGCTTGCATGATGCAGTCCCAATTAGCGGAATTGAAAGCATTTTTGATGTCCAAGGCAGCCACCAGGCAGTACTTCTTCGTTCTACCCTTCCATCTAGTTCCTGCGATTGCCTCTTTGGCCGTATTAACAACCAGGTTGATCGCGTCCAGGGTTGATCGTCCTTTCCGGAATCCATACTGGTTGTCTGTCAAGAGTGGGTCGACTACTGCATCTATTCGCTGATGGATGATACGCTCAAATATCTTACCCGCCGTATCTAGCATGCAGAGTGGTCGGTAAGATGACGGTTCTTCTGGCGGTTTCTTTCCTTTAGGTAAAAGTACTAACTGTTGCTGTTTCCACTTACGAGGAAAAGTCTCCTCCTTGAGGCATGCGTTGTAAGCGTCTAGATGTGTGTGTGTGTGTGGGGGGGGGGGGGGGGGGTGAGTGTGTGCGTGGCCGTATGTAAACCTCTCATAACTTTTGAACAGCTCGACCGATTTTATCGCGGTTGGTGCCATTCGAAAGGGCTTGACCAAACTTAGATTTTGAATACAATTTGGACCGATTCAAACCGGTAAATTTTGAGAAATCTCAAAAAAAACTACAAAAAAAAATTTTTTCAAATTTTGTTTTTTTGGAATAACTTTTAAACGGCTATTCCGATCAATTCCAAAAACTAATCAGCTCTTAACATCAAAAAACCACATCGATCACCGCTAGCCCGGTCAAACCGGTTGATTCGTTCGTGAGTTATCGTTGTCGAAAAAAACGGAAATAAATGGTTTTTTGGAATTACATCAAAATTCCTACTTCGATCGATTAAAACTTAAAGATTCTTTATGAGGCCTAAAAATCTGCGTCGAATGCTACCAACCGCGTGAAAATCGGTTTATTCATTCAAAAGTTATTGCGGTTTTAAAATTTAAGAAATAGTGTTTTATTAAACTTTTATCAGATTTTTGAGCTCGGAGAGCTCAAAATGCCACGAAAATTATATTTTTGAGCTCGAAGAGCTCAAAAACGTAATAAGTGCAATTTTGAGCGCTTAATTACGACAGTAGCGGGAAGTTACAGGGATGGCCTTTAGTAAAAGAAGTATAAGAAGTAAGTTTATGCTTTAAATTGATAGCAAGTTTGATTAAAAAAAAAAAAAAAAAAAAAAAAAAATGAGAATGCTTAAAGTACTAAAATATGCAACAATTCCAAGAAAGTCAGGTCTAAAAATTTTTGACACTGTATATTTCCAAATAGGACAACCGTGTTTCCGTTTATTGTAAACTTCAAAATAAATTATAACATAGACATATAATTATTATATTAGCCTAGATTCCCACATGATGTTTTCGGATAAATTCCCATATGGTGTCCTATGGGATTTTCATGTAATTTCCTACACGAATCAAGCAAAAAAATTAGAAAAACGGTTGACCCTGCAGGCCACCCTGCAACTTTCCGCTAATTTCATCCTAAGCGCTTAAAATTGCACTTTGACGTTTTTTAGCTCTTCGAGCTCAAAATTACAATTAATTGTTATCTTGAGCTCTCTGAGCTCAAAGAGTTAGCTGTTCTATGCTTTTGAGCTCATACATATATAAACTTTTGATCAAGCAAGATTTTTGAAAAGTTACGTCATAAGGACAAATACAATAGTTAGATTTTTATGAAATCTACTAAAAAACTATCTAAAGTCGACGATATAACTTTTTTTTTTATTCTAGCAAATTTTTTTCAATTCATTCATCAGTATTTATATATATCTATAGATATTATGATTTAAAATTAATCAGTTAAGTTAGAACACTCTATATACGTCATAGAAAATTAAATCTCAAAATAAAATTTAATAAATTAGTTATAACGGAATAAAGATGAAAAATTCTACAGATTTATATATTTATATATTAGTATATACAGGGGTTATTTCGCCAAATAAAATCATTGTTATAGAGTGACTTCAACTGATCATTTTTAAATTTAGAGGAAGTATTTTCTTTTAAAAAAAGTGAACTTCCCAAAAATTTGAGACTTTAATACCAAGTCGTTTCTCGAGGTAATAATTTTTTTTATTTCGCCACTTATCGATTTTCTCATGTTTTTTTTTTTTTTTTAAGCTCCAAAAATTTCAATAAAAATACCAACAATACTAATCTTAAATAAAAAATCCTCAGCTTTTCGATGGAGCTGTCAATTTTCCACTACAAGAAACTGAAGACCTTTAAAAATGCGATTAAACTAGACTATATCATTTTTCTGACTTTGCGGCGTCAGACGAATAAATTTTGATATTTTTTTGAACGGAATTTTAAGAATTTTTTACACAGAGTAAGGTATTTTTGGGTTGTGCTTTTTTTTCTATTCGATTACAAACTAATAAAATGTGCCAGCTGTATTTTACCTTTTATGATGATATTATTCTAGATTTTTTCAATAAGTCACCATTTATTTTCAACCCGTAAAATCTGAATAATATGTAAATAATTCAAGTGGTTAACAATTTTTTAATTTTGTAAAATTGATTTTGGGCTAAGAATGATGTTTTTTTTACTATTCGTTGATTAAAATTTATCAATTCAATCGTTGTTGAACTCATTGCAGAAGTCTAAATTTTAAATTATTACCGGTCACCCGGTAACAATGATTTTATTCGATGGAATTACTTGTCAATATATGGATGAAATACTTAGTTATTTTAATTTAATTTCACAAATATTCGCAAAACTTCAGTTGCAGAGTTAGTCCCCAAATATGTACTGTAATATTTTAAATTGGTAGTTTTCTGATGGTTGAAAAGTAGCGCATGCGCAAGGCAATAGTGAAACAAGTATGTGATAGATACATTAAATAAGGAGTGGTGTTCGTTAGCAGGCGTTCTGGAGGAAAAAATCCTAATGTAGCTGTAGCAGTTGTTCTACGTATACACATTATCTTAGTGGGTGTCGTTGATAGTAAGGTTATGTTGATAAATAACGATGAGACGTGGACTACGTCCACGGAGATGTGCTCCAAGTCACATTAAAAAATCAGGAATGGTAAGTAAATAATGAAAAAAATCCTAAATTATTTTATTGTTGCTTATGTTCCGTGAGCTATCACAGGTGTGTCACGTCTCATTACTTACCTGAGGTATGGATTTATTTAAAGTTCATAAATGCTAACTTTTTATTAAATACTCAACTTTTGATGGAATCATTATTTCAAAAAAATATATTTATTCGGTATGATATGAATTGATTACCTTTTTTCCGAAAGAATATCCCGCGACAATTCTCGGCGCCATGATTTTTCAGGGTTATCTGGTTTACACATTTTTTTTTTATTTGCATTTATAACCAAGCGTCATGACAGTCAGAATGAAAAATTTAATGCTACAGGTGCAATTATGGATGTAATGAAAGTATGCAACTCATTTTATTTCTTATCTTATTATTTTCTTCATCTAAATTTTCTAGTTATACTGTATAAGAGGGGATCTTAAAGATAGAATTCTATCGTTTTGTTTTTTTAGAGATTCTTGGGAGCATCTGGGCCATAAGAATTGACGATGACTAACTTGTAGAGACCGACTAGTTTTCTGATATCTTTTTGTTCCTCGTAAGCTCATGTGAGTCATTTTCAGTCTATAAAAATATATTTGAATATTTCAGTGTATTATCGTATCATAATTAATTTATAACTTATATTCATAATTAATTAAAGAAATAAATTTTATTCTTATACATTTATAGGTGGAATTAGGTTAGGAATGATGGAGTGCTGAAAAAGATAGTTGGAAAAACATGGAAATGATATCTAACAGCGGTAAGTATTAAATTTTATTATTAAATGAATAATTATATATACGGTATAAGTAAGCTATGTAGTAACTATTCAATTTGTATTCTTATATTTTATTAACAAATAGATTGTATCTGTGTTGATTGAGTCTAAAGGTAACTAAAATGAGATAACTAATTATGAGGATAGATAAATTATCATAAATTAATATTTATAAATATTTACACGTGTAGTAACAAACAGAATAAATAAACTAGCATATATAGTTTTTGAAATACTACCAGGTGTAATTCTAAAAAAAGTAAAGACTAGAATAAGTCGAATTGTAATTATTATCAATAATCATATTAGTTCAGAAGTATTTACTCAAATGAAAATTAAAATTTATTATCTTATTTTTTTTAGAGTTTAAATCAATGAAGATGAGCTTCTCGTGTTCTTCATTGCAACGCTCAAGCGAGAACCTTGAAAGTTCAGAATTAGCAAGAAGGAAAGTTAATAGACCATACAACAGTCTCACTAAGAAAAGGTAAATAAATATTAAATAGCAATGAACATTGACAAAAATAAAACAATGTAACTTTAGAATTAATTATCTCCGAAAGATCAGTTTAAGAGCAATAAATCAGGAAACTTTTTCAGACTATAAAAATATCCTATGATTGGCTGAGAAAATCAATCTTTACATTTTTAATATTACCAGATGAATTGGATTTATACTTAGGTTATCGGTCTGTCAAGTAATAGGAAACCACTCACACTTAAATTGAATTGAATACTAATTTCCTCAAATGTGTTGCTAGTATCTGTTCACGCAATTTTCAAGTTAATACGTTTTTATATTGTACACAGTTTTGATCAAATGTATACTACATAATCTACAGCCGTTAAATGTTGTAAATATCTTCATATTTACATTAAAAATCTCAACTCAGCAAATTGGATCATAACTATTTAACAATTATTTGTATCATATATTTGAGTTGTTTTTAAATTATGTCGTAATACGCATATTTGTCGAGTATTTGTTGACATTAATCTTTTTCATAAACTTGATTACTAATTAAAAAATAATTATTTTTAACTAAAAATTTAAATGTAATTTAATTATTACATTATGGAAATAAACGAAAGTGAATTGTTAACATACTTTATTATATATTAACAACTCCTTGCTTATATTTTTTTTTTTATTGATAATGGACTTTTTTTTTAATTTGTTCTTAAATTTTTTCTTCAATTTATTTGACCGATTGAGTTCGAATTTGAAAGAAATTTAAATCCAGTATATAAGACTTTCGCATCCTGTGAAACGGATCCAAATCAGTCAAGTAACATACACTTGACGCAACGAAATTCTTGCAAAAATATTCATAATGGTTTTTTTGGACCTCAAAACGTCAACTCCTCAAAACAATAACTCCTTTAACAGGCGAGACCAGTGATTGCAGTTTCAATCGGTTTAGCGAAACGAATGAAAATTTTGAAAAAACGTTTTTAGAGATAATAGATAATTTAATAAACTATTTCACCACAAAGTGTTTTTTTCGAAAATTTCATTCGTTTCGTGAAACCAATCGAAACTGCAATTGCTCTGCTGTTGGGAGTGCGACAGAGATAGTTTCGTTGAACTCCGTGAGAGCAAAGCGAGAAAAAGATGGGTCTCGGCTGTTAATTTTAATAGTTTTCAATTTCGTTAGCAGGATATTAAAAATTATTTAAAACGAAAAAAAAAACGAGAACTTATTATCACAAACCTTATTTAAAATTTATTAGGAATTTTCTCTTTTGTAAAAAAAAAGTGTAAAAAAAAAAAAAGTTTGTAAAAAAAAAATTTGTTATAATAAATTTGTTATAATTACAGAAAAGATCCTAATCAAGAATATCACAAACGGAGTTGGATTAATCGAGACGACTGTAAAGATGATTTTTGGGCTGCCATTCGATCTAATTATGATTACATTATGGATACAAATCTTATTGATAGCTGTAAAGTAAGAAATCAAATTTATAATTATTTTCTGTCCTCCAGCCAGAAAGCGCCAACTTTCGGACCGCTGTGCTAAACAAAGTTGCCGCTTTCTGGCTCCGTCGAACAGAAATAGTATGTTACTTACCTAGGCCCGTAAAATAAGAAAAGTCTCAGATCACATGTAATTGTTGGCGGAGGCGAAGCCGAGGTTGACAAACATGTGATCTGAGACATTTCTTACTTTACTGGCCTAGCGTTAATATACTAATACTAATATATTAGCACGTAATATACTAATACTGACCTCGGTCAGTAAAGTAAGAAAGCCTCAGATCACATTTTTGTTGACCTTAGCTTCGCTTCGGACGACAATTATATGTGATCTGAGATATTTCTTACTTTACTGGCCTAGGTATGTAATATACTATTAAGTCAAAGTTAAAAATAAATTTACCCTGAATAAAAAAAAGTATTGAGACAAAGAAAAAACTATTGAAAAGTATTGGATTGACTAGAAAACCAATACTTTTCAATACTTTTTTCTTTGTCTCAATACTTTTTTTTTTTATCAGTGTAATCGTAATAAACTTGAAAATGTTTGTTTAATTTGAAAAATTCATTTTCATTATCAGGAAGCTAATGGAGAACTCATTTGGGATGAAGGTGATGTTTCAACATTATCATGGGGCTTGAAAGAAGTAAGCTGTCAATTTTCAGAGTTATATACTTGGCTGGGTATTTTGCAAGAAATGGTTTATTCTAAAGAAGAAAATCTTCTAGATAAAAGTCTTCGCGCTGTGAGTAAATTTATTATGAATATAATTTTTTCAATAATATATAAATCATCGCTCTATGGTTTTAACTTAAGATTTCACTAATTTAAAGATAATTATGATACAGAAGAACGTTTTTAGTATGATTCTTCAAATTAAAACTATAAAAAATTTTGCTTCTTCTGTGAAATTAACAATTTTGAAGATTGATTCTATTTTTTCAATTCAGGCTCACATGGAGGAGCTTCGACGTAAGGCTTATCGACGACGATTATTTAACGAACAAGCAGCAAAACTTGTGGCTCGCACTCCTTCTCTTCGAGATGAAGTTGCATGGCGAGTCGACCATTTAAATGCTAAATGGGAGCTTGTTGAACAAATAATGGCCCCAGCCCAACCTACTTCTGACCAACAAGACGTATCCGCTGGTAAGAAGTTGTTTTAGATAATAATATTTTTGCCTCGGGCGAAAGTGACAACTTTTCTGTCCCGCTGCGCTAAACTAAGTTGCCGCTTTCCGCCTTCGTCCGGACAAAATAAATAGTATACACTCCTCGGGAAGTAAGAAAGCCTCAGATCACATGTTTGTTGACCTCGGCTTCGCCTCGGCCAACAATTACATGTGATCTGAGACATTCTTACTTTACTTCCCTTAGGTGTGTAATAATATACTATTTTTAACAGCTGCTTTAAAATTTTTAAATTAGAGCGTGTGATACGCGACAAGTACGACGGTTTTGTGATAGTTGATCGAAGTTTAAAAGTGTGAATAAAGAAATATTTCTATAAAAAACATATGGTCCGTTTCACTGAATAAAATCATTTCTAGTAAATAATGAATCCGTCTATTTTTTTTTTTAAACTTAGTGGTTGTTTTTTAATGTAAAAAACTACATTAAAAGAAATATTCTCTGAAAACTTGAGTTGTTACTATAAATTTAGTCAATTTGATTCAATTCTTTTAATGAATTTTGAAATTTTTCTCTTAATCCCGAAAAGTCAGATCGACTTTTGACATTGCATCACTCTTTTATGCTAAAAAAAAAGAGTTGAAAATCGCGAATCTTATGATAATTAGTCAACTTATTCAAAATATTTCACGGTTTGAAATTTTTTTTATTTGTTTTCTTTAAATTAAATAACTTCCAGAATTTGAATTCTTAGAATTCAGAAAGCTCGAAAAAGTTTAAAATTTTCTATCTTCGAGCATAGATGAAGAAGTGCACAGTAAAAATTTTCTTACCGTTGTGGCAAAAAAAAAGTTTTTTTTTTCAAATGTTCCAATTAAATATTGAATGTTGTTCTGTTAAAAATCTTAACAATCTTGACATATTGAATCTCTCAGTCTCATAGTTTATATTTGCTTGAATAGTTTATTATTTAATATGTAAGAATGTCAGTTGATATAAAAGTAAGACTTTTCAAATGTTACTATAAAATCAAGAATAATTTAAGTTGTCAAGCACTTTTGATCATTAATAGATGTAAATGACACTTTTAAAGTATTAATTTTTCATGTAGAAGCCGTACCGATGTATTATAAAATAACGATCGGAATGTGATAAATTGACCGACCATCATTTCTTATGCACGGTGTTGTCATTTTTAACTAATAATATTTTTTAAATATTTCTCTTTTAGAGATTTCATTAGATCTCGATGTTTTAAGTAAGCTATTCTAGCCTTTTTTACGAGCATGTTATGATATTTGCAGTTGTTTGTGTAAACCTTGCATAACTTTTGAAGGACTTGACCGATCAAAACGTAGCTTGCGACATTCGTAAAGGCCTCCCCAAACTTAGATTCCATAGAAATGTGAATTGATTATGCCTGATAAATTTTGAGAGATTTAAAAACATTTTTTTTTTGAGTAACTTTTAAACTGCTGTATCACTTTCAAAATATAATCAGATCTTAAGCTTACAAAACAACATTGATTACCAGATGATAAAAATAGTTTAATATTATCAATAGTTAGATATGATTTGACGGATTATAATATGTATTTGAAAATATTTATTCAACGATTTAATCTCTACAATTTCAACATGAGCTGCATGAAATTATTAAGATTTGATTTTTGAAAAAAAAGTGAAATTGTCAAATTTTATGGGTTACGATATTTCAGAACCTAGGTATCGCGAGGTACGAACAAAATGTAAAGCTAAAAAAAAACTTGATTTTCGAAAATCGTAATGAAAACAATAACTTTCTTAATTTTGGAAATTATTGATTTTCATAGTTAGAAGTTACAATTCTGGAAAGCGGTTGTGACCCTGCAGACTATTTCCGGAATTTCCGTATAATTTGAACTAAAAACGCTAAAATCATAGATACTTGCTAACGATTAAGGTCTTTCAAGTTCGAGGATGAGATTCGTAATTTGTTTTTGAGTTCCCTGAGCTCAGAAATTGGACGACTGCTTGGATAACTTTTAGAGTGATGGAAACGAAAAATTCATGAAAAAAATCTAAAAACTTTTCTCATCAAAGAATCGAAAAGGACTTGAATTTTTGGTATCTGGTAACTTGAGGAAAATAAATCATTTTTTATTATTAATCTTTTGTAAGAGATTCGTGTTATCTTAGATGGATTTGGTATTGTTGATGACTATTTAACACGGCATCGTTTAATTTTAATTCGTGAACAGATAAAAAGAATTTCTCGCGCCAAGAAAATTTTGAGGAAGACCAAAGTTATTTTGGATAAAAAAAAATTTCTTAGCACAAAAAATTTTGATGTCAATCGAGAAATTTTTTAGTTTTCCTTAACATTTTCTTAAACCAAGAAAATTTATCCTCAAGTTAAGAATTTATTTCTCTGTGTGAAAAATTAAACTGACATTTTCTTCAATATTGAGTATAATATAGACAGTAATATAATATCCTTCTGTACAGTTAACTCGTCTCTAGGTTAGTAGCGGTTGTTTTTTCAAGTAAAAATTTTTTCCATCAGCTTTTTTTTTTTTTTTAATTAATTTATTATTATTTCATTTTTCATTGAAAAAATTGTTTTTTTGTTTTATTCTATTACGTTCTCGGAAATTTTTAATTTATTTTAAATTTGATTAATTAATATTTTAATTAATTAATTATTAATCGAGGTATTTTGAAACGGAAATACCTCGAGCTAAGAGATTTTTAGAACGTCAACGCAGCCCAGTAGACTAAACAGTCTACGTTGTGGGATTTGGACTGCGTTGATGTTCTCATAGGGTAGGTAACCTGAGATGCAACGTTGCTAAAAATCTGTATATAAATCTCTTTGTAAAAATTATTATACATACATTCTGTCTTCAGACTTCATCTGGAGCAGTCAGTCCTCGGACTTAGCAGAGGAGCAATCTCTGCTGGTCCGAGGCTGAACCTGCCTAATCCTTTTCAAATAAATTTTATTAATTGTCAATAAATTAATATGGATATTTATTAAAACCTTATCCCCCAGGGTGTAAGCGCTTTTATTAGCTGTTTTCCACTCTGGTGAAATCGCCGAAGCGCTAGCCAGCGTTTAGGCACTCCAAAATCACCTACCTGAGGCAGGTTAATTGAAAGTAACATAAAATTTTATAAACTTAAATTTTAAAAGTGACTTCGCGGAGTAAACCAGTGACACGACCCACCTGGAGTCTATTGACATCCTAACGAGGTCAAAATCTGGACATAAATAATATTTAATTAATTTACTCAAAATTTGGGAACGTAACAATTCATTTTTTGTTTTTTACCCATACATCATGTAAGGTAAAAGACCCAGTTATTGACACTGTCCTAATTATTAATTGACACTTGCAATTTCATTTTAATTAAAAAAAAAATTAAGAAAACGGTTGACCCTGAAGGTCATCTCTGCGACTTCCCGCTAATTCCATACCTAAGCGCTTAAAATTGCACTTATGACGTTTTTGAGCTTTTCGAACTCAAAATTACAATTTATGTGTTATTTTGAGCTCTACGAGCTCAAAGAGTTAGCAGTTATGTTTTTGAGCTCTTCGAGCTCAAAAGCCTGATAGGAGATTAATAAAACACTATTATTAAAATTTTCAAACTGCAATTACTTTTGAATGAATAAATCGATTTTTACGTGGTTGGCAGCATTCGACACAGTTTTGCGAATCGTATGATTTACTTTTTAACACAAATTGATTAGACCAAAAATTTTGGAGAAATTTGAAAAATTCAATTTGTTCAACAACGATAACTCACGAACCAATTAATCGATTTCGACGTTCGTGGATAAGATCGCGGTGATTTTATGAGCTCACATAGTTATATCATTACATCAAAAACGATCCGAAAAGAAATATCGGAGTTATGTTAAAAAAAAACACTTGTTCCCAAATTTTTCGTCAACGATATCTCTCTAACCAATCAACCGATTTTGATTTTCTTTGCGGTAATTGACGTTATTTTTTGAGCTCTAATAATTATTTTATTTCATCAAAAACGACCCAAAAGGAAATGTCGAAGTTATGTAAAAAAAAACACTTTTTTCGAATTTTGTCGACAACAATTCATAATGCGAATAATTGGTTATGTTTTTTTGAATTTTCCAAACTTTTTTTTTTAATTTTTCAACTATTATATTTCACGACCGAGTCAATTGATTTCGATACACTTTGCAGTGTTCGACGCCATAGCATGTGTTTTTATTACGTTTTCCTTTTTCAGACTTTGAACATGAAGTCAAATGTCTTAGAAAATGGTTACGTGAAATGGAATCTCGATTACAACCTTTGAGTTTCCAAGTCAATTGGACATTTTTGGAATTGGAGGAAAAGGCAACAGAGCATATGGTAAATATAATAATTTATATTATTTATTAAAATAAAAGTAAAACTACACTATCACTATGTATGGTATTTTTTCTACAATCGATTGGTAGTGATTATAATTTTTTGTTACCATCTCCATTTATTCATACTCATTGATAATGATCGAAGTCAAAAGTAAATTTTGGTTTTAACTTGCAAATTACCTCAAATTACCACTGTTTTTGACTTAAATAATATTTTACTACTTGTTGAGGAGTTTTGAATCACTGAAATATTTAATTTACTTTTAATAACAACACAAGAACATCGTAATAAAAGAACATGAGATTGATATACTACACTAGTTCACAACTCACGAATGATTTTATTATATTAATAAAAGTCTACAAAAAATTGCGTGATATTGACAATTTGAGTATAGCGCTCTACTTCAAATGCTACATTTTTTGGTTATTTTAAATTTCTATTATAATTTAATTATTAAATTTTTTATTTTAAAAAAAGTATATTATTGATTGATTATTTCCGTGTTTGTTCAATAAAATGTTGACTAGTATTTTTTATGAATCAAAAAAAAAATCTAAGGAATCGAAAAGCTTCAATTTATTTAATCGATATTGTAGTGACCAAAATAACCAAAATAAGCTGTTTAATAATTCCAGTGACCGACACGTAGGATTGCCTGGTAAAATTCAGTATTTCTTCCCTCATCTAATACCTTTATTTGTCTTTATGTTTATACTTTTATTGAAGCAAATGCATTTGTTTCTGTAGATTCATAACAATAGAAAAAATCCTTTTCATTATTCCATAACGATAATTTAAATAATTGTTATGGTTTATTCCCTTAGGTGGTCGAAGCAATTTATACTCTCCTATAAGTACTTATTAAGTATTTTATTACAACCTTCGGGTTACCTAACCCTCGCTTGTAAAGATTATTTTTTATACCTTTCGGCTATTTTTTCGTCTTATTCATGCACTCAGAAAATTCCAAAAACGTTCAAGCTGAAGTTTGATATCTTTAACTTATTATATTAGTTATAAAATTAATGCAAACTTCAATTTTGAGCATATTTTAAATTTAAGCAATGGAACAATTCAGTTAATATTTGTAGTTTACTTAAAAAATCGTAACTATTTAAGGAGTACCGTCAATATAGTAAGAGTTAAATGTAAAATGCATAGTCTCGGTTGATTTATGTAGTAGATTTAGCCATACTACGCGGTATTGGAGAAATAAAGATAATTTTTCTATTGATTATTGCAATTACATGCTCTGAATCTATACTCTTGATATTAAAAATAATTAATACGTTATTTTCCTTCATTGTTTCAATTTTTCTAAAAACTTGAACGATCATTTTTGTAAAATATAATAGAAACTACGATTTCTAATGAAACTCAATATTAGATGAAAAAATTTATAAAGCCAATAACTTTTTACTAGTTCCCCGTAGCACTTTAAAAATAATAATATCATTATTTTACCATAATCTAATAATGAAGCAAATTTCATTAATTTTTACTACAGGGAGTACTATCCTAAAAACTGATATCTTATTTTAATATACGCCTATGTAATGGTTAATCATACAGCTTTTAGAGGAAAAAAATTCTTTTCACTGTGTTTACTTAATATTCAATGTTTGAGTTTGGACAAGTAAAACGGGCCATGAATCATGCACTCGTATAAACACATTTTATCATCAAGAACTATTTCTTTCTTGCAAACTCAGTTATTTTAAACTCAGTTATGTTTTCCATCTTCGCTTCTTAAACAAAAAATTACTTTTCGTTTGTGAAGGACACGCATAGCCTGGTTAACCAACCATTTTTTCATTCTGAAAGGATACTCAAAAAATAATGATCCCACTTGTATTTCAATGTGAAAAAAAAATCATTTAGTGTCAGTTTCACTAATGTGACCGAAATACATTGAAACGATAAAAAAAGTATTTCACTTACTGAGGTCAGTATACGTCGTCTGTAATCGTGGGTACTGCGTATCCATTCTGATTTTGACCCGGTCATAATAACTGTATAGAAGAGATTGAGACCTTCCACTTAAGGTGTTAGCTCCCTTTTCTAGATTGGCGATTTATAACATACTTCTTATAGGATTGAAGTAAAAATGTTAACTCATGATGAGGATTTTTAGAGTAATATTGAAATGGTCGTCCATAACTATGTTGAGTTATACAGTTATACTTTACTTCTTACTAATTTCGATTGTTTGCTATTTCATACATAATATAATATCAATAATCTTTATGTACAGTTATCTGTAAATTAATTTTTACGGGAACCCTAGAGTGGAAATAGTTTCAATATTGGAATAAAAATAATTTCAACACGTAATTTTATTGAAACGATAATAGACAATAAAATTGAAAGTTCAATTTTTCTTGAATGTAAATTAGGAATGACACTTTTGTTATATGAGAGAAGTTATTATTACTCTAATTAAATGGATCTAGAAATTGTAGCTTGAGAAAAAAATAGCCTTAGATAGAATTAAAAAAAAAAAAAAAAAAAACAGATCTAATGTTCTCGAAGGTTCTTACCGTCAGCTTTTAATTTTTTAGAAATTATGTGAAAACTAAAAAAAAAAAAAAAAAAAAAATTTTGCTTGTCTTCTCAAAAATCTATTGGTTGCAATGAATTTTTATCAAAAAATATTACTGTGACATCAGTTGAGCGCTAACTTTATCTACTCACTCAAAAATTTCATCGTAGAACTTGCTTAAACAACTTAATTATTTACAAAAAAAATTTTTTTAATTATCATTTACCAAATAAATGAATGTGGAAAGCATGGCTCAACTCTGTAGAAAAGATGTCATAGGACGTACGAAATTCTTAAAAGATTTTAATAAAAACTACTAGTTTAAATTTTAATTTCTTCATGAATTATCCAATCATAATTATAATTATAATTATATTGACCATTAAATATGGAAATGATCTTGATGAATAATATACAAAAATTTATTCCTATTCTGACCACTGGAAGTTATTTTTGATAATTTTTTAACGTAATCAGCCGTACGTGCTGAATTCAATGAAAAACTTAATAGATATCTATCTATATCGAGAATTTATCTTTGTAGCTTTATATCTGA
Organism: Cotesia glomerata; assembly: GCF_020080835.1. Classification (NCBI taxonomy): domain Eukaryota; kingdom Metazoa; phylum Arthropoda; class Insecta; order Hymenoptera; family Braconidae; genus Cotesia; species Cotesia glomerata. The sequence goes on along the minus strand of NC_058161.1, from coordinate 23,219,502 downwards.
GGTATCGCTTTGTTGAGCTTTACTAGACGTGTGTAAGTAATACAAATAAAAGAATAATAAATAATGTTACAAACTTAAGTTACGGGAGTCACCGACAAATCTTTATTTTTATTGTGATCATTGACTATACACTAAACAGCTGCTCTTTAGTAGCACATGTATATTTTCATTAATCTTTTCAAACATAGATCTAACTTTCATCGTGTATTGTAATAATTTTACTTTCAATTCTATTAAGAAACAACTACTTAGTAGATATCGTTATTTGTAAGTCTATACAGAGCGGAAGGGTCATTTGAACTAAGAAAATATTGCGTAAGATTGAAATTATTTTGAATGAAATAAAAAAATTCTGTTCGACTACTCATTTGTTTGAAAAAAAATTTTTTTCTCATTACTTCCAAATTTTTGAGCTTGAAGTGTTTAAAATGTATCTGGGTTACATTTTTAAGTTTGAGAATTTGAAAAAAAAACTTTACAATCCATAGTTTTAAGCTCAAAGAGCTTAAATATCTCACTAATTAGTAGGAGAGGTGGGAGGTAAAAAAAAAAAAATTATAGTGACCAAACTTTTTTTTTTTGTCTCTGGATACGGATTTGGTTTCATTATGCTGCAGCCGTTAACCTACCGTCACTCGCACTATAGAAAGATTTCTCGCAAAATACTTCTTGACCTATGTATAAGACGTTGAATGTGTGCGAGTAAGACAGTATAAAAAATTCGTGCGACGGAAAGTTAAAAATTAAAACTTATAATGTCGGACGAAATAGGCTTCTCACAAACTATTTTTTTTTACACTATGTTTTTTTTTTTTTTTTTTTTTTTTTTAAGCATCTTTATGGTTTTTAATTTTAGGATGGATAACGTTAACTATGTGTGTTCAATTTACTCCTTACTCATTTTTTTAGTGACAAAAAACATTTACAATGCTTTTCTCAAACATCTGATGGAATCAAAAAATTACAGAATTCTATCTTGCCAATAATTTTCTTTTTCAAATGTCAGAAATTATAAGAAAATCATTTTGCTTCTAAAAGCCTATTTTGCTTCAATTTTTTCATACTATTTCAAATACTTTGAGATCGAAAATAGATGTCGTAAGTTCCAGGGATAGATTAACTGTTTTCCGTATTTTCTTTTGCAGATGAATAAATATTTAATATAGATTTCATTTTTTTTAAATAGATTATATCAGTCAGGGTTTAATTTATGAAAATTGATAAAAACAAATAATATATTTACTAACGTAATTTTATCCTTCGAACATCATGTAACTGGTTAATAAAAACAAGCGAATTCAGAACCAGGCACGTGCAGGCACATTATATTATTGTGACCAATATTACTTATGGCATGTGTTTGCGTGTTAAAGAGAGCTCAGTGGCACACATACAAGTTTACCACATATTATTATTTAGTTTTATATAGCAGAGTAAAGAAACAAAAAAAAAGTATTTCTGCAGGTGACTTTGACGTATCCATTCTTTCTTCACATTTGGTAAAAGGGTTTTTTTTTCTCGAGAAAAAGTTGAATTTTAATTTTTTTGAAAAAATTTACTCTGCGTCTAGTAATTTCAATTGAAATTTCTCTGTTTCAAACCGGAAATATTATGAAAAAAAAATTTAAGTAAAAATAGTTTTACTTTCACGAGTAGATTGGATCTAAAGGCTTCTTTATTCTATAGATTTTTAGGATCTATAAGATCGTACCATGTGTTTTACAAGGACATCATTCCAGTTGTTTATGGGTAATAATAGGAAGATTTGTTCATTACATTATAACATACTAAAAGAATCGGACACAAAATACAATATGGTGATCTCACTAAAGGAAGAGAAAAAAGAGTAGGGAGAATTGCTAGGCATTCTCCAAGTCTGAACCCGATGTTTGCCGAGGCAAGCTGTTCGGTTGTCTACGTTTATACTGGTAGTTATAGAGTAGAGCGACGCTAACTCAAGTTTGTTGGCCAGAGTAACCGTTTTACAGCCGTCGGTGCTTTGTGAACTATTTTATCAGTCTATAAAATATTTTTACTTTATTTGTGTGATTCATACTATGATAAAGTTTAATTGTTTTAGAATTAATTTTAGTCATAAGGATTTTTTTAAACCATTAATATTAGTCAAAGGACTCTTTAATATTAAAGTTATTTGAAAGTTTTGAAATAATGCCGGTTATCTTGAGATTTTTTACCCAGGATCGTCTAATTTAAATGAACTTTATTGGGCTTAATTAAATAAATAAATATGGCAATTAAACATGTGAATAACTTTTTTTATTAAATTCAAGTTTCAATAATGGACAAAATAATTGAAAAAATACCACTAAATATTTACTTAAATGTAAATTCGATTTGTTTGGCTCCAAACATATTTTCGAAGATTTTTGGAGTTAAAAAAATGTTTAAAAAATAAATTGAAATTTCTTTGACCACTGCATAACTTTTTGAACATGTCCGACTAAAAGAAGTAAAGTAAGAGTATTCAAGCAGTATACTGATCGGCTCAGCAAGTCTTTCTAGGAAGAACAAGTACAGAACTCTCAGAGGCTTCGGATTCAAGCCAAGAGTTTAAAAATCTTCAGAAAATGCGTTGGCGGCTGGGCATCGACCTCATTTACATCCATTTGTCGCTTATAAATAATTGTTAGAATAGTTATCGAAAAAATATATTTTTGGGATTAGATTGAATATTTTTTATCTCCGTAAATTAAGTGGAAAAGTGTGTTCATGTTTTGAATTCAGTAGAATAAACTGTGGTAAGTTCATTTTTCAGCTGAATTTTTAACGTTATCGGCATATTGCTTATCACATATGCTAATCTTTAATCTTATAAAACTGTAAAAAAATGAAGAAAGGTTTCATTTACTATACCTTAAATCAGACATATATATTTTGTATCGCAAGGCTGATAGAAAAAAAAATCGAAAAGAAAAGTTAAAAAACAAACAGAAAAAATTTCCTACTTCCTTCGACGAATAAATACTAGAACACGTGGATACAGATTACATACTTAGACGACATTCGCGGTTATTGAAGTCAGTCGCTTAAGGTCGAGTGAGTTCACTCAATTCCGGATCGTATAACAAGAAACGATGACTTTAAAAGCACGTTTATAGATAAAATGCCATTTATTAAGTTGACATCGTTGCAAAATCATCCATTTATTATGGTCTTTTTGTTTTGTAAAATTTATTACCCCCACAAAGTAAAAAAAACCTGTTGATTTTTACTAAACTTTAAATGAGATTTAAGTCTAAGGTAAAAATCTTGAATATAAGAAAAATTTCTATTTGTATAAAGCTAAAAGAAAAAAAACATCTCTATTAGAAGTAAAATGATTTTCATTAAGATAAGAAGCCATGTTTCTGACCTTTTAAAAGAAGCATTTAACGTTACGTTAAAATGTATATTGTAAAAGTCACTTGAAAACAAGTTTATTTATTATATCAGCTAGTTCGAAGTAGGATTTAGAATAGGATTCTCTTCACAAGATAATATAAGTGATATAATTATCAGGTAGATTTCATAGAAAACTATCTATTACATTTGCTTTAATAATAGAAGTCAGTTGAAAGTATGTCTTATCATCTCTTTAATAGTTACGTTTCAGAAACATCATCATTGGTTAAAAAATGTTTGCATGTATGTACACATATGAAGTATATACAGCGTGGCTTGTAGATGAAATTGCGCCCACAACTTTTAACGGGTCTTCATGAAATTTATCATACTTTTTTTATGGGCAATACTTTAAATGAGCTTGAAAATGAGCGATTAAAGTAATTAAGAATTAATAACCTTTTAAAATAGTAAAAAGTATGATTTTTGTAATTTGATTTGCAAATTTCCTCTAAGTTAGGTCGAGTCTATAGTCAAGTTTGAAAGTAAATTTTTCATAAATAAGTTGAAATTTACAAAAAAATTTTAACATATTTATAAGCAATTCACTCCCAACAATCTCATTTATTGTAATAGTGCAACAGAATGAGTGAATGAGAGAATTAGCAATTATAATAATCTAATGTGAATAAAAAGATTGAATATTATGTCTAAACACTGATTGCACCTATAATCCTTATCATATCTTGACTAAACTTAATACACTTATTTGTTGAACAATTACCTTGAACGAGCCTAAAAATAATTATTTAAAATGAATGATTTTATTATTAATTATAACTTCTGAATAAAAAAAATATATTATTTGAGTATATTTAAAAAAATTTACTTCAATAATAATAATAATAATAATAATTTTGATTAAAATTTTTTTTAATCTTAAGAGCCAGTTTTTCAATGTGGAATAAAATTTTATGCAGGATAAAATTATTATTGCCAGTATATCTAGATCCGAACAAAAACAGTTTCACTGTAAAAAAGTCGCGCCAAGTCCACGTTCATAAGACTATTAGGAAAAAAAATTTTTTTTTTTCTTTACAAAAAGATACAAAATAAAAAAATTAAAAAATCCGAGTAACCGATATGATTGTTTATGATTTTCGGAAATTAAAAAAAATTTTATTGTAAATTTAAAAATTAAAAAAAAAATTTTAGAACGTATTTAGTGTGCGCGGTTGCAAAATATTTTACTTTTAATGAAATTCGTAAAATCTATTTACTAGGACTTTAAAAAAATTGAAATACACAATGACGCACACCAAGTACGTTCTAAAATTTTTTTTTAATTTTTAAAATTAAAAAAAAATTTTTTTTAATTTCCGAAAATCATAAACAATCATATCGGTTACTCGGATTTTTTTATTTTTTTATTTTGTATCTTTTGTAAAGAAAAAAAAATTTTTTCCTAATAGTCTTATGAACGTGGACTTGGTGCGACTTTTTTACAGTGAAACTGTTTTTGTTCGGATTTTAGTATTTTTTGTAATTATAATGAAAATTTACAATTGATAACAACTTAAATCTCGTGTTGACTGCATTTTTTACTGCAAACTATCCCCTTAAAGCTACAGTTTATGTAGATGTAATTCCAGTGCACCCTGGCGGCCATAGATGCAAGCTATGAATCACTTTTTACTGTAGTTGCGTGTCTATAGGAAGGATTACTATACATTTTTATTTTATCTAGTCTGTGGCGCTGATATTCCCCATCGAAAAAAAGTCAGGATCGAAATTTCTGGGCTTACTATAGTTTGTGCTGATAAAATTTAATAATTTTAAGTGAATTAAGTGTTATAATTGATTATAATTAATTAATATCAGTAAAATAAAGTATAAATTACTTTTATAATATATTATTTTGGAAAAAGGAGAACCATATAATTAAATAAAATTTTGCAACCTCGAAATACCGTTCTGCTTACAGTAAACACAGTTGGTAGTCTGGCGCTCCGTTTACAACGGATTTGAACGGAACTTGGCGCCAGATTCTACCGAATCTGGATATACGAAGATATATTTGAGCATTGAATAAAATTTTATCCCAGATTGAAAAACGGGCCCTAAATAAGATGTACTGAACTTTCTGTCAATTCATTTACAGAATTAATGTTGACTATTTTTTTTTTCGTATCGAAAATAACCAATTTATAATGAAGATTGACAACTTAACGTTTTAAAGATATATGAAAAAATAGACTCTTCTTCCTTTTAAAATAAGTTAGTCTTATGAGGTCAACAATTACAAAATTAGGTTCACTTATTGGTTTTCATATTCTAACAAAAATGATTTTTATAAAAATAATTTTATTTTTTATTTTTATCTAAATATTTAAACTAAATACTATAATATATTATTGACCTATCCCTGGGAATGAATGATGTTGTCTTATTATACATAATTGTCTAATAATGAATTTATAATATCCGATATAATTATACATTGTTAATTTACGGAAAAAATTACTTACTTAAAAAAAAAAAAAAATTATAATAAAAGGAATCAAAGATTGCATCTAATTTTATAACCTGATTAGAGAAATAGAGAATAGATTTTGATATTTTTATCGGATGATAAAAATCGTGGGTGTCTGTTGGATTTCAACACGTAACCGCTCTGCTATCAATGCAATATGCTGATCACTGACTCAAGTCACGTATATACATACATTAATGGACTGCGTTTATTTGATTTATTTAGACTCAAACGAAATAGAAACCAATAAGCATCAACAAGACCGTGGACCGTTATATTATTTATGTTGTATCCTAATTTCGAGGATTTTTTTTGGCCGTAGTTGTAACATATATTAAAATGGCGCGTAAATATTCGTAGATTAAAAAAAAGTTTTTTTTGGGGTTCCTAATTTTTTAAAATTACTAATTTTGATAGCGAAATGTTAAAAATCTGGAAAACGAAATGAATTTTATATAGTTTTCAAAAAAATTTTGAGAGTTAACTCATTAATTTTTCAATATTTAGAGTATCAATTTCTAGTCATTAATTGATCAATAGGAACAGGAAGAAGTTCGTTCAGATCAATATAATTAATAATGGTAATGTTCCAAGTACGTCCTGAAAGTCCATTAAAATTGTTTCACTCCTTAGGCATTATTATTATTATACTTATCATAATCATTATTATTATTCGCTACAATAATCTTTAATTAGATGATTTTATAAAATAACAACTGTTATTTTGTATTTTAGTATGAAGATTGAACAGTTAACTTTAAAATTTTCTAAATTCTTTTTTTTTCATACTGTTCTTTAAGTTGCATATATTTAATCGTTTTTAATACATTTTTCATATCAGATGTTATTTTGAATAATGTGATCTAAATTAGTAGGTATGCTTGTACCCAAGTATTCCAAAAGCATGTGCTAACATAACATTGAGAGTTCAAGATAAAATATTCTGCTTCGTGGGGATATTTCTGATGTAAAATGTAATTTATATAAGTATGCACACTGCTCTTTATTTCGTGCATATACTTAACTGAACGCCAAGCTTTTCATTATAATGATTGACACTTAACTAATGTAAATGAAAACTAAGAGTGAGATCGTTTCTCACGTACTACTTGTTTAGAAGAGTCTTTTAAGAACTTAACAAATACAAGTCTATATTTACAAAATGTCCAGTATAAGATGTAGTCGAAACTTTAGACAAATCTAGACAACCTATTATTGTGTCAAAATTGTGTTTTTTGTTAATAATTTGCTTCCTGTAAAGGATTTGAGCTCTCTAAATTCAATGTCTGCAGAATGTTGGCTAAAAAGTCAGTTATCCTCTGAATTTATAAATTTGATTATCTAACTACATAGTCACTAACTATATTGAAAATACCCCTTAATCAAAACGAATTATCAACATGAAATTCATAACCACAGAGATTTTTAAAGATATTAATCATAGAACCGTTGATAATACAACCAAAAGTGGAGAAAGTAAGCTAGATTATTTATCTCAAGCTATTTCACGGCACTTTAGTATATTTAAGTATACACTTTCCTATATAAACAGTGAGAGGAAACCACAAGTACTTATTTAATTCACTAATTAAGAAAGAGTAGAGTTAGAAAATGAGAAAAAAGTTTAGTTTTAATTCTCAAAACTTTTTGCTTTTTACGTATACTGATGGTTTCGTATATTGTAAAATAAATTATAGACAAGAATATTTTTTGAATTAGCATCATAATAGTGACAAAACAATGTAAAAAAGTTTGGAAAATCCAAAAGTTCACGACTCATAATGCTCATTTAATTATGAAATATTAATAAAATAAAGAATGCGAAAAAAATATATAAAACAGCTGAAATAGCACGATAATGCTCAAGCGCCTCTAGTGGGATAAATGTACACAATATATATAGAGATATACAATCTTCTGGTTTTTGTTTTATTTTATTAATTTTACATAAACGACACTGAATTACCTAGCCATTCGCATTCGGTGACCTACAATTCTTTCAAAATATTAAAAAAAAAAAAAAAAATTTTAACTCAATTAATGCATTTTTTCGCAAGTTACAGTGTTTTCAGAGTTTCATAAATGACGGATAGGAAAATTTTTTGACCTATTTTGATGTTTTTTTCCGTTTAATTCTATTGCACTAAATCAATTTTTGAAAAGTGCCAAATTGATCTCTATTAAATTATCTTGATAATAGTGTGCAAAATATACTGATTCCGTAAACTAACAAGACTATAATAATAAAAATATTTGCCGAAATGAGGCGAAAAAAATTTTTCGATCGTAAAGCACTCCCTGATGCTTCGCATCATGAGTCGTGCAATTAAAGCGTTTAAGCTTTCAAATGGTCAACAACTGAGTTATTCACACATTTTACTTTAAAATCAATGTTGTTACTAACATTCAAGATCAAACAATATTCTTGCAACAATAAGTATATCAATTTACTTTATGTCAAATTATAATTTATTTCGTTGAATAAAAATAGTACAAAGGCACTTAAAAACCTCTAAGTAAATATTTAAAAATGTTTGAGAACAAACAAAGTAACTTGCAACAATGAAAGATATTTTTTCTGTAATGATTGTTTCGGTTTGATTGCTGCAAAACTCGCGATTTAAAAGTTATATTTACAATTATCTTTATGTAAGCAATCAAATTTTTTTTTTTTTTAACAATAAGTAATTATGAGTTCGCCTTTAAAATAAATTTTGTTTAGAGAATGACCTGTATACATATTTTCAATGCAAGAACCTTTTCCAGTCTAATTTTTACGGTGAAAGGAAGATCACATACATCAAATATGTCATAATTCGTTCGTTTAAAAGCATCTGGGGTATAATTTAATATAATTTGAATCAATTAACATTAATTTGAAAATAAATTTCTTATTCCAAAAATGATTGATACTGATAATAAATGAGTGAAGTTAGTAAGTTTTTTAATTTTCGAAAAATAACAAAACAACTATCCTGATTGGCAGATTTTGTCGAAATCTAATCATTGCATTTGTCCTCACAACACAACCATACAATAATTTTTTTGTTTTCGATTCAGGACAATATATATAATCTATATATAATATATATATATATATATATATATATATATATATAACCTATATATATATATATATATATATATATATATATATATATATAACGTGGCTTATAATGACGATAGCGTCTGCAATTCTTTACTTATTCTTTAGACAATTTCCGAGGTCAAGTATTAAGTTGAGTCAAATCAGGAAATCGTTTTAGAAATGACGGTAATGCAAAATAAAACAAAATCACTTTTTTACTGTCTCTTCTGGAAATAACTTTTAAATATAACTTATAAAGTTTCCGTAAGCTGCATCTGAAAGCTTATTAAATAAGCTATAATTAGCAAATCTTCATACTTTTATAGAAATTTACGATTGCATCCCTTTAGTGATTCTGCAAATTTATGTTAACACCGTAAAATCTACTTCCATTTCGTCTGCTGAATGAAATTTTGTATCATTTTACTATCACCTTGATGTGAATACTATGAAAAATTAATATTTAGACACTAATTTTTTTATATTTTGCTAATAATTTATTAGCTAACTGTAAATTTAACTGGATCACTTGAGGTTTATTTATCCCTAATAATGTGTAATTTAAAAGTAAAACAACCGCTAAATAAAGAAAAACTATACCTGAATAAGAATAAACAAAAGAGGTATTGTTTTTACGGTACATTGATTACTGGTATTTGATATTCAATCGGAATGCTTTAGTGATTTGAAAATTTTTTTTTCTATGTATAAAACTTGCTCAGTTACCGATGTTAATAACATCATATGATTTAACCTCAATGAGTTACTACTTTCCAGAGAAATCTTTTAACGTTCATATTTAATATGAATGTAAACAAGTTATTGAACTTACAAAAAAAATATTTTTGGCATTAACTTAACACGATATGACGCTGAAATAAAATCTATGAAATAACGCTGTGCATGCTCTATTACAATTTAAAAAAAAATTGTTGTTAGAATCAAATGATATTTGTTGATACCACAAAATTAAAATTCTTTAGGATAAGTAAAGCCACTTTGTCGTCAAAACAAATGAAATGAATACACGGAAAGAAAATTGAAGGAGTTTTTACTATTTTACTATTGTAATTTTTATTAAATAAAATAGTAACGGTGGACTATGCTTCTCATTTAGTAATTTTTACGATCTACTATTGTAAATTTTATCCAACAAATAAGACTAGCAAGAGTCTTAAAAAGTCGAATACTATAGAGCAAATTATACAATATGTGTTTGTGAACTTTACAATTCAACTATTGTAAAAATTCACAGTTGGTTTTTTTAAAAGAAATATTAGGGAGGGAGAGAGATAGAAGGTTGGACTAATTGGTACCTGTACCTGTACAGTAATCGAAAAAAGAAACCGACATTTTCGTGCTATCTGGGAATCGAACCCAGAACTCTGTGTTGGCAGCCAGAGACTCTCCCTCTACGCTATCCGAGGTAAACTAAGACCCATATCCTTTAACATTTACATAAACTCGGAGTCTAGCGCTGTGCACGGCCATCACTCACACTAATTGAGAAACATTCCAATTCAACTATTGTAAAATTTGCTATAGTTCTATTGGAAAGATACAGAGGCAGCACTGGAAATTTTCATCTCTTACTTTTTACAATAGTAATATCGTATTTTTTCATAAATAAATAGTATTTTTTCTTCTAAAATATTTGACAATTAATAGTAATAAAAGTATAGTCCAGCTTTACAATAGTTGTATCGTAAATTTTCCCAGAAATTTTTTCCCATATAGAAGTTATGGTACATATAAAACGATTATAAAGTATAAAAAGTCAATAAAAATCAAATTAGGTCAATTTATTGAGGAGATATCACAAAAAAAATTAATGAAGCAAAAAATGACCTTAGTGGTCACTCAGGTCACAGAGGCTTCAAATTTCTTTTAAAGAATATGAAATTTTCCACTTTAACTTATTCTATAATTTCGTAAAAATCTTGTTCATCTCCAATAAAAATAACAAAAATAAAAGTGACTACTTCTAATTTATTTCATTTTCTCTATTTTTTTTTTTTAGTCATGATTTGTAGTGGCCCCGATTTATTCAGATTAGTAGAGTAATATTTTCTGTGTAGTATCTTATAACAACCGCAGGAATTTATCGTATATAGAGACTTACGGTCCAGAATAAAATTGCTTATTTTATCTTGAATCATATTTTTTGGGTTTTACCCTTAACTTGTAGGTCATAAAAATACCTTATAGTATGATGCAGACACACGATATGTTGTATCAAGATTATTGAACCTGTTTAAATAGGTGAAAGTTTTGAATGTATATACATATATACATTTTTTTGCTGAAATGGCAGATAAAAGAAAATAACGGTACTTGGACAGGATATTAACTAAGTTCCAGTAAGTTTGTTGAGAAAATGATTAAGCATTCACTTGTCATGTTTGGTAATTAAAGGTAATCATAAAAGGATTTAAAAATTAAAATTTCATGCATTTTTTGAATAAAAAACTCTTGACTACTATAGAAAGTTTCTGTTTTGAATACTAATGACAATGACGAATAGTAAATTCGATCAATGAGTTATATCGCAACTAATAATAAGTATACAAACTAAATTATAACAATCATTTTACTTAGTATCGATAATCACGTTAGTAATACTTGAACATGATAACTTAGATAAAAATCGGAAAAGCGATTTGGAATATTCATACCACAATGTCTTTGAAATAGTATGACCAATTCACTTCAAAATCGAATAAGATTTAAGTTTTAATAAATTACGTCAAAATCAATTGATCCGTTCAAAAGTTATCGTCAAAAATAAAAAAAAAGTGTTTTTTTTTTATTTTTTTTTAATAACTTCGAAATTTTTTATCGGATCGTTTTTGTAACCACACCCTTCTTCCATCAATTGTGAACATCGCTTCATCTCCGTACTTCACAATAATAAAATTAAAAAATACAAAAAATTATTAACTTCCCACCCAATAATCACAACAATCACTGTATAGTTATATTATATAGTGATTTCAATGTATGCGTAGGTTTGAAATATTGCAGTACCGATTATATTTACTTCTTTATTGATCCTGTAGCGTTATCCTGTGCTTACTCATATATCCATAGGTATATATTAACATTAACAATACATACGGTAGTGGAAAAAATTTCTGTCTCAACGAAATGAAACAGCGGTAATTTTAGATTATTTACTATAAAACTAATCATAATTAAACGAAATATTAAGAAATCAGAAAAAAAACAATTAAATATAATGATACGTTTTATTCGTAAAATTATTAAATTAAAAATAAATTATGTTTTCTGTATTGTGCTTGATGTTTAGTTAATCTTGTGGTGTATTTTTATCGATTATTGTACTAAATAAAAAAAAAAAAATGTATGGAATTTTAATTTGAATATTAAAAGGTCGCTCGAAAAAATCTAAAGTAATGCACTAATAAATTAAAAAAAATTATGAGCGACCTTTCAAAATTTAAATTTTGAACTGAAACTTTCAGAAACTTATTTTTTTTGGTCTATAAAATTATACCGTAACGAGAAAAAAAATTTAAAAAAAAAATTCGGTTTTTGACGATTTTTTAAATTTAAAAAAATTTGGAGCGACCTCTTAAAAATGTTTATTTGAGCTGTCCTTTGGAGAGGGCTCTTACAACATCAAAAACTAACATTTTTTCACTCGAGACTAAAAAAAAATAAGTCGGTTTTTTTGCGTCACCCTAATATATATCTACAGTAACTACGGATTTCCGACTTATTCACTGAATACTTGGCATCGGCAACCCTCTAGATCTAGAAACTGTACATTAGCGTACCTTGAGTTTTACAACCGGAAATGAGTATCTTAGTTTCACTTATTAACTAACTACTAATTACATTAATCCCCTTATTATTTATTGTGAATAATTATCAATATATCCCTCTATATTCCTGGTGAATAGATAAATATAAATACACTCATGATTATTTTGAAATTACTGCCTATTTTTTAAGCTAAGCAAATTTGAGCTGCTCTGTTTCAACTCAAAATCCAACTCAAGTCTTCTAGATTCACGACATATATTAATTTTTTAATAATTATTTCAAATATGTTTATAATATTCTTTGGTTATAAAAGTAAATCTCAATCACTACTATTACGGCAGATCTTATAGAAACGAATTAAAATTTTAATTTTCGTAATTTTTTTTTGCAAGATTCATAATTGAACAAAGAAGTTAACTAACATTTAAATGTTAACAATTTTTACGTAAAATTCGAAAGTTTGCAATCTTAAAGACATGCAGATTCGACCAAGAATATGTAAATTTCGAGCTATTGGATATTATTTAAAAACAGCTATAATACTAAAAAATCGTTTACTTTTACTTACAATAACCTTAGACTTTTTAAACCTTGAAAATACGTCAAGTTCAACATCTAAAAAATTACGAACAATAATTTCAAAACCAAATTTTTTATTTACTATAAATATTTATTTGTATAAAAAAATTTTTTTTTATTTATTCAATAATTATTTACAGGTTCTACAAAAGGATATCGAAACACATGGCAGAATAGTCAATTCTATCGTCAAGTTAGGAGAACGAGTTTTCAAACAACAACAATGTAATTTCAAAAACGATTCAGACAACAATGAAGAAAAATCAGAGAATCAACAAAATCGTCAATCCCAAGCAATCCGCGTTGCTCGATCTTTAGAACGACGTTGGCATTTACTTTTTTTACGTGCATTAGAATGGCAATGTCACATCGAAACACTTGCTACTCGTCTTTGCAATAGAGTAAGTTTGAACTGATATGATAATTCTTTAAGTAAAAAATTTAGTAAATAGTTATCTACCTTATATATTTCATCTGTGCGTGTGTTTGTCACTGAACTCCTCCTAAACGGCTGGACCGATTTTGATGAAATTTGTTGGTGTCTTCAGGTGGATTCGAGAATGGTTTAGATTCATAATTCAGTCCACGGGAAAATGTTTATTTAATTAAATGTTTTATTCATAAATTGTTGTTGATCTTGGAGTGTTTTACATTGGATCCGGCAGTCAGCACTGTGATCGCAGTATCGAATATTCAAAAAAATTTTATTTTAATTTCAGTGTTGTAACGGGTTTTTTTCCCGCTCATTGGCCCCTTAATTAATTTAATAAAATACAACAATACCTAGCAAAAATGATTCTAAATTAACAAGGGCGCCACCAAGATTTTGTATCTCGGTTCCTGGAACCGGAAACCAGAGCTGAGCTTATAATCTACAGGGAGAGAGAGTGGAGGAAGGTGGTCTGAAAGAAATAAATTTTTATTTAACAAAAATGACCGGTATTTATTTAACAACAAAATAGAATAACAACTCGTGCCCTCGCACGTACAATTAACAACTTAAGACTACAGCCTAACTAACGGCTGACCAGGACTTCTTAAAACTAACAAAAATTCTTAATCCTACAGTACCCTCATATGGAGCGTCTATACTGCAGTTTCTAACTAAGTCGCGCTGTCCACCGGACCCTCACGCTCTATCAAAATTCTTAATCCTGACGGTACCCTCTTATGGAGCGTCTATACCGCAGTTTCTAACTAAGTCGCGCTGTCCACCGGACCCTCATGCTCTATCAAAATTCTTAATCCTGACGGTACCCTCTTATGGAGCGTCTATATCGCAGTTTCTATCTTACTACCGTGGTACCCCACTTGGCGTCTATACCACGGCTTCTAACTTACTACCGTTGTACCCCACTTGGCGTCTATACAACGGCTTCTAACTTACTACCGTTGTACCCCACTTGGCGTCTATACAACGGCTTCTAACTACGTCGCGTTGTCCACTTGGCACACACGCTCTAGAAATGCCTCACACCACCCGCACGATCTTCACACACATAACCCGCTCACATGCACACACTGGCTCTACTTTACTTTTTACTTCTGACTCATAAAATTAAACTCCAAAAATTACAACATTAACTTTTTTTTATTAAAATTTTCAGTCATTAGCTCGCAATTAAATCGTAACCCATTTTCACAACTAATAATTTAATTCTCAAAAAATCTACACTAAAAACCGATGCTTGAATTTATTCCAAATTATCCACGAGTTTAATACTCAACATTAAATAAAATTTTAGGAACAATATTGACGTAAAATTTTACTCCAATTTCAACTCGTAATTTTATTTCTTAAATTTTAAATAAATTCTTAAGAATAATTCTTTGTAAAATTCTAACTAAATTTTCTCAGACGTAATTCACACTGATAAATAGTTTTTATAAATAATTCCAATAATAATTTTAGTCTTCCATAGTTCAATATATAAATGACCACGTGGAATTTTTCGATTTATAAATAATTAATAAAACAATTTGTCTCAATATAAAATAAATTCACTAAAAATTATCCACGGTTAATTCGATCTCAATTGCGTCGAAACTCAGTAGCCGATTCTCAATAAATTATATTAAATAAATAATACTTTCTTGTAACAAATAATATTAATAAACGATAATTCAATTGTTATAATTTATAATAATAGTCCAGTTGTTAATATTGTAAATTGTTGCGTAGTAAAATTCACAAAGGAATTTGCGCGCTCAAAATGGACGCCGTTGTTCGTAGCTGCGTAGCACGTTTTGGACCTCGGGTACCGAATACTATGTCGTGTCGATTGGAACTTTCTCGATGTTCAGAATTTAATTAATAAAATAAATTTATTTAAACCAATCTAAGATATTAACAATTATCAATTGGCCAAATTAACAAATCAATTACTCACGACTTCCAAACCCAAGAGGTCTAGAACATTCTTCGGGTATAAGATCCCCAGGAAGAATGCTCACAATGATAACGAATAAGATTTAATTACTATTAATTAATTATTTAACAATTGAATTATCAAAATTTAGATTTAATAATGAGAAGTAGTAAAATTGATGAGCCGGGTATACGACCCCCTTGGCTCATCAAAAATGTGAAAGTCTCAGTACCTGGTTAAATTTGTGCTGAGGAAACTCTTTGCTCAAAACTGGTTTCCTTCTTGGACTTTTTGGCTAGCGATGTTACTGCGTTGGTCACTACACTACTTCTAACTCACCGCAGCTACGCGATCAGCCAAGAAACCTAAAATTTCCCCCACTTAATGCTAATGGGTCCCGAAGACCGAGACGCGCCAGTGCTGCGTCG
This sequence comes from Cotesia glomerata, assembly GCF_020080835.1. NCBI lineage: Eukaryota > Metazoa > Arthropoda > Insecta > Hymenoptera > Braconidae > Cotesia > Cotesia glomerata. The sequence goes on along the minus strand of NC_058161.1, from coordinate 23,203,374 downwards.
AATAATTATCACGCGTGTGCGGTTTTACCGTCACAGGGTAAATTACCCTGTTACAGTGTGACCCTATAATGGGCGCAGCGATCAAATTCAAGAAAATTTTTTGAGTTATTGTGGTGAAATCAATCACGTGCTAATTGAAATATTACATTTTCATAATGTATTAATAATAATTGTTATCAAAACGGTCCAAACTGTAACATCTTATTCGAATTAGATTAAAATTTCTAAATTTAATACGTGTGTACAGAACAACGTTTGTCGTGTACGCTAGTTTATAAGTAAATTTGGATTTCTTAGATAAATTTTCACAATTTTTTTTCAATCTATCACGAAAGTTTTTTAATGGAAAAGACTCAATTAACGAAAGCAGCAGCATTAGTTATTTCATCGTTTGATGAAGTTATCATAATGTGTTTGAAATGGTAGAAAAACGTCGGTATCTGCTTTCAATTGATAAAATCAATAGCTGCCACATTTATTTTGGTAACTGCCTTGAAATACAATCTTACAACCACTTGGAAATCAGTACTGATTACCACGTTGAGTTATAAAATTCTCTTCATTTTGAAGATTTAATCATCATGATCATCGTGATAAATTGATGAAGATTTGCATGATGGCTCATAATCAGCAATACAATTAGTATTTATCCTATAAATACTAATTGTCTTTTGAAGGGACCTAGAAGACAACCTTACCTTGCTCTAATCTTCAACACCGCCTTCAAATGTCCCCGACTAAAAAAGAAAAAAAAAAAAAAAAAAAGGAGGAATTAAAAAGTATTAAAGTTAATGAAATTGAATTATTTTCAATACTTCTGAATATTTTTAAATTTTTTGAATTATTGTGTTATGGAGAATTAATACTATCAATCGTTTTTAATTTTTAACTTCCCGCTAAGAAAATCGAAGATTTTAAAAAATCGGGAAGTTATTGTTTTCACCCCGTTTTACGAAAATCGAGTTTTCATCGAATCTCGACGTTTCGAGGTCCTAGGAAGCTTCCCTGACTATTCCCGCGGTGGTGCCTGTATGTCTGTATGTTTGTGTGTGTGTGTGTGTGTGTGTGTGTGTGTGTGTGTGTGTGTGTTATCTTCGAGAGCTCGCATGATGCAGTTCCAGTTAGCGGAATTGAAGGCATTTTTGATGTCCAAGGCAGCCACTAAACAATACTTCTTTCTCCCACGTTCCAATCTCTTTCCAGCGTTTGCCTCCTTAGCTGTATCGACCTGTGTGTGTGTGTGTGTGTGTGTGTGTGTGTGTGTGTGTGTGTGTGTGTGTGTGTGTGTGTGTGGAAACCTCTTATAACTTTTGAACGGCTTGACCGATTTGATCGTGGTTGGTGCCATTCGAAAGGGCTTGACCAAACTTAGATTTTTTATACACTTTGGAACGATTCGGACTGTTAGATTTTGAGAAATCGCAAAAAAACTACAAAAAAAAATTTTTTCAAAAGTGGTTTTTTTGGAATAACTTTTAAACGGCTTTACCGATCAATTTCAAAAACTAATCAGCTCTTAACATCAAAAAACCACGTCGATCGCCGCGTCTGATCAAAATCGGTTGATTTGTTCGTGAGTTATCGTTGACGAAAGAAAACCGAAAAAAGTGTTTTTTCGGAATTACTGCGAAGTTTTCCGCTCTATCAATATAAACTTAAAAATTTTTCATGAAGTTTAAAAAACTGCGTTGAATGCCACCAACCGCGAGAAAATCGGTACATTTATTCAAAAGTTATTGCGATTTGAAAATTCAAAAAATAGTGTTTTATCAAAGTTCTATCAAGCTTCTGAGCTCAAAAGCATACAAAAGCTATTTTTTGAGCTCAGAGAGCTTAAAATAATACACAAATTGTATTTATAAGCTCGAAGAGCTCTAAAACGTCATAAGTGCAATTTTAAGCGTTTAGGTATAGAATTGGCGGGAAGTTGCAGGGATGGCCTTCAGGGTCAACCGTTTTCCTAATTTTTTTTTGTAACAAAGGTTATTTGGTAGCATTAAACGAATGAGTTATATTATATATTGAGCTAAACGAGGACCAAACTTTCGGTATACCTTTCGCTTTTTTTGTAACCATGGCTAGCTTTTATCTTAGAAAATATATCGAATCGTTGACCGGTCCTTACTACTGAACAATTTTAATAATGACAATGATGCAGATGATCCACTTCCAAACTTGGTTCTCCGTCCATTCTGCATCTAATTGGTGTAAATCTAAATGTGAATACCTTAGGTGTTCACGTCATACCTAAATTATTTAAATTAACACTGATACATACAACTAATCATTAAAAACCTGCATATTATTTGATTTTTCAGTCACTTTGAAATAAACGTAAATTAAAATAAAAATGATCTACTGTACATTGCAGAAACAAAATTAATTAAGAATATTGTTTTCATAAATTCATTGTGAAAAAATGAAGTTTTTGTACAATTCACTTTTGATGTTTGATTAAATTTTTCAAGGACATGAAATCATCTTGGCAGGTTCATTACAAATGACAAAAACGCATAGGCACATTGACTCTATAAAGAATTCATATGGTTGTCAAGCAGGTAAAAATTAGGAGAAAATTATGATAAAAACTTTTTATTGACAATTCATCGACCAATTGAAAAAGCTCTTGGCGCGTAACCAAAAGATTCGGATTCGATTTCCGGTCCGAGTTCTCCGAAATATGTTTTTCAGTTACTATGAAGTTCCCACTAAGTGGTTCTCCCTTTTCCTTTATTCTTTTATCTCCCCCTTTTCCAAATTTATCGTTAAATGATAAATTATCTTTTAAAATGGCTTCATAGTATTCAAGTGTAGATGGTGATACATAAATCTGTAATTATAAGATAATATCCTCTTAATTTTAAGTGAATATGTAATTTCTATTCTATTACTTGAATGACATGACAGTAAAATTCGACCACACTATTTGTTAGTGTTTTATCTTTGTTTCGGTATGTATTTTTTCACTGGTTAAACGTCTGTAATTAGTTAAAAAACAATCAAATATTGAAAGCATCGAGTTTTCATTTTTAAGCGTCAGTTGTTCATATATACATATCAAAATCACAGTCCTAGTAATAAAGAAGTAATATTTCTTCAAAAACCAAGATCATAATCTAATTACTGTTCTATCACTCGGTATATTGACTAAAGTCATAAAATCTTGATGCCTCACAGGGTGGACCTTATACATTTTCCTTGACATTACGAACGTCGACGACTACTCAGTTAATTAGACTCTCTTCCGATATCTGATCGACCACATACTGTACGTGTGTAACGAGCGTATCATTATTTTTTGAAACCTAAAACAGGTGGCACTCGGTGGCTGAGCCTGCGTATTAACAATAAAATAGCTGTGATAGAAAATTTAATTTAAATTAATATTCAATCCAATGCCCAAGCTCACTAATCTGGGGGCTCAATTAGAATTTCATAGGTGTCAGTATTACGCAGAGACATTGTCATGATAAATAAAAGATATTATATTTTATGAAAACAAACAAACGTTAAACGTGTTTAAGGACTTTCGGATTATACTTAAAGAATGTCTAAGATTCACGCAGATTTAAAATACGAGGTAGACACCCAGACTGATTGATTTTCTAGAGTTAATATGTCTATGTTACAACCACTTGAATCTTTGGTATTTAATGGAGTGTAAATCGCGTGTGTTTGGTTCACCACAAGTATCGTAAGATCCAGCTATCTTGCGTACACCGAACTTGATTTAATTTAAGTACTAGGATCAGTACCAAATATGTTAATTTTAGAAGTATAATAATTTATAGAATTACTATCAGTAGTTCAAAAAGTACTTGGCTAAGTTGCTCTAAGATATTTGCGGTCACTTTTGGCATGATTAACTTTCATTTGCTGATCAATACCAAGTCAAAAAGTAGTTGTAAGAATAATAACGGATGACAGCTGATATGGATCAATAGAATGCGCACAATAACTTTTTATACCTGGGTATTATACACAGAAAAAAAAATTTACTTGAATCAAGTAAATAATTTTGGAGAATTTTATCTTCTTGATTTGAGTAGAAAAATTCTTAAACTAAGGAATTTTTCTTGGCTTAATTAAATTTTACTTGATTAAAAAATTTTTTGTTTTGATTCAAGACAATGAAACTCTTCAAAATTATTTTCTTGGTTCAAGAATTTTCATCTTGATTCAAGTTAAATTCTTTTTCAGTTTAGTTATTTTTTATATACATACATTGTATATGCATAAAACATGAAAATTAGGCTTTAATTGACACGTGAACTAAAAGGTATGGCGTATTCATAAGATCTAGTACGCTGTTTACGCCCAGGAGTTGCCACGTGAATTTTCATTTCCGTTGAGATCATTGGTTAGTAATTTTTACTAAGTTTAATTTCCGCTAGAGCTGTAAAAGGAACAATCGGATTAAATGGGCATAGTAAAAATATAGGGTTAAATTATAATTTTTCATTGAACAATGACCTAATTATTCGAAAATTGATAAGATTATTTGAAGAAAAATTTTTACCAAACATTTCCACTTGAAGAAAAAAGAAAAAATCTAAAAACGGTTGACCCTGCAAGCCATTCCTATAACTTTCCGCTATGTACAAGCTTAAAACAGTTATAAAATTTATAATTACTTCTAATTGATCTTCGAGCTAAAAATTAGAGCTAATATATATTTTGAGCTTTTCGAGGTAGAAAAGTTAGTAGTTGTATGTCCTGATTGAAAAAAGTATTGAGACAAAGAAAAAAGTATTGGTTTTCTAGTCAATCCAATACTTTTCAATACTTTTTTCTTTGTCTCAATACTTTTTTTTATTCAGGGTGAGTAGAACACTATTTTGAATTGCAATATCTCTATAACGAATCAAGTAATATCAATGCAGCTTGCGGCATTTAATGTTGTTTTTTTTTTTTAAATACAATGAGATTACTTTTTCGTCAAATAACGATGTATCGTTGTTTTTTGAGGTTAAGAGCTGATTAAATTTTGGTATCATTCGGTAGAGTAGTTCCAAAATTATTAAAAAAAAAAAAAAAAAACATTCTTGGAATTTATCAAATTCATTCGATCGAATCAGTTCAAATATGCATGAAAATCTAAGTTTGGTAAGACCCTTTCAAATGCCGCAAACTGCGTTTAATTGATCAAAGCCATTCAAAAGTATTGAGAGGTATAAAAATAACCCCCTCCCTTACACACACACACCCATACATACGTACAGACATCAAGTAACATCTTCGGAGAATTAGTCAGAATATATTTCTAGGATCTCGAAACGTGGAGATTTGATGAGAACTCGATTTTCGAAAACCGAGGTCAGACCAATAACTTCATAATTTCTTTAAGATCATTGATTTCTACAGGAAAATTAAAATTATCCGCATTCTAGCATGAGCTTGAGCAAAATGTTCGTATCTACGGGTTAAGACATTTCTGCCCAACTATTAGAAATGGTGTTTATGAAATAATTAGCATATTTCTGAGCTTCAAAGACACCATTTCTTGCCAGCATGTATATTTTTGAGCTCTTTAAGCCCAAAAATAGCGAAAAATTCCGTAAATGGCATGCAAAGTAAAGCGTTTTTTTAAATTTTTTCCGTATTTCAGTAAATAAGTATCAAATAAATTAAATTTTCTCTGTAACTGAGCAATAGTCATTAATGTTATTAGCTCATGTATTCACAAATAAATAGTTCTGCATTAGTTTTCAAACTATTTTCAATTTTGTAGTAATCGCGTTCATTTGATATAAGTTTCAAAACTACTGACAAAGTTTACATTTAAAACATGCAGAGTCATTCTCAGATTGTTTTGTTTCAACTGTCACGCACTAAAAAAAAGAATTTATTGTCATAACAAAAGACAGGAATACGCGGTGAACCCCACATGCAGTCTATGAGGAAGCGGTCACGTCCCACCGCCTCCGAGTGACCTGCACCACCGACACTGATTATTCAAAAACATGGGCGGACCTGTTTAAGCCCCTCGTTACTGACAGATAACATACAAATGGGTACGACTACGTGGTAGCTGTGGTTAGGTACTTACATGCAATGAATCTTTGGACCCAAGGCCCAAGGGTTAATCTTAACATCGATCATTTTTTAAGGAGAAAGTGCGGGCGTCGTTACATGCGAGTATCTTCTTCTTAGAACAAGGTCTCCAGCCTCTTCAAAACCTTATTCGTGGTTGCTTGTTATGGTGAAAAAATATCAATGTGACATTTGAGTATTTTGTAAAAATACAAAAAAAGTAGTTAATTCTGCAGGCCACCTTTAAATCTTGCTGCTATCTTTGAGTTCAAAATGCTCAATAGTATACTTAAACGTTATTATTAAGCTCTTCAAGTGCAAAAAAATTTAATGTTCATGCACTTTTCGAGTTTTCGCCAAGTACAAAAAGTCAGTATAGATAATCAAGAATCGATTAGTTAAACGATATCGAAGTTATGTGGTAAAGACGCGAAAGAATTTCTTTTCGGTCTTTTTGAAGGCCGTACTAAAATTAATCGATTCGTCGTAGACACATACAAACACGCACGCACATTTTTTTTTTTTTTTTTTTTTTTTTTTTTGTAAATTACTACACGAGGTAGAAGGAACCCAAAATTGTTACACAGTGTTTATTAAAGTATAAAAGTTTGAAATGCGTATTGTTTAACATTTTTTTTTATCTTTTCAGAATATCATACAAAATCGATGCGTCAGTGACAGTGACGACGAGCCAGTGACAAAACAACCACGATTGAGTAGGAGACAACTCCGAGAACCTAGAAAAGAGACCCGTGGTTACTCTGGGTGGTCTAGACAATCAAGTTTTGCAAAACGTTTACTTTCACCGAAGCGTCTAAACCACGGAATCATTTCTAGTTGTTCTTCTGATACCGATATGTCCTCTGGTACTCACAATAACGATGAAGAATCTTATTTTGAGGTAAACATTTTTATTTTTTTTTTTCAATTTAATCTCGATCATTATCTACTAAATGTTTATCTTTGAGGTTTTCTGATAATTTTTAAAGATATCGACTGAGCAAATGATTTTATTTCATCATCAAAATATTAACGTGTAAAACCAACTTCATAAAACTCAGTTGTCTTCAACAAGTTTTTCGTTATTAAGGTCGTTGCTTCTCGAGATATCATTGTGCTATAGTCTTTTTCTCACTTACTGGTATGTCCTCTCTCATAGACTATCGCTTATTTGTTTTCTTATTACTCATTCATTAGTTCGAATATTTTACTAATACTTTGACAATACTTGAAAAGCTACGTGGATAAAAAATCCTATGAAAAATTACAATGGTAACATCGTAATCCAGGACTAGACTTTCAGTATGTTGATTTTTATGATGCTGCCGTCTACAGAATACAATTTGAATTATTGAAAATTACGATGTTATTTAGTAAATTTTTTTTCCGTAAGAGCAAGTGAATAAGAACGCATACTATATGTTTTAATAAAAGAGAGACAGAGTCCAGTAGTTTGCGACGCCACCACCGAAAGATGACCAACTACTGTATGGAGGGTCTTATTATGTGACTGAACAGAAAGTTTAGATAGTCCCTCTGATGACGTAAGGGGATAAACCTTGGGCTTGTGGCGGAGAGGACACCGGGTTCGATTCCTCGGTGATACAGAATTATTTTTTCGGTGACCTAAACTTCTTTTTCATTTGAGTGATAGAAATTTACGATGTTGCATCGTATAAATTATAACGTTAGAGTTCTGGTCCGGCACTACAATGTTCTATACTAAAAATTACAATATTTCCATCGTAATTTTTTGTACAATTTTTTTTCCGTGTATACAGCCAGAAATTTTTATAATTTTTCCAATTGATTTGAAGAATATATTTTTTGTTTTAGATAGGAACTAATTTCTAGTGAAGATAATATTATCCTTCAATGTGAAAGAAGAGAAAATTAAATAAAAGAATCAATTAAATGTTTATATATTTGCTATTAGTCTAGTCGAGAAGTTGATTTCTTGCGAAAAATAGAGCTCCTTCTTCTAAAAATATGGTCGATCGCTTAAACGATCTGGAATGGAATCTAGAAAAAGACTTTTTTTGGATTTTTTCTGGAGAAGAAAATTACAATTGTTATTAACAAAAAACTGTTAAAATTAGCCGTCCAACTTTTTGGCAAAATATCAAAAAGTATAAGTGATAGCTCAAATATAAAAAAAGATTCTGAAAGAGCAGAAAATTTTAGTAAAAAAGTTCTCAACTCCCGAAATTGTAGCTCCCATGTTTATAATTTTAATTAAGCGTTGAAAATCGGCTTTTGCGCGGCAGTTTCGGCATGCGCGCGCCGCCACTTTACTAGTGAGCGTAGTTTATAAATAATTTTTTTAAGCTATTAAATATTAATTAAAAAATTTGAAAAAATTCTGGTGTCATCTTGACACTTTAAGCAATATGATTCCGTGGTAATAGAAGTTGTATCACCATTTTTCATGAATCATATTGCTTAAAGTGTCAAGATGACACCAGAATTTTTTCAAATTTTTTAATTAATATTTAATAGCTTAAAAAAATTATTTTTCATCATTCCGAGGCCAAAAGTTCGATTTTCTTCTGTTTTCTTGCATGAAGAAAGTTACTCATTTCAGACTGCTCACAATTAGTGACAGTTTCAATTACTGTATTTTTTTGTTTTATTTTTCCTCTTATATAAACAGAATAATTAAATAAAATATAATAAAAATAATAAATGAAATAATATAATAAAAAATTAAAATTATTTATATAAATTTCAAGTTTTTTGTGATTTTTACGAGAATTTAATTAAAAATATCACTAAATAAACAAACTGGTGTATAAAGAAAATAAATAATGAGTTCATCAGAGTGTTCGTCTGAAGAATCCGAAGCTGAAGAAGTGTGACAAAATATTGCTGCGGAAGCTGCTGAAATTATCCAAAATTTAGCACCCTCAAAATCTGTGCAACGCTATAGAAATTGCTATGATCAATTTATCAGTTGGAAGGCTTCAAATCGTATTAATTTAATCAATGAAGATGTTTTATTAGTATATTTTAAAGATTTATTTAAAACGTTGGCACCCCCGACAATTTGGAGTCGCTGGTCGATGCTAAGAACCATGATTAGTATTAATCATAGCATCGAGATTAAAAATTACAATAGATTAAAGACACTAATTAAAAATAATGCTAAAGGTCATCGTCAGAAGAAGGCAAAAGTATTCTCATGGAATGAGATAAAGAAGTTCATCGATGAGGCACCAGATGATGGTTATTTAATTGAAAAAGTAAGTAACAATTATTACATACTAATTTTTGTGCCTAAAATCGTAATTTATGTACATATTTATTTATTTATTTATAACAAGATAGGTTTATTTACATGTATTTATAAAAACTTCATTCCAGGTTGTTGCGATTTTTGGTATTGCTGGAGCAATGAGAGGTGGAGAATTTCCTGAATTACGAGTACAAGACGTCGAAGATACCGGCAGTCAGCTGATTGTTACCATGTTGAAGACAAAAACAGACTATCCTCGCACTTTTGTAATTGGCCCGGAATACCGCAATAAAATTTTGCAGTACAAAGCTCTACGACCTAAGAACTCCAATACGGATAGGTTTTTTTTACACTTTCAGAAGGGTCGATGTGTACGTCAAGTCATCGGTAAAAATATATTCGGACAAGTCCCTAAAAAAATTGCTACATATTTGAATTTAGCCGAACCCGAGAAATATACCGGTCACAGTTTTCGGCGTATGTCAACAACGTTGTTGGCTGATTCTGGAGCTTCAATTCAACATCATCTACTTATCCAATAAATTCAACAGTTTTAAATAATACATCCAGAGCATCATCAGAAGATATATCATCACCACTTGAAATGGATCATGATTTGGTAATGGACTATTTCAATGATGATTTCTCAGCTCCAATCGAGAAAAAAAAGACTGAGCACTCAAAATCCTCTTCAAAACCTGTCCAACCGAATACTCACTCTCCCAATAGTAAACTGTTTGATGCGAAGCGGAGGAAAAAAATTTCTCTAAAGAATGATGACATCCAAAATATTTTAAAAAGTATTCCGGAAAATGCAAATATCAAATTTTTAAATTGTAAATTTGAATTTCATTTTCACTATCATGAAGACAAAGAAAATTAATTACTATTTGATTGCATTAAATTCAATTTTATTTACTGTTTTGATAATTAAGTTCCACTAATTATTGTATCAATTATAATATTCAATGTTTCAAATGTTCAATATACATCCTATTCTCTTTACTAATAAGTATTATTATTTGAAGTATAATTATGTGAATAGTTTAAAATGTTCATATTACTATTGAAAATTATTAACTTTTTTTGTTTTGTCTGGAAGGTTGATTTTTGTTTTTTTTTTAATTTATTTTAAAAATTAAAAAAATTGTTTTTTTACGACTGGCGGAGCCCCCCCCCCCCCAACACCCCGCAGGGGCTTTGCACCGTTTTTGAGTAATTAATTTTCGAAATTGCATCTTTTACACGTAGAGGTATAGAGAGATGGTAAAGTTAGTATGAAATCTTCCGTACCACTCGAGTGGGCCAAAGATTTCATACTAAATTTATCATCTCTCTATACTGCTACGTGTAAAAGATGCAATTTCAAAAATTAATTACTCAAAAACCGTTCGGTCAATTGATCTGAAATCTTGGTAGTGAATTATTAATATATTTATCTTTCAATAAAAAAAATTTCATAATTTTCTGTTGAAATGCCTATCACGTTACAACTACCTTAATTAACAGTGGAGTAAGAAAAAAAACACGGACTAGGCTACAATCAGTATCAACTCAACTTACTAAGTATTTATCGTTATTAAATGATATATTTAATAATTCAATAATTTATATAGTTAATTGTTCTAATGTTTAATAGTTAATTTTTCATAATTGGTTTTATAAAATATGTTATTATTTCCAAAAATAAAAAATTTGTTGAATTATTTTTGTTTGTTTTGAATAAAAAAATATTATTCGATGATTATTCTGTCAAGTAAGCCAAAAACACCTTTTTTATCACTTAGGATCAAAAAGGTACTTTTTTTATCACTTTAGATCAAAAGAGTACTTTTTTTTATCACTTTGGATCAAAAGGGTACTTTTTTAGAAATTCGGATCAAAAGGGCACTTTTTCTAAATTCAACTAATAATAACATTGAGAATTATAAAGTTTTTTTCATAAAAATTAAATTACGCCTTTATCACCACGAGCAATATGCATGAGAATAAAAAAAAATTTATAGTTTAAAGTAAACAGTTTTTTATTTGTATTGAAAAAAACTAAAAAATAAAAAGATACCCTTTTGAAAATCAGCTCCTCATTTGTTTTAATAAACTAACTTTCCGATGAGCTAGAAACTCAAAAGTTTGTACACACCTTAGAATTAGACTTCAATGCAATTTTTACTGACAACAACCGACACCCACCTACGCAGTCGACACACACTCAAACAATCAGACTTCTAATAATTTACGTTTTTATTTCAGACTATTGATTCATATTTATGATCGAGATTTCTCATTTAAATATTTAACTTCCCTCAAAATTTTAAATTAAAAAACAAAAAGCAATTATTGAAAGAAAAACAAAATTTTCAATATACTACATTTTTAAGTGAACTAAAAAGTATAAAACAATTTCATCTATATCCAAATAAAGATCTATAAGTGTATAAAGATAGTCTTTAACGATCTATTTCATATAATATGGATACTGAACAAATAGCCATTGTGCGGATGTATCCATTAGAAACTTACCTGTCAATAATGAAAAGTATTGACAGGCTTATCTATGGTTCTTTAAATTTTTCCCAAATCATTTTTCGTTAATATATTTCCATCTTTTTTTTATCTCACGCACCGTTAGGCGCTTCTCTTTCTCGCATACTATTGCTATTATTCTCTTATGGAGCACGTACTTTAGGTTGTCCTGACTTTTTTAAATTTTAATTTTTTAGTTATTTGAAAATAGCTAAAAATGTATCTTTGTGATTTCAGGATGATTTAGAAGAGCTTTGTGGAACAGAAGAGAAACAAAAAAATTTCAAAAGGCCTGAAACAATTCCAGATTTTTCATCTAGTGATCAAGGTACAGAAGGTGACATTGAAGAAGGTGAAGTGTCTGATGACGAAATGGCACCTACCTTAAATCCAGCCATGATTGACGTATCCGAAGTAGATGGGCCATCTCATGATTTAGTTAAAAATCCAAAAATTCTTCAAGATTCAGCAAAGCGGCGTAAAATTTTTGATGAAAGTTCGTCTTTTAATACATCTGATCGTAAATCGAAAAATTGTGCAACATTTTACTTCAAACATCGTGACACTGATTCAGAAGTTGATAGAACTTACGATAATGACTATGATCAGAATGATTCTTCTGAAGGAGAATGGACATATACGGCATCACCTATAAAAACTTCTGCGATTGAGCCAAGCGTATATATTGAAGGACCTGCAATTGAACAAGTTGAGCATGTCGAATATGAAAATCATCCTAAGACGATTTCTGAAAACGAAAAAATCGATAGTTGTGATAGTGATGATGAAACTAAAAAAGATATCCGAAAGTTGATATTAGAAGTGGAAAAACTTGTCAGTGAGGAAGGTCAAAAAGAAATTTCAAAAAATTTACCACCACTTATTTTCGACAAATATAGTCAAAACAATTATAGGGCTAAATATGCTAGAATCAAGGAATGGCTCAGAGTTAACTCCCATCATGATACCGAGGAAATTTCTTCACTGCAGGTAAAATTTTTAATTTTCTTTTTTTTTCAGTCAAACTCGAAGTTGAAAAATAGTTTACTTGTGATAAAAAAATTTTTTCAACTTCCCGCTATAAAAATTAATAATTTTTTAAAAGTACAAACTTATTATTTTTATCCCGGTGTGTGTGTGTGTGTGTGTGTGTGTGTGTGTGTGTGTGTGTGTGTGTGTGTGTGTGTGTGTGTGTGTGTGTGTGTGTGTGTGCTCGATAGATCTTGAGAAATCTCAAAAATAAAATTTTCAAAAAAATTCTTTTTTCGAATAACTATTAAACTGCTATAGCGATCTCTTTCAACATCTAATAAACTCTAAATCTCACAAAACAATGTAGATTGCTGCATTAAAATCGATTGATTCGTTTAAGAGATTTCGCTGTTGAAAAAATTCGAAAAAAGTGTTTTTTCACATAACTTCGAACTATCGCAATTTAAAATTATCAATAAAAGATTTTGCCGATACAATTTTAAGATTTTCGAGCTCCAAAATTTATCAAAGTCGTATTTGTGATAGCCTAGTTAATAAGTGAATTTCTTTCGAAAAATAGTTAGAATTATAACGAAAATATGAGCAATAGCTCATTTGATGCGGAATCAAATTTTGAGAAAGATGTATTTTTAATTTTTTTCGGAGGTCAAAATTTAAATTTGTCATTAGTTTATTTATTTGCAGGTCGTTGTTTTTTTAATTTTTTGTTAAGTTTATAAACAGTTAAATTACGAATGAAAAAAAAATTTTTTTTTGTAATCTAATCTAGTTAGAACATTTGGAGCTTGAAAATATGGATGGCCTGCATAGTGTCAATCATTTTTCAAATTTTTTTTTTTTCATTTCGCAAAGTTAAAATTGATCACTTATGTTTTCAGAATTGGCAGCCTTTAGATAGTTGTGATGCAAGTGGTGAATATACAACAGGAGAATCAGATGTAGAAAAACAATCCGATTCTTCTGATGATTTACAAAGCAGCGTCGTTACTTATCGTCAATATGAAAAACTTGATTGTACAGCACTTTCAATATCTCAAGAAATCTTTAACGATACTGATCAAACTTTAGTGAATGAAATAAGCAATCCAATTGGGCCAGAAGAAGCTAGCACTCCAAAAGTTATGATGCGTTCCAAGGCGAAATCAAATGGACCACGACCATGGAGTGTATCTTGTGTTTTCGATCAACTAAATTCAACAAATGATTCTACAATATCACAATTTTCTATTTCTGAGACTGCTTTACATCAGCTGGTAGCTTCTCCACCAACCAAATCTGCTTCTTTGGATGCTTCGTAAGTTTTTTTCTTCTTCTTTTGGAATATCTAACTATGAGCCCGAAGCGGGAATCAAGTTGAAATTTCTTAAAAATTAATTCGTATTATAATTACAGGGACTCTCACAAAGTTTTTAAAAATTCAACATCAACCCTTTTGGAAGAATCTAGTCGTTCAATTCGGAATAGTTTATCACGAAAAAAGAAATCAAAATTGAGGAAGAAAAATTTGGTAAGATTATGATATTTTTGGTTTTGGAATTATATTTTGATTATCTGTTAAATAGTTAACAACATTATGAATTATTGGGAACATTGTTGCAATAATATAATGATGAATATCTCATTCGTAATCGACTTTAACTATTCACAATCTGATTAAACTCATTTTAATTATTGTCTTCTTTCCTTTCTGAAAGCAAACAATTTATTTGAAAGATGTCTGTAGGCATGATCGGGCATTTAAGCAATGTAAATATGAAAAGCTGAACTTTCAGTACATTCTTAATCGATGTTTATGTATAAAATGATTTTTTGGGAAAATCTTCTATGTAATTAATAATTATAGAACAGAACATTTAATTTTAACATGTAAGCTATAGGGTAAAAGACCTCATTAGTGGCGGGGATCCCATTACTGACACGTTCTTTGATTTTGGTATTTATTCAATTAATGAAATCATTAATTTCTATTATGAATATATTATTTCTAATCTTTAAGACCTTTAAATCAAAAAAATTTTCAATTTTTATTCCAAGTAGAACATTTTTTCATTGAAAGAAAAATCGCCACTAATAGGGGTTAACGGTGCCACTAATGGGGTCTTTTACCTTAGTAAATGTTTAATAAACACAGATTTTACATAATCTCGCTGAACCTACTCAATATATAAAAAATGAAAAACTTTTATCTATACCAATTGCGTTGATGCATTAAATAGAAAAAATTTTTACTTTTAAAATCATGAGTATAAAAGTGAGTTAACGATAGTCCGTCAGAGAGATAATGCTAATAAGTGAGAAAGTACACGAAGAGAAAAGAATAGAACTTATTCCTATGTAGAATGGTAACCATTACCATGTTACATAGTAACGGAAATTTTTGTGAGAACCCTGTGTAAATTTGTAAATAAAAATCTTAGAAATTGTCATAAAAATATGAACAATCACTCATTCGATGCGGAATTAAATTCTGAAAATAATGTTGTTGTTTTTTTATTTTTTTGATGAAAATTTTAATTTTTTATTAACAAAAAACATAACCAAAATAAAAAATCTCAGTTTTTCGTAAATAACTAAATAACTAGTGATGATATCAAAAATCGGAAAAAGATCCTTAAAGAGGAGAAAATTTCTGAAAAAAGTCTCGACTCCCGGAACTCTAGCTTGAAAAACAATAAGTTTTATTTAATGTTGAAAATAGGGTTCCGCGCAATTGCCGTTGTATTTTAGTTGTATTTAGCATCGGCGCGGCCGTGTGGCAAAAGTCGCGCGGAACTCTATTTTTAACATTAAATAAAAATTATTGTTTTTCAAGCTAGAATTCCGGGAGTCGAGACTTTTTTCAGAAATTTCTTCCTCTTTAAGGATCTTTTTTCCGATTTTTGATATCACCAATAGTTATTGAGTTATTTACGAAAAACTGAGATTTTTTATTTTGGTCATGCTTTTTGTTAATAACAAATTGAAATTTTCATCAAAAAAATAAAAAAACAACATTATTTTCAGAATTTAATTCCGCATCGAATGGGTGATTGTTCATATTTTTATCACAATTTCTAAGATTTTTATAAGCGAATTTACACAGGGTTCTCACAAAAATTTTCGTTACTATGTAACATAATAATGGTTACCATTCTAACATAGGAATGCGTTCTATTCTTTTCTCTCCGTGTAAGCTGTCGCATAAACTGTATACATTGTTACTAGAAGGACTGACATTTACAAAAATTAATTTATTTTGTAAGTTTTATCTTTATGTGTATCTAATCATTTTACAACAATCGGTTGAATAACAAGGCGAGCTTAAAAATTTTTTTTCTTTAGCTATACTTTTTTGTATGCTAATTTTGATGAAAAACAAGCTAATTACATTGTATTTATATAGAAAAATTTTAATTATAGTATGTTTTTAGACAAGTTTAACTTTTTATAAAAGGATGTATGTGTAAATAAATTTTTGTCGTACGGTTTCTCAAAAACGAATTAACCGATTGAATTCTTAGACACGCCATTCGAAAGGGTTTATCAAAATTTAGACCTGATTAGATTTGAGAGTTAAATCCATCGAGCCATTCCGAAGAAATTAAAATAAAAAACCAAAAAAAAAAAAAAATTAGGAAAACGGTTGACCGTAAAGACCATCCCTGCAACTTCCCGCTTATTTCATACTTAAGCGCTCAAAAACTGTATTTATTACTTTTTTGAGCTCTTCGAGCTCAAAAGTATAATTTCTCGTATCATTTTGAGCTCTCGAGCTCAAAAATCTGCTAGAAGTTGAATAAAACACTATTTTTTGAATTTTTAAACCGCAATAACTTTTGAATGAATGGATCGATTTTTACGTGGTTGATGGCATTTAACGCAGTTTTTAAAGCCGCATTAAGAACTTTGAAGCTTAAATTTATCGAACAAGGAATTTCAAAGTAATTCCCAAAAAACTATTTTTTCGTTAACGATTACTCACGAACGAATTAACCGATTTCGACCGGGCTGGCGGCAATCAACGTGGTTTTTTTATGTTAAGAGCTGATTAGTTTTTGGAATCGATCGGTTGAGCCATTTGAAAGTTATTTCAAAGTATATACAAAATCTAAGTTTGGTCAAGCCCTTTCGAATGGCACCAACCACGATCAAATCGGTCAAGCCGTTTAAAAGTTATAAGAGGTTTACATACATACACACACACACTCACACACACACACACACACACACACATACATACATACATACAGACGTACGGACATCATCGCGGAAACATTCGGGGAAGCTTCCTAGGACCCCAAAACGTCAACATCCGTTGAAAACTCAATTTTCGAAAAACGGGGTGAAACCAATAACTTCCCGATTTTTGAAAATTTTAAATTTTCTTAGCGGGAAGTTAAAAATGGATTTTTATGTTTTTTTAAAATAACTTTAAAGTGTGCAGAAAATCATAATAAAAGAATGTAAACATTTTTTTTTGCTTAAAACACTGCGTCGAATGCATTTTCGAAAATGAAAATCGAACGACGCATTCAAAAGTTATAGTTGTTTAAAAATTCACAAAATTTTGTTTTTCGGTATTTTTATAAGATATCTTCGAGATTTATCAACCAATCAATATGAACCTATACATTTTCTTCTTGTACTGTAAAAACTGCGTTGAATGCTTTTTTAAAAAAGAAAATCGAACGACGCATTCAAAAGTTATAGTTGTTTAATAAATAGATTTTGAGCTCGAAGAGCTCAAAATGTGAAAAACGGTGCTTTGAGCTTGGAAAGCTCAAATATTAACCAAAAAACACATTTTAAGGCGCTTCAAATTCAAACTTAGCGAGAAGTTCTAGGGTTGGCCTGCATGGTCAACCGATCTCCAGATTTTTTCTTAGTAATTCAAGTTTTTTCTCGACAATTGTAATTAATAATTTAGAATTAAACGTTTTTCCATACATTTTTTTTCACATTAATTAGCATATTCTATTAATTTCTTTTCATTTGCTTCAACATCAATATCATTTATTTAAATATAAATTGTTACACATAAAATACTCCGTAAAATATTTAAAATCATCCCTATTATGGATTTTAATGAAATACTGTTCTTTGCATTCGCTTCAAACTGGTATTTTAATGAATTAAAATAAATGTGGCCAGGAGATAAACGCCCGGACCCTGACGTTTTTCATATACAACATAAAAAATCGGTTAATTACAACAATTCACTGCGTGGATCTTTTTTCATACCAAACAACTCGAGCAAAAGATATTAAAATTGATGCGAATAGAAATTGATTCTGAATAAATTACAAAACTATTATGTGCCAGGAGACGAGTATTTTTAGTGTTTGCACCGGGATTTTGTTTCGTACTTCATCGCTAAGACTGAATAAAAGAGTTAAGGTAAAATTTACCCTGTCACGTTCTAGCATTGTCAGCAGTACTTCGGAAACTAATCAAACAATAAAATCCTGATTAAAACTACTGGTTAACAAAAAAAAAAAAAAAAAAAAAAACTAAAATTAGCACTATAAATAAGTCTTGTTGCTTGAATAATTTCTGCCAATGTTGGACTGTGTTAATGCCAGCTTTTTACGCACTTAAGATAGATAATTTCTCAACATTTGAAGTATTAAATATTTTTCAAATTCAAAATGAGCCAGGGGAATAGACTGATGCTTCAAGTCATAGTGTGCTACATTGAATTCAAAAAAGTGTTATAAATTGAAATAAAACTAAAATTCATAAACTTGCTGCACTGAATAAAGTATTTAAGATTTTAACGAAATGGAGAATTCTAAAAATTTTATAGCTTCAAAAAAATTCTAGTGTTTATCGTTTGTTATAAAAATGATTAATTTTCTTAATTAACTGATATTTATAAAAATCAAATATGTTAGATAGTATTTGATATGCTTGCAATTATGCGAAGTTAGCCGCTTTTTGTAGAATGACTCATAAAATGAAGCAATCTATTATAATATTATTTTTCATTTTTTTTTTTTTTACAGAGTCGTAGAAGTGAATCCAGTTCAGATGGAGTAAATTCTGGTGCAAGCGATTCTAGTGGAACCCATCATAACCGCTCTGTACAAAAAGTCACCGAAGAACGAACGCGCTTCAAGAAACCAGATTGTCATCGTTGTTTGGTGTCACTAATAACACATGGTTCTACACTATCATGTCATTTGCATAATGATGGTAATAATGTTAAAAGTTTTGTGGGTTATCCATCACCATCAATAGAATTAACTTGTTGCACACCTGATCCATCATCCGGGGGTACAGAAGATATTTGCCCTACAGATCATGATACTTCACTTAATATTTTGATGAATAGACATGAAGTCAATAGCCCAACCAATGGTGATAGTGATGCTGAGAAAAATAGCTTAGGCAACAATTCGTTTTCCGAACAAGCTTGGGATAGTTATCAAGAAAAATACATGAGTGAACCATACAGCGAAACTGCTGATGTAGAAACAGCTCGCAAACTTCTTGATTTTGGTGACGACTATCGTAATTATTTAGATAGCCAGTCTGATTGTGCCTCTAGCTTAAGTGCTGTAAGATCGTATTCACCACCACTTATTACCAATCGTATTTATTCTGTAAGTAATTATAAGAAAATATGGTTGATTATTTACAAAAAGATTATAATCATGTTTTATTAAATTTATCTTTTCATTTTCAGAATATTTCAACTATATCATCAAATGATAGTGATAGTGAAAGTGAAGGGTGTCGTCATGTTTTAGAAAAGTCGTATAGAAAATTAATGGTCATGGAAAATCATCTAACTCGCAATAATATTAATATGAAGACAATAAAAGATCATGTAAGTAGTAATGATAAAGTTTATTTTTTACACCACTTGCAAAAACTTTTAGTTTTAATTTCTGTAACAGGTGATCTAATGTTTTCAAAAAATATATTACCTTTCTTTTTTTATTTAAACATCATGGACAGAAGTAATGAGAATTACCGACTGCCGATGAGAATTAGACATAACCCTAGCAGTTTTGTAAATGCCGAAAAAATGTCGCAACTATACAGTATTAATGTGGTATTTTTTCATCATTTTTTCGGTTGTTTTGGTCAGTTTTTTTATCGAAACATTACGGTACATTTACCGTAAAAATGCGAATAATTTACGCTCAAAATGCGGAATATTTACGCTCAAAATGCGATACATTTACGCTAAAATATTTACGCTGAAAATGCGGCATATTTATGGTAATAAGGCGGTAAAATGACTGTATTAAAACCATATTAAAAAAATGGTGTAAAATTAAATAATGCTCAGACTGGGATTCGAACCTAGAATCTCCTGAGGACATGTCGGCTACTCTACCATTTGAGCTACCCGGCCTATACTATATTTTCTTTTTGCTAATCCTATATACATTAAGCCACACCGTCCATCTGATGATAAGCATATTTAAAATTAAATAATATAATTATATATGTGAAACAATATAACTTTTCGATTTTAGAAAATTTGCAATTTTCTAAGTGAGAAATTAAAAATTAGAATATATTTACTTAACATATGTATTCTTTTATATTCATTACCACTAAATACCTAATTAAAAAATAATATTCTACATAGTATTTATTCAAAAACAGTATTTGTTTTTGCAAAGTATAGCGATGAAGAATAAAAAGCGAAATTGGAAATTTTTCATTTTATTCATTTCTAACATAGAAGTGAACTAAAAATAAAACCAAATCTTTAATAATTGTCCATTATGTCAGAAAATATTCGGAAAAATTACTGTATTATTACGGTAATTATTTGGAATTTTTTGGGTAAAATTTGGGCATTAATGCGGTAATTGTATAGTATATTTTTGGTAACTGTACAGCATAAGTGCAGTACATATACTGGATAACTACAGTATAAAAACTGGCCAAAACAACTATAGTTTAACCGCATTATTACCGAATTATAACGGTAAATATACGGAATTAGCATAAATGCCGAAAAATTACAGTATTTTTACGGCATTCTTAAAACCGCGAGGGAAGTAAATGAGAAAAATGAGAAAAGTCCCATAATCTATTTGATAGAAGATTTATTGCTTTCTTCATGCAGGCATAACATATCTGAAATCATTTTGAGATATGCATTTGAAAAGATAATTTGGAATACCAATAATTGACTGAATTTCGCTTTCTTTAAGAGTCGGTCCCAGCTATTGCAGCTTCGTGAATTTCTTTTAAACAAAGAAAAATTTTAGAAAAAACTCTGCTACTCAATAGATTATTAAAATGTTTATTTTCTATCAGAGGGTTTTTTACGAAATTTTCATTTGTTTAAGAACAATTCATGAATCTGCAATAGCTTTGCTGTTGCAAATGCGACAAAGATATAGTACGATTTCTCTCGATGAGTGTAAGGATAGAAAAAGATTGGACCCGTTGTTGAAAGATTCCAAAATGCTTATAGTGATTAACTTTAATTATATAATAGGAGTACAATTTTCAGATGCAGTGATCTCATTGTGTGATAAAATAGATAACATTACAAGTTTTGATGTATAGAATTTTGCATTATACTATATTTTCGCGATGATTGACAATAAGTGTTTAACCCTTCGTTGGTCGCGCTATGAGCGAATCGCCGCCTAACAACTACTCAACCTGATATAGAGACTCGCTATAGTGCGAGCGAGAAACTAAAAAAGACGTGACCAACGAAGGGTTAAGCGATTAAACATGTGATGTATTTTAACCCGAGTAACGCCGGGTTTCGCTGCTAGTAAAATCATAAATCATAACTAAAAAGGATTTCAATCTACCATTTTTTTTTATTATTAATGAAATTCATAAAATTACAAAGACAAAACAAAAAAGTCATTTGGTATTTGAAATGGAAGAAGATTTCTCGGAGTTACTATAAAATTACAAAGCCGTAAAAACAAATGCAATAGTAAAATTTCATCAAATATTGACAAATCTGTAGGTCATTTTCTGTCTAGGAAAATAAAAAGATATGACAGTTGAAGCTTATTTAACAAGCTTTCAGATGCGATTTACAGAAATTGGATAAGTTATAGTATTGAAAGTTGTTTCGAGAAGAACCTGTAAAAGTTGGATTTTTTCCAACTTACGAAAATTGAGAATTTTTGTCATTTCTAATCTAACCGATTTCTCGATAATCGTCTTATGAATAAGTACACTGAGCTTCATTAGAATATGTCAAGAATTGTGGACACTATCGTTTTGAAAAACCGCGGTAAATTGTACATCAACTATATTAATTTTCTAAATCAGCTTGACAAACTGAGTCGAAAAGTAGCAAAATTTTTAAAAAGTTTCATCATAAAAAAAGCAATAGTTAGATTGTTATGAAATCTACCAAAATCTCAATCGAACGGGTTAATATTAACCAATCTATATATATATATATATAGGAGACTTTCTATAGATATAGATAGTCACTCATCACGATATCTCTGGAACTATAAGACCTAGAGACTTGAAATTTGGCAGGAATATTCCTTTTGCCAAGTAGAGGTCAGCTAAGAACGGATTTCACGAAATTCCACCCACAAGGGGGGTTGCGGGGTGTTCACGAAAAAAATTCATATTTTTCAATTATTGCTTTTAATAGTTCAAAACTTGGTCAGAATGTTTCAAATTACATTTAGAAATTTTTAAAACGAATTCTGTGACATTCCACCCCCTGGCGTGCCCGTGCGTGGGCGTCAAATTAAGAAAAATTCGTAAATTTCAATCTATAGCTATTAATACTTTGAAACATGGCCAGAATGCTTTTTGGCGTTTTTGAGTTGTTAAGAATAAATTTCATTAAATTCTACCCCACATGTCCGTGCGTGGGCGTAAAATTAAAAGAAATTGTACCTTTTAATCTATAGCAGCTAAAGGATTGAAACTTGGCCAGATTGATTTTTTTGGAGTTTTTGAGCTGTGAAGAATGAATTTTATGAAATGCCACCCTCACAAATCCTTGCGTGGGCGTTAATTAAAAAATTATAAAATTCAATTCCTAAAGGATAATAAAAGGCATTAAATATAAAAAATTAAAATTTTATATAAGGTAAAAGCCCTAATAGATGATCATGTACCATTATATGATCACTCTATGTATTTGTATACCTATATTTGTGAATATAGATATACAAATACACGTATATTGTACGCCACGCGAAGCGGGTGGGTAACGGCTAGTCCTATATATTAAAATTGATGGTTGACTGAAGTTCGCTTAGTATCGAAATAACTCGAAAATATGGACCCTGAATCCTTATTGGTTCAGAATTAGAGCGTGCGCATATGCGCGCAATTTGAATTTTTAGTATTAAAGAAAAAAAAAGGTGTTTTATGTGTTACTTTTATAAAATAATAATCACTTGAAAAATTTTTTTATTTTGTTACAGATTGAATTCGAAAACGTATGCAAAGACAATATCAACTATCTACAATCATTTATAGAAGCTAATTGTTCCATGAGTGAAAAGAGCTTAAAACAAGTTTCTGGTAAGTACGATCTTCAAGATGATAATCAACAGCTGACACTAAACTTATTATCGTACGTTAGTACCGTACTGGTAAATACTTTTCGTGATCTTTTGCTATTTTTTATATCTAAGTTTGGTAGAATTGTATATTTTTTTAGAAGCTTAAAAAGTTTTTACGAGGTGTAATGGCAGTTTATCAATGCTTTTGTTTTATCAAGTATTTAAAATGCTTTGCTTTTAGACTAAATGTAGCTTATTAATATTTTGTAGGAATTGTACTTATAAAAGATATTATTTCAATTAATAAACAGTTCTTGCTTTTAATATTTTTTTCATTTCATTTGAGATCAAATTTTCTGCATGAATTGTTGTTGATTTGTTCGTATTGTGCATTTTCGTACCCTCTTTTTTAGGGTTTTCAGTACTACTGTAGAAACGCTATATAAACTTGAAGTACATCTATAAAAAGACTATAAATGGTTACTGTGTTCTATAAGAATTAACAAAGTGAAGGGGAAAGTAGGGCTTGACGGGCCTTCTAAGCCGGTAATTACTTTTTGTAACTTTCAACCATCGAATTAACTTAACTTTGTTTTACTTTAAGCAAATGCACTACGTTTTCTAAATAACTAAAAAAATTATGACAATTTGTTTTTTTGTGTATACTAACATTATAAATTTTTTATATTTTTAAAAAAATTTCGATACACAATGGACCGCTTATAAGAGATAAAAAACAATTATTGTCATGGCTGAAAATTTTTTTTTCCATTTTCATATTTGTTTCCTTAAATTTTATTTAAAAAAATAAAATTTGTTTTTGATGTAGGCCAAGCGTGATAGATGTGAACTTGTTGTTATGTTATGTGTCGATAATAATTGTTATTATTTTTTATTGATCAAAAGATATTGAGTGCGAGAATAGTGAAAATGCGAGTATGGTTTCAAAAAAGAATAAAAAAGTTTGGAAAATCCAAATGAGCATAACATGCCTTAGGCGCTCATGTCATACACAAATTATTTAGATCGTAACAAAAATTATTCGTTTTTTTATTTGAATTTTTCCGCGTGTAGTATTATCCCCTCTGTAGGTCGAGCTAAAAAAAAATTTTAACAGATGATAAAACAGAGTAATTATACCATCATATATGTATAGTTTCTGTTTGTTTATATAGTTATTTCAATCCTGTTTTATAAAAAATAATATATATGGCTGCCGAAATCGCAGAAAAAATCACCGAACTGACTGTCGAAAAAAATTAACTGTATTGAAAATTTTTTTAATGTGTTCTGTAGTTATTATTATTTATTTCATTATTCTTTTTATCCATAATTTTTTTCGTTTAAATTATGAAAATCACGTTTTAATCCAAATCAAGATTTTTAAGCGAGAGTAGAGCATACCTGCGCGCTTCGCGCTTAAGTCATGCAAAAAAACGTAATCGTCAACTATCCCTTTTAGTTGCCATAGTAACCATTGCAATTTTAATTTTTTATAACGCTTGAAAATTGTGATCCTTGTCAGTAAAGAAGTTTTACTTTAGATAATTTTTTAATATCGAAAGATAACATTGTCTCAGCTTTAACCGTTAGAGAATTATGTCAATATTGATAAGCAGTATAAGCAATGTTGAATTGTTGAATTGACAGTTGTGCTGGTGAGACTAGGATCAAGATTGAGCCTAAGCCATATTAGACAAAATTGCCAATGTTGAATCAAAGCATAATTTTTATCAATTCGATTAACAAAAATAATTATTCAAACAGACAATTGTGTTCTTTGATGACCTAATACTGATTTTTTTAACATCCTATAATATTTTAAATATTTAGCTATTTATTTGAATGAAAAATTTTATGATTTAACTGGGGTTCGATCCCTGGACTTCAGATATCGTAATAGTCATTCAAACTATTATTTCAACTGTCAAGTTTATTGTTAGCTTATAATTTTTTAACAATAAATCAAAAGATATTGCGCTGAAAAGTTTGAATACTGGATATTGATACAATAAATTGTGATAAACTTTTTTCAATAATATTTTTTCAGAGAAAGTAATGTTAATAATTGAATAATTTTAATGTTTGACTAATAGAAAATATCGTAATTTAACTTTATTTCAATCATTAAATGATAGAATAATTAGTATATATTATTAATATTCATATACAAGATGACATATTTTCAGCTGTACAAATTTTCAGTAAATAAAACTGATAATATGTTAAGCAAAGTATTCTGGTCCAGAAGCAGAAATTTTAAGCATTCTTAAGTTTAGGGCCAATATACTACCTACGATTCCTGTAATTTTGTTTTGTTAGGATAATAGTCATATTATTGAAAATAATGAATTGAAATTTTACAGATAGACTGTTTAGTATATAATCTAGTGAATTTTGATGAACTTGGATCACCAAAAAACAAAAGAAAAAACAGATCAATTCCCGGGAAAAAATGAATTTGCCTAATCATATATAGTTATATATAATCATTTATATATAATTAGACCTGAAAATTGGCCAGATCTAATCATATATAATTAGATATAATTATTTCTATAAAAATAAAAAAAATTCACCGTGAGCGGGGATCGAACCGGGGACCTGACACTTTAAAGACTAACACGCTACCTGATTACCTACGAGACTTACTGGAAAAGTAAAGCTTGAAATACCTACAACTAATGCAAATCTAATATATAATCGATTTTTATAAGTTAAATTAATTAATACAGTTCCATTATTTCATCCACAAAAAACTATAATTTAAAAGATTATTAATCATTGGAGTAGCAGACTCTGAGATGAAAACAGAGAACGTTTTATAGTAATCACAAAATGCATATATAATTATATATGATTCATGTATAATTATATATGATTCATATATAGTTATATATGATTCATATATAATTATATATGATTTCCGTATAGTTACACTGATATTGATAGAAGGATTTGTTTATATTTAATGAGCTTTATTAACTGTTAATAATAAGTGATTTTTTAACATCATGGGATTTAATATATATTTATTACCAGTTACTAAATTATTTATTAAATATGATTTATTAAATGTTAATAAATATTTGTTAACAGTTAACAAATATTTATTTAAAATCAAAAGCAAAAATAGCAATTTTCTTTTGACATTTTTTATAACCCGACAACTGGGATACATAACTGTAACACATGATAATAATTCAAATCACTAAATAAATTAACGTTTAGAATATTTAAAAATTTAAAAGATAATTATGAGCTTTGATAGAATTCGGTATGTTACAATAAACGTTATTAGAATGTAATATAATTAATGAAAATAATTTATAAAGATGATTTTTGTTTATAAGCAATCTTCATATCATATGACATTGCAAGTGAAACAAATTCACTCAACAAAATATTTATTAAATATAACCAATAAAAAATGCTGCATCTAATTATATATTATTATATATTAATAAATGTAAATTTATAATTTACATTTGATTAGATATAATTATGTACATAGCTTTACGTTTAATTATATACATGGTCCTATATCAATTAGATCTGATCAGATATAATCATATATAGATTTATATATAATCATATATAGCCCTAGATAACTCAGGTCTAATCAGATCTAATTATATATAGATAATATATAATCATATATAAACCTAGATAACTCAGATCTGATCATATATAGACTTATATAAAATATACATACAATATATTAGTCTGTATATGATTATATATATTTTATATAAAAATTTAGATATGATCATGTATAATTCTATATATTCAATATATATATATATGATTAGGCAAATTCATTTTTTCCCGGGTTATGATATAAAGATATCCAAGATAAACTATTCATTAAATTATCAAAGAATCATTAAAAATCACTCATTAAGAAAATTTCATTACTTTCGAGAAATATTAACTGTATGTTGAATAAAAAATATTTATTTGTAGCGAGTTGAATTACTTATCTCGTCAAAACATCATTGATGATAATAGCACAGATGGATACAGATGAAAACATTGACAGTACAACTATACATGGAATATAAGGGCTATAAATCCTTATTGAACACACACGCACACACACTCGAGTGTCATCCTCGTATAAATAATCAGAATAGCTTCCTAGGACCTTTAAACGCGGAGATCTGAAAAGAACTCGATTTTCAAAAATTAGGATGATACTAATAATTTCCCAATTCTTGAAAATCATTGATTTTTATAGCGAAAAGTTGAAAATGTAATTGTAATTAATCAATTTCTAAAGAATAAAATATATCCAAATGTACTTCTTTTTAATAGTTGTTTATGTTGATTCTTCACTTTCTTAGTGCAGGCATAACTACTTTAATCGAAGTAGGTTTGTTATAGAAACTATTGAACTCAATAATTAATTACTTAATTTTTTTTTTATCGTGATAATGAAGGAAAAGATACTTTTATGATGTGAACTTTCTCAACTGAAAAGTAAAACTGCAAGTGCTTCTTCAACTTTTAGCTTCAGATAGATGATATTACTTTTTTAGCTTTCTCTAACAACATTCACTTTACAACACTGTCTTTCATAGAATCAGTCAAACGTCGATAGCTACTACGAATGGTTTGTTTTAAGAATAATTATAATATGATTATTACGAACAGTTTTACTCAAAAATAAATTTGTTGAGCCCGTATTTAAAATTATTGCCTAGCTTATAATTACTTACTTATGTAATATGAACTACTGTAAGTATCAATGCAGCTTTCAATTAATATTTTCGATTTCCCGCTATGAAAATTAATTTTGTGTGTGTGTGTGTGTGTGTGTGCGTGCGAGTGTATGTATAAAATTCTTATAACTTTTGATGGGCTTGACCGATTAAATCGCGGTTTGCGGCATTCCAAAAGGTTTTACCAAACTTAGATTTCTGGAGAATTTGAAACGATTTGGTTCAATCAATTTCAAGATATTTTAAGAATGAAATTTTCAAAAAAAAATTTTTTTTTTTTTATAATTTTATCTATCGCTGTATAAATCATTCTCATAATTTAATCAGCTGTTAATCTCAGAAAACGACTTCGATTGCTACAAACTGCTAAACATTTTTTTTTCGTAAAATTTTGAATTTTTTTGTCGGATCATTTTTCAGGCTGAGTAAGTAATCTTATTGCGCTTAAGGGGGAACATCACTGTGACGATCGAAAAAAAGAGGTGATTTTCGGGAATTTTTTTGACAGGGAAAATAAAGGAATTTGGGGATCGGTTTTTTTTTATTTTATTAAGGGTACATTAAAGATTATTACCCTAAATTTTTATTAAAAAATATTTCATTATTAAAAAGTTATTAACAATCTCGTAGAGCACTAGAAAAAATTTCCCCCTCCATGGTTGGTTCGATAACTCAAAAACGGGTCATCTGAAAATAAAAACCCAAATTGCTTTTTAATCAGTAAGGATGTAGTTATCGTCGCACGTACGGAATTTGAAAAATTTTTATTTTAAAGATTTTTTTAGCCGGGTTAAACCAAAAAAAAAAAAAAGAGTCAGAATAGTGAGAAAATTTTCAGTCGCCATTTTTTTAAAAATTAAAATTTTCAAAATTCCGTATGTGCGACGATAACTACATCTTTACTGATTAAAAAGCAATTTGGGTTTCTATTTTCAGATGATCCGTTTTTGAGTTATCGAACCGACCATGGAGGGGGAAATTTTTTCTAGTGCTCTACGAGATTGTTAATAACTTTGTAATAATTAAATATTTTTTAATAAAAATTTTAAGTAATAATCTTTAATGTACCTTTAATAAAATAAAAAAAAAACCGATTCCCAAATTCCTTTATTTTCCCTGTCAAAAAAATTCCCGAAAATCATCTCTTTTTTTCGATCGTCACAGTGGTGTTCCCCCTTAAAAACCACGTTGAATGTCGCAAACGAAGTAACAACTGCTTAATTCATTTAAGAGCTATATCGTTGTCGAAAAAATCCAAAAAAAGTGTTTTTTTTTTTGCATAACTTCAGAATTTCTTGTCAAATCATTTTACAAATAATATATACAAATACAATCTTCTTGTGCTAAAAAAATTGTGTTGAATGTCGTAAGTCGCAAAAATAGGCGATTTGTTCGAGAATTATTATAATCCAAAATTTTCAAAAAAGGGTGTTATCAAAAACTACTAGATTTTCGGGCTCGAAAACTTCTAAAAGTTAATGGCCTCTGCAAGGTCACTCGGTTTTTTAAATTTTCTTTTAGTAGGAAGTATACTAGTTTTTCTTTGGTTGTGAATAGTGTAATGATAATAAAACATAAGATGTTTTGTTAAGCTACTTAATTCATATTGTTAGTCCTTCCTAGCAAATATTTAAGCAATCAGTAGTCTTAATTATTCATTATCTAGATTCAATAAAGTCATAATAACAAAGACAAACCTGATTATACTTGAGGGTAATCTCTGTGGGAAAAAAGTTTGAATCCCATTACTTGAACAAACAAAAGTGAT
This sequence comes from Cotesia glomerata, assembly GCF_020080835.1. Lineage (NCBI taxonomy): Eukaryota > Metazoa > Arthropoda > Insecta > Hymenoptera > Braconidae > Cotesia > Cotesia glomerata. The sequence continues at coordinate 23,173,638 of NC_058161.1, read as the reverse complement.
ATTATTTGTTGATGGAAATTTTATCTGAAAACATTACTTTTATAACTACCTTATTTTCATTACTCGATATATGGACAGTAATAAGCAATAATATGTTAGTCAATATTTAAAAAACTTTTTTTTCAACACTTTTTTTTTTTTTTTTTTTTATTTGTTTTAAGTCGCATAAACTACTGAGGTTATGAACGACTACTATAGGGAGTAAACTTTTTATGATTGGACTCGTTTTTCATTTGGGCTGAGCAGAATAATACACTTAAATATTTAAAAATATTCATTGTTGTACGCCAGGCTCGAACCCGGTCCAATGCTTTGGTAAGCAAGAGTCCCATCAAAAGTACAAACAATGAAAATATAAATGATTTTTTTAGGGCAAAAATAAAAATAAATACTAAAAAATATGTCAAACCGACTCTGCAGATATTCCTAAGACTTTCTTACAATGCTTGTTTAGTGTACTGAAAACAATAACTTTCTAATTTTCAATGCTCTTAGAAGAAAGTTAAAAATAAGCAAGAAATATTTGCTGTGATAAAAAAATAGAAATAGTTTGTAATTTAATTAGTGGCTTTGATCTTAACTGTTAGATTTTCTCATATTACTAACACAATAAAATAGCATTAATGATTAAGACTATTATTGTTACTAAACAAATCAATATTTTTCTTTCAACTCAAGGTCTTGCAGAGAAGTGGAAGTATTTATCTTATAAAGCTGAAGAAGCTCAACGTAGTAGTACCCTTCAACGAGAGATGGCTACAATGCATTTAGAACTTCGTGCAGTTCATGAAAGACTTATTTCTCATGAAATTGTTTTGGAGCCTGCATACTTAATTGAAGATAACATTAATCAAATCACAGTAAGTAAATTACAAAACAGAAAATTACATTAATTAAGCAACGTTATAGGTAGGTATACTCTATTTTAACGCGTTGGTCTCTCTATATACTATAAGAATACGTATTCGTGTGGTATTGATAAGTATGAGCATCTGAATCATTACAGTACTCAGTATCAGTGTAGGGTTTATATTTTATGTACGATACTACATCGATTCAATAGTTGGTATAGTGCAAACGTTCCATTCTATCTACTCACTCATGTTTATATTGTTCAACGGTGATATGTGAAATTGCGATAGACTAGTGCATTTAACCTATATTGTATTGTCACTTCTTTTTTATCAATTATTAATCTTAAAATAAATTTAATCAATAGAAATATATATATATATATATTTTACAAACAATTATATGGTAATATATAGATATATATTATTTTTCTTCAAATAAACTTTGACAATCGAGATTGACATAGTTTTAAAAATTTCAATTCAATACATTAAAAATTTATTCCATTAATTAAGTTTCTAGTGTTCTTAATATATCTGAGGTAGTTCGGCTCCGATATGCTAGATGGTGCGATCATCGCAGATCTCTCACAAGTGCTCGTCTTCACATCTATTTCAACACAAAGAAATTTTCATCTCCCACTCCACAGGTGTATTGGGCCATGGAAATGACATAAAGGCCTAGCTGACGAGTGTGCATCATTGCCTACACGAAACGCCTTACTTCCACATATAATATTTCCTTTGGCTTCACTCCTTCTTCTGCCATCTCACAATCGTTTTTTTAGCGCTTGTTAACTGATATATTCAAGTTTAATTTGAAACTGCTGTTTAAAAGATAGAGTTGTAGCAATTAAGTGTAATTAGATAAATTTTTTCAAATATTATTATAAAGGTGAGTTTGTCGTCAAAACTCAAAACCAAATTCATTGATTAAAAAATAAAATAAAAAAAGAAAGAATGGCGTAAAAGCGTAGTCGTGTTACACGTACGTTCGTTGGCAGACGACGTGCTTGGACTCCTGAAATCCGCGAGAACAAAACTGTCCTACCCCGAGAATTTCATCCCCCTATCCAACTTATTTTGCTCCGTTTCTAGTATCCTTCTCTCTTCTTTTACGATCTCTTCTCTATATTCTCGTCTGGACTATACTTTTTCTCTGGTACTATACATTTACAGCATTAAAGGCATCCCTTCAAGTTATTTTTATTGCTGGGACCAAAGACATATTCCCTGTCTAACATTAAGATATATTTACGCTTAAATTTTTTTGCTAAACTTATATGTTTTCTGTATTATGCACGAATGCAAGTAATGAGCAACGCCAGATATGTTATAATACTTTCCAATACCTATGTAGCATTTTAATTCGTAAATGATAATTTCTATTATAAAACAAAAATCAATTACTTATCACTTATTATTTGATATCAATATTGTCAATTAAAATTGGCAAAATATTTTTAGCTTTTGATTACAAACAATATAAAAATGACTCATTAAAAGAATTTATTAGATCACAATCTGAATTTTGAACGTTTGTTGATAAACTTATCACTGAAGAATCATCAGATCAATTTGATGATATATTTTATAATGAATCCGATAAAAGAATTAATAAAAAAAAAAAATTAGCTACAGATTAAAAATTGATGGCATAAAAAAATATTTGAAAAATAGTTGATCTTTCAGGCCATCTTAGGAACGTTTTATTTTTTCTTAACGTGGAGTGCTTAAATATATATACTTCTTATTTTGTTATGAGTTATCGCATTCGAGCTTCTTTTTTATTGTAAAAAGTGCTTGAATTCAAAAAATCAATCGGCTGAAAATTTTTTACTAGTGACATCTTCTTGAATGAATAATTCAACTTCAATTTAGTTTAGTAAATTTAACACCTTTAAATCTAAAAGACATCATTTTAACGGCATTTTGATTAATAAATTTCAAAGTTATTTCGGAAAATTACATTTTTGAAAATTTTATTTTTGATATTTTTAAATTTAATGTCAAGATTTCAATTTATATTTTTAAATTTTTATTCATAATACCGTATTAGTCATTTATAAAATTTTAAATATAAAAAAAAAATAATTCCGAACAAAGCTTTTGAAGTCATTGAAAGCTTTATTAAATTCCTACAGTTGGGTTTACCTCATAGACATGCAGGTCTCGAATTCGAAGCGGTCGTTCTGTATACAGAATTCGAATCAATTGATTGGCTGTTGATTGGAAATTGAATTAGATCAGAATGTGCGTGTTTCTCTGCCGAGCTAGCAACCGTAATAAGCATAGCAATGAAAGGGTGATATAAAAAGAAGAAGAGATTGCAGTAGTAGGTTGAGTAAATAAATAATGAAGGGAAGGCTAATACTATTGTACTTCTAACACTGTCATGATTAGAATATCACCGACAGTTACCCTTATCACTACTAAGTAACCTATGTTTATTTAATAATTGAATTTCAAGTACGAAATAACTTTTATTTGTCACCAAAAATTTTTTTTTCATTTTGGAATATTTCAAAAGTTTGTTATAACATAACCATTATGTATCTGATCAGTTTCGATGCAATGGATACCACGCTTTCTACAGCAAGTTGAACCAGTTGAATTATTTTAATTTTTTTCGCTTTCTAACATTTTTAACTTCCCGCTAAGAAAATCGAAGATTTTCGAAAATCGGAAAGTTATTGGTTTTACCCCGTTTTGCAAAATTCGAGTCCATCAGATATTGACGTTTTATGGTCACAGGAAGCTTCCCTGACTACCCCCGAGATGTCGTTACTATGCCTGTGTGTATGTATGCATGGTGTGTATGTGGGTGATCATGTGAACCGCTTATAACTTTTGAATGATTAAACCGATCGGAACTTATCAAACGGCGTTCCAAATAGTTCCCTAAAACTTAGATTTCCTGTGAATTTGAACTGATTCGAGCCGATAGATTTCGAGAAATCTCAAAAAAACAAAGAAAATAAATTTTTTTAAGTGTGGTTTTTTTGGAATAACTTTGAAACAGCTTTACCGATCGATTCTAAAAACTAATCAGCTCTTATCCTTGAAAAACGACGTCGATCGTCGCCGGTCCGGTCGAAATCAGTTGATTCGTTCGTGAGATATCGTGAACGAAAGAAAACCGAAAAATGTGTTTTGTTTTTTTAAATAACTTTGCCATTTCTTTTAGGATCATTTTTGATGAAATAAGATAATTATTAGAGCTTAAAAAACATGTCGATCGCTGCCAAGAACGTTAAAATCGATTGATTGGTTCGAGAGATATCGTTGACGAAAAATTTAGGAACAAGTGTTTTTTTAACATAACTCCGACATTTCTTCTCGGATCGTTTTTGATGTCATGATATAACTATAAGAGCTCAAAAATCAAGTCGATTTTCTCCAAAAACGTCAAAATCGGTTGATTGGTTCGTGAGTTATCGTTGTTGAAAAAAATTCGGAAAAAGTGTTTTTCAAATTTCTTCAAAATTTTCGATCTGTGTTAATGATCAATTTATGTTAAAAAGTAAATTATAAGATTTGAAAAACTGCGTCGAATGCTGCCAAACGTGTGAAAATAGGTTCATTCATTCAAAAGTAATTGCAATTTGAAAATTTTAAGCATCGTGTGGTATTAAACTTTTATCAGACTTTTAAGCTCGAAGAGCTCAAAAACATAGAACATCTAACTCTTTGAACTCGAAGAGCTCAAAATAACACATCAATTGTATTTATAAGTGCAATTTTAAGCGCCTAGGTAATGAATTAGCGGGAAGTTGCAGGGATGGCCTTCAGGGTCAACCGTTTACCTAATTTTTTTGTATTTATTATATTTAAAGTAGATGAAAGAAGTTTCGACAGATTTCTACTGATATTAATTTTATTTAGTGAACAGGTAGACGATTTCTTCTAAAGATTGATCATACAGGCTATGAAATTTGAAAAATCGAAATGATAAATACGGAAATGATGAAATGCCTAACTGAATTACTTAACAATTATACTGAATTAGAAAATAATCATTTGTAAATAATAAACAATTTTATTAATTCTTATTCTCAGAAGTATTTACCGCGGATTTAAAGTTCTGTTCTGTCGTAAGTTATGCTAATGAAATCTTTCTCTCATACAAATCTAGTTAAATTGTACTTCCTACTTTGAAATTAACACCTTTATTTAATCAACTCTTTCCTATAATTGTAATCATAATAAAATTTCCTGTTCTTAACTTTGCAGTCATTTATATTTGTATTTTCTAAAGATAAACAGAAGCCTCTCTCCACCTCTGTAAACTTTTTATATCGTAACTAGCCCCTTGTAGCTCTTATGTTCGTTGTCATAAACTTATGGGATTATTTATGCTGCTCTCGTTTACTCCCTCAAGTAGGATGACAGACGTGACAACGTAACGCAGCCCTCTTATGCACAACCACTCATACATCCCTCATAAATTTAATAAATACAAGGTATAGACACAATTATTGTACACTAACTTCAGTAAAGTAAGTTTTTGGACTATGTTTAAAAAGTTGAATTACCAATTTCAATTGCTACTGGAAAATTTAAAAAAAAAATTATTTTATGTCATTGGTCTCAATAGTTTCTTTTGGACGTAGAGAAATTTTTTATCTCGATTACAGAGCTGGCTTAAAAAAGGTTTCCCTTTTCACTTTAAATAATAATATAGGAAGAAAATTTTCCTTTTCAAGAATAGTTTTTGCTCTATTTGCTTGAAGAATACTAATGAAGGGTTTTTTTTTTATGATATAATTTTCATCAAAAATTTAATTCTGTACAAAATTTTCAAAAAATTTAAATTGAGTGAAACTCTTTCAAATATCACTAACTCTATTGCATGTCTGAAGCGCGAGTGAGCGTAGATATGTTCTATTATCACCTCAAGAGCAAGTTCTCGATTTCGTTACATTAAATAGCATCAATTTTTCATATTACACGGAAAAAAAAATTTCATTCTGGTAACCTAACTGTAGAGCTACCACAACTATACACAGTTTACTATTCGTTGTAGAGTTACAGTAACATAATGTTATTTAGTTCTGATAACTCAATGTTGTTGAGCTCTCAGAGCTCTACAGGATTGTTCTCAGAGCCAAACGGTATAGTTGGGAGCGCCCTACGTTGCGCAGTAGTGGAGTGCGCTGACATATTTCATAACCTTCTAAAATGACAAACAGAATTATTTTGCTACTCATCCATATTATTAAAAATATATGAGGACAATTAAGTTTCCAGTTTATTTATTTAAGGAAATAGGTTTTTTTTTGTCAAATTGAATTTCGTTAGAACAGTTTTGTATTTGTGGTTTTTCATTTGCAGTGACTGTTAATTAAATTTATTAGTTGAATATATTGTGATAAGTAATAAGTTATCGGAATACATTCAAAAGACCCCATTTAACACAAAATAAAATTTGTTTTCGTTTATTTATCTTTTCTTGTGCATATACGGTAGTGATTTTATGTCCAATATTTATTAATATAATCAAGAAAATAAGATAATTTTATGACGACCATATTTTTATTTTACAAATAATTTTTATTTGTAATATAAGTTCTATTATTATTTTATTTCTATTATAATACTATTCTTATTTGTCATATACAATTATTGTTGGCAATATAAATTCGTTCTGTCGCATTTATTTATTAAATTATCAATGCTAAATCGTAAAAAAAAATTATTAATCAGACTGCCAAAAATTTGTTATAGTCTCAGAACGATCCTGTAGAGTTGTGAGAGGTAAATAACATTTAGCTCTCAGAGCTCAACGATGTAGAGTTGCAGGAGCCAAACGGTATTGTTACCATAAGAAAACGTTAACCTACTGGAACTTTTTACAACTAACTAACTACTATAGAGTTCCTATAGCAAAATTTTTTTCTCCGTGTATACACATAAACAAAACAAAAATTATACAGATAAAGGGGATGATAATCATTGATGAGTAGATGATAAAAAATGTTAAATAATAATAAATATATATCTTTTTAATAAAAAAAATTTTAATGGTACATAATGTGAATTTTTTAGGTTTTTATACTCTTGTAAACACTAAAACTTGTGAAAAATTCCGTTTATCATTTTAATTTTTTTTTTCAATCTCTTCCTCAAGCTTTTGTGAATAAGTATTACAAATCATGTGTTAATGCCATTTTGTTTGATTATAATTAATTCATTTCGGCCATCAGAAATTTCTGTCCTTTGAGTAGCCATATATCTTATTTTATTTTTAAATACAGATTCAAGACAGCTAATACTATACTCAATTGCGTAGCTGGTGAAAAATAAATGCTATGTTAACTTATTTTTGAAGTTATTTTTTAAACTTATTCTTGCCGTGTACAGTAGATAATTATTTTTTTTTCTACTGACATTTAACATGAAATTATCGAAAAATTAAAAAAAAGTTTGGAAAATCCAAAAGTGCACGCCTCATAACGCTCGTTCATTTTTTAAGAAAAAATAAAATGTGTAATTAAAAAAAAAAAAAAAAAAAAAAAATAATAATTAAGTAATTTCGTACCGAGTATTTTTTAAAAAGGCCCGGTCTCGAAATATCAATTTGTTCGGGAGTAATCGTTGGTACATCCAAAATGGGGTGACATGACGAGTCGGGTATAAAACATAACCTCATGCGCTTCGCGCTATAAGGCGTTACATAGTATTAGAGTTATTATTAGTGAACATTGCATATATTTGAACTTTATTTTGATCAATTTATGTATGATATGAAATCTTAAGACATGCACATTTGTATTTATCAAAATTATTTTCATCAGTTAATCCGTTTAAAAGTTATAAGATTTATATATTTAAATGGTTATACATGTCATGATCATTATTTTAAGTCTTAGGGTTGTCTTCAATTATTTGTGAAACTTAAAAAAACATTGGGGTTCATAGATTGCGTATAGTCTTAAGCGCCCATCAATTCTCTCTGTTTTCCTGTGGGCGTGATTCGTTTAAGTTAAGTCATGAAGCGAGGCAGTAAGATGTATATTTGATGTTACAGACTGAGCTAGCAACACTCCGAGAACACAAGAAGGCGATGTTAGCACTAAATGTATCAACCCATAGACTTATTACCGAGATGGGTGCTGCTGCTACTTCTGTATCGATATCACTTAAAGATGCGGTTGCTGATCTTTACAGAATTTGGGATGAAACTTTTCAAAGGTAATATTAATAATGATTTAAATATTTTTTCTACATTATATAAACATTTTAATTAACTCTAAATCATGAAAGAAACAGTTTAAAATAAGGTGGAATCAAAATTAAAGACCATAATTATACTTTTAACTTAAATTCTTGAATTGAATTGGTTACATATGTTGGTATCTTAAAACCGAAATGAATTATTGAATAACCATAGCAGACATCCATCTTTTAATCTCTGGGTCAGCGGCCAAATCTCTTTAATATCTCTAGAGAGATCTTTATGAGAATCAGGGGAATCAAACGCTTTGGGAAAAATTAAAATAGAGATTAAAGATTTATGGCATTGAGCGCTCGTAATTACTTTTGAAATTTTAATCATAATGCGAAAACTAAATCTGAAAAACATTATTTTCGGCTACTACTTCATAAATTAATATAATTTCTCAATATATTGTAGAAAATTAAAAACTTTTAGCAACAAATGTGGTACTAGTATGACAACTTTTATCATAATTTTATATCATTTTGTGATTGAAAATTTTAATTACATTGTGGAATGTCAACACTATTTCATGTTATTTTTTAAATATAAACTTAGAGCGTGTATACACTCCTTATAATTATGAGATGATCAAAATAGTTTCAAATTTTGTCGTGATTTCGGAAAAAATATAACTCGGTCAATATATTACAATAAAATATTATAGCATCATAAGTATTTATTTTGAGAAAATAAGAACCAAATTTTTAAAGCTTCTATGTTTGAGGTTGTAAATACACAAGGAGCTCGTTGTTTTCTCCCTCACGAATACACGAATACATTTTTAACGGTTTTTTGAGCTCTTTCAATATTCAAATTCATTATTAATAAAGTAAAAATAAAAATAAATAGTAAAAATAATCAAAAATAGATTCTCTATTATAAAAAAGAACTTGTAAAAGCTAATAATTAAAAAGAAATTTTATAGGAATCGATAATAATAAACAAATTCAATACCAATCGTACAGAATAAATATAGTTTCGAAATCAAGTATGTTTATTTGGTGACATTTAGGATTGGACTTTCTAATAAAATGTTTTTTTTTGTCGTGAGCCAAGGGGAAAATAGATTCTACTAATAATTCGGAGACTCACTGAGAATGTTTGCACTATTACTTAGGTGCGTTTATGTTGATCGTTACAAGACAGCTCGTTCTTAATTTCTTTTTCCTTTAGGCTCCGATACTTTTATTCATGAAAATGGAAATTAAAGTGATAGTCAAAACCTTACATTTTTAAAACCTTTTATACTTTTGTTATTAATAATCGCTTCTTCTCTCAAATTAGATATTTAAAAAACATTGTTGTATTATTTTTTTAATGTTTGGACAGCGATATTTTTCAACTCAACTAACCGAGGTGCTTTTACAAATATTCAATACAGTTTTTAAAATACCAAAAGGTGACTCAAGAACTGAAAAGGTGACTTTAAGTGGTATCTCCACTAATGACTTCATAGAGTGACGATTCGTTGAAAAAAATACAGGAGGCTATTGAGTTGTTCTCTTGTAAAGCTTAATTCAGATTTAAAAATCAGTTTTTAAAATATTTTGTTATTGGAATAGTTTTTACAGTTTTGGTGTTTGAGTGCAAAAATAATAATAGATTTTGAAACACGTTCTAAAAATTAATTGAAAAAATTTTTTTTTCTAGGGGGAATCAAAAACTTAGTACATTACAAGCCATCCAACAATTTACTACACGTCTTACAGAACTCCAAAATGCTCTTCGCAGAGACAAAGATACCTTAGCAGTATTAGACGCAGCCTTACAAGCTGGTGCGATTTCAGAAGTTGCTTCGTCTGTTCGTGATGTCGCTAGGCTTCTTTCGGAAAAACAGAGTACAAATTGTCAGGTATGTGGAAATTATAATCCATTTTTTATAAACATATGAAATAAAACAAAAAGTTTACAAGTCATGAAAATATAAAATATTATTTACTGTTACTAAAACTCACAAAAAACGGAAAAATAAGTAAAGAAACGATTTCAAAATTAAAAATTTCACTATTTAAAGTGAGATTTACAAATATAGATATAAATACAAATAAATAGCTAGTATTTTTAATTATCAAGATAAGTTAAATTAATTATTACGTACGTTTTGGAAAGGGACAGTTTTGCCCTTTCCTTCATCACCCCTGACTTCTACCAGATGATGAGCCCCTCGACACTACTGTAGGACGCTAATCTTGCCATTATACATTTACTACCGCCTAAAGTTCAGAATAAAATACGTTTCGTATGTGAGAACAAAAATCATTTAAATATAATTACAAGTTGAACTGACCAATACAAACTAAAAATATTTATATTGTCAGAATGAAATATGGAGAATGACATTACTGAAATCTGTTGATTATGGACCTAAGCTCAGCATAAGATTGGCCAAGGTTGATAATCAATATTAGGTCAACATTTGCGACGGGAATTTTGCTCAAACTTAAGTAAGGGAGAAAGGGGTCAATAAAACCATGGGGCAATTGAACCAGTCGACTTAAAAAATCGAAAAAATTAAAAAAATGCTTCACCCTCTTAGAATTAGATTTTAATATGCTGAACTCTGATATGGTCAAAATTTGAAATCATTGCGATTAATAAATTTTGAAAAATTGAGATTTTTGTATTTTTAGGTATGTAAACTTTTTTTTCGACTGGTGACAATTGTTTAGTAATATTTTAATTTTTGAATTAATTGATAAAGTTTGAATTGTAATAGTTGTATATACTTATACTTTATAATCCCCAACTTCGTTTAAAATGATATAATAGTTTATCTATTGCACGACTCATGATGCGAAGCATCAGAGAGTGCTTTACGATTGAAAAATTTTTTTCGCCTCATGTGTGTGTGTGTGTGTGTGTGTGTGTGTGTGTGTGTGTGTGTGTGTGTGTGTGTGTGTGTGTGAGAGAGAGAGAGAGAGCGAGAGCATGTATGTAAACCTCCTATAACTTTTGAACGGTTTGACCGATTTCATCGCGGTTGGCGCCACAATCTCAAAAAAACTACGTAAGAAAATTTTTTGAAACGTGGTTTTTTTGGAATAACTTTGAAACGGCTGTACCGATCGATTCCAAAAACTAATCAACTCTTAACCTTGAAAAACCACGTCGATTGCCGCTAATCTGGTAGAAATCGGTTGATTCCGAGGATATTTTGTCCGGGGTGATTCTGTCGCAGGGATATTTTGTGCGGGGATATTAACGCGTGTCACCGTTCGAGAGATATCGTTGTCGAGAGAAAACCGAAAAAAGTGTTTTTTCGGAATTACTCCGAAATTCTCAGTTCGATCAATTCAAACTTAAAAATTCTGAATGGGGCTGAAAAAACTGCGTCGAATGCCGCCAACCGCGTGAAAATCGGTTGATTCATTCAAAAGTTATTACGGTTTGAAAATTCAAAAAATAGTGCTCTATGGAACTTCTATTAGACTTTTGAGCTCTTCGAGCTCAAAAGCATAGAAAAGCTATCTCTTTGAGCTCGGAGAGCTCAAAATAACACATAAATTATATTTTTGAGCTCGAAGAGCTCAAAAACATCATAAGTGCAATTTTAAGCGCCTAGGTATGGAATTAGCGGAAAGTTGCAGGGATGGCCTTCAGGGTCAACCGTTTTCCTAATTTTTTTGGTTCAATTGACCCCTTCCTTCCCTAATAATATTAAGATTTAGGTATTTCTATGGATTAAAAATCTATTATGATTAACTGAAGCTTGATTCTTGACCCCTCTGGTTGGTTGGCTGGGCTACTATAATGATCGCGTCAACTGCGGGATGATGTATGGTCATATATCACATGTTCATTTCGGAACTTTTATTCTAACCTCAAGGTTACAATAAATTATGAAACTTTTCAGGCAACAAATATTTTTTGTTACTTATTTTACATTTCTTAGAAAATATATCAAATTATTTTACTGAAAAAAGATTTGAAATTTATACATATTGAATACATTTCAGTAAAAATTAGTGCTTATACTTATAAATATATTTAACGCGCGATTGATCTAATTATCAACGCATATTACTCGTAAGCCTAGCTTGAGTTAAGACTTAGTTACAAAAATTTTAGGACTGTATATTTTTTGAAAATAATTATAATTGATAGGAGACAAATAACAATAATGATCAATTTCACTTTTTGATTGTGAAAATACACAAAACAAAACCCTTTAAATTAAAACAATTTTTAGTCAACAACTAGTATAGAACGTCAAAAATATATTGAAATATCAATTCAAACTTATAAACACAACTTTTGAAAAATCAAAATTTATTACTTGAACATTAAGCTGCTTTTGGATCAAGATAGACTAAAAAAGGCTAGGGGAAGGACGGACAAAACGGATATGTTAATTTAAAAATGAAATAACAAATATATATTATAATCATATCCATTCTTAAATTTGGCTAATAATTTTTTGGGTAATTGAAGTTTATAATTAAAGTAAAAGAAAAATAATAACAAAGAAATTCTTCTTCGAAATTAAAAAAAAAAAAAAATAGTCAACATTATCCATTTTGCCCTACCAGGGCGGGCAAAATGAATACTCAGGTCGCGTAAAACGAATACTGATTGGAAAATACATTTCAATCAAAACAATCGTCGCAAGAATATCAACTGCATCCTGAATATGAAGAAAAAAATCAAATCTGCATCGTCCTTAACAACATTAAAATTATTACTGTATACTTACGATTTAAAATTTTATTTTTTTTCCTAAATTTCAATATTTATAAAAAAAAATTCCCACAAGTATGCAAAACCAATGCTTTATCGATAACGGTAAGTGTAGTTACATAATAGAATGATATATTGCAGTCTAAAATGTCTCTATCGACCGATCAGCGATTTAAAACGATTATTCATTTTATCCGCCCTCTCCGTCTTGCCCGTCCGTCCCCTACTCAAAACTTGTCACTAAAATATTGGTTAACTTTTATACAATCGACGATTATAGAATAATTAATGATAATAATTTTCTTGTTCATGCAACGTCTTTAATCGTCTTAAGTTAGTTAACTTAAGTTAGTTACTTAACTATACGTTAAGTATTTTAATAGTATAGATTTTGGAGGCTTGATCTGGTATACATTTACTATAAAAACCAAATTTATGAAGCTCATTCGATAACGGAGCTTTCAAAATAAAGACTTCAACCTTCTCTGAGGATAAGAAATTCCTTATTCTATGTATTTGTGCAATAAAATGATTAATTAATAAATCATAAATAATTCCTCCTTTTGTTATTTTATCAAATGGTGGAAGGTGATCGATGTTTTTTTTATCGAAACCGCGAGTTGGTTAAATGCCGTGGCGTTTCTCGTCATTTCCCAGCTTGGTAATTTACATATAAAGTAAACTCCCCCTAGTGACTATGCTCCGCACCAGAGAACGCCCCTAAGTTTCTTTCTTGACTTCCGATCGTACAATCGTGTTCATTTCGCACGTCAAGAAGACATACTGCCATTTTCACCAAATGGTTTGGATATTCGAAAACTCTTGCATAGCATTGCTACGATCTTCTTTTTCTGACATACTTTGAATATCAGCTCCCTTGTTTCGTACGGAAAAATAAACCAATACTGTTGCGTTTAGTAAAATACATTGCTTGTTATTTTTCTTCTTAATGTCATTAAAGATATAGCTCTCTAAGGAATCGTTCAATATAATTTGCAGTGCTGTTATTAAACAATATATCAAAATTGTTGCAAACACTTTGCACAATTGTCAATTGACTAAACTAGTTAATAACCATCAAATCTTGAAATGTAGACTATATTGATATGCTTCTACATGAATTTTCAGTTAGAAATTTTTATTCGTTTAAAAATATGACAGTTCGACAGCTTTCAAAAAAAGTGTTTCTTCAAATAATATCAATGTTTTCGAACCCTGAAAGCTTTAGGGATCTCTGGAAGGTCAACTATTTTTTGTACTTTCTTATATGTTTTATTATTATCATTCTCAGTATCTTTTTAAAGGTAAATCTTTCATCAAAAATTGAAAAGAAAGTCTAAAAATCATTAAATGATACAGGCCGACTACAACAGTTCTCGTTACTTTCGAACTTCAAGTACTCAAAAATATATTATCCGTACGTTATTGAGTTTATTTGAACTCATGAGTATAATTTTCATGCGTATTTAGGCTATTTGAGCTTTTAAAAATAGATATTTTTTTTGGATAGTTTGTCATGCTCAATCTTATTATGTCACCTTAAAATTTTTGGCTTTCAAATCCTACAAAAGATATTATTTTGATTTTTTATAACTATTATATTTTTTTACGATATTAGTCGATTTTAACATACAATTTATAGTGATATGCCATACAAAAGAATATTATGATTGTTGTTTTTAATCAACAAAACATTTTATAATAACCGTATTTATCATAGGTTCATACAAAAATTTTTTTGTTTTTAACAAACTCTATCTGACTAAATACTTTTTTTTTTTTTTTTTTTTAAATCAAAGATCTATTCAATTCACAGTTAGATGACTAATTTACGAACATAGTGTATTAGTGTTTACGCCTAGTACTAAAAAAAAAAAAAAAAAAAATAACCACATCGATTAGTAATGAAAGAAAATTTCAAATTAATTATGATTCTGAGTTCGTTTATCTACTTGATACACACGAAAATTGTTTGGTTGAGGGACACGTTTCTTTTCTTTTTACTATTTTTCTCCCTTTCTTAGCCCTAGAAATACGAATTTTTATTACTCTGGCACTATAAGAGATGAACCAAGGTCAATAAAAAATGTTCTGCCCATAACTATAGTTATGATTTTTTATTGTGCTGGATATTCAATATCATAAAAGTAAATTATACTAATCATAAAGTACTCAACTTTCTTTAGTTTGGTCGACTAGCCTAATAATATTTCTTGCAAGTCTATTTCATTCTACTCAGATTTTTCAGAATCATTTTTCTTCGTATAACGAAAACACAAAATAAGGCATAATCTTCTGAATTATTAAAAATTTTTTTTCTTAAAAACAACAAAATCTTTTCAGAAAACGAAAACGTAAGAAACCATTCGATAAATATTAATTATCAAAGAAAGTGAAGGAAACTGTGTTAAATAATAAATTGCACATGTGAATGTTTGCTTAAAGTAAAAAAAGGGCGCTTAGATTGTGGCGATATTAAATTTGTATTTTTACGCTGATTCCACGGACTATCCTTGTACGTGATGTGAAAGGGAATCGTCCGAGCGATTAACGATCTCAGACTCCTTGGGGAGATCGAATCTTCTTTTTCTCTTTTTTCTAATGTAATAGAAAAAGAGAAATACTGGATCATCTGAAACTCTACTGCAGTATCTAAACCATACGTATGTGTATACATGATCCCCTTTTACTTTTTTGACCCTAAACCCCAACACCTTCCATAGATATCTCTACAATCACGAAAATATTTTATTTAGTAGCTATCAATATATACAAAACTGATGGCCCAACAATACTTGTGATAACTTGCTTGTATTTTTTTATGTTAAGTTGTTTTAATCTTCGTTTTCAAAAAAGGAAAATGGTCGGAATTACTTTCTAGGACCTCAAAACGTAGAGATCTGATGAAAACTCGATTTTCGAAAAACGGAGTAAAAACAATAACTTCCCGATTTTTGAAAATCTTCGATTTTCTTAGCGGGAAATTAAAAATATAAGTAAGAATGACTTCGTACAAGTCAGACCTAGTAATACTTGGTCAGGCATGTCATGCGGACTCATAGTTTTATCTCCCACTATCTATGACCATGCATGGTCAAGTATGAGTTGCATGATTCAAAATAATTAGACTTGAAATGCATGTGATCAAGCATGTAAGCCGATTTTTCTCAAAAGATTCGTTTTTATAAGACTTTATAAGACTAAATTTACAGCTTGTGACTATTAAAAATTTATAATAATGTGAACAAAAATAAATTTTGCCTAAATATAGCAATATATTCATTTCTCATTCATTTCTTAAGAAAAAAATTAATTGTGTAATTGATTAAAAAAAAAAAAAAAAAAAAATTATAATTAAGTAATTTCTTACAGAGTATTTTTTATTTTTTTTTTTTTTAAATCGGCGCCCTTTTTTTTTGTCATATGCGCACGCAGTCTAAAAAAATCTAGCTTGATCAAGTGGCGCCAGAGTTTTCACGTGACAAATAAGAAAAGTTCATTTGGCTTTGTACGGTTGTATCGTAGTGAATTTTAATAAAAATTCAATTAAGAAAAAAAATACGTAAACTAGGCCACTGATATGAAATACGGACCCAGTTCATTGAATTCTTAAACTAATAAAAAAGGTCCGGTCTTGAAATATCAAATTGTTCGGGAGTAATCGTTGGTACATCCAAAATGGGGTGATATCCGGACGTCCACGTAAAATTTTTTTCAAAACGTTTTTTTTTTGAAAATAGCAACATGAAATGATTTTAGAAAGTAAAAAATGGTTTAATTTAAGTGTTTTTTCGGTGTACATCTACTTATATCATTGTATAAGTGTAATATGGTTGTGATAGAGGCATTTAAAGATCACAAAATTGCTTGACCTTGACGAATCGAGTATAAAGTACAACCTCACGCGCTTCGCGCTATAAGGCGTGCAAAAGTAGCGAGATTATGAATTGGAAAAAAAATAAAATTTTTTTATTTCTAAAATCAAACGTTTTCAAGATATTTCATAAAATTTTATTATGTCATTTCCATCATATAATACATCATGTGAAAATTAAATCTTTTCGCTACCGTTAAGTAGTCATAAAAAATAATAGTTATGAACTATGATTTAAAAGAATTTTGTTAGTTTTTTTTAGTAAGATAAATTGAGATATATAGTATAGTAATATGATCTAAGAGTTCTTAGGTTTTAGTACTATCTTACATACTAGTCGAAGTTTTCCTACTTAATATGCGGGTCGCGCTTTTCATTACTACAAGCTCGTTTCCGACGTCCCTGGCACAAATAGTCTGAATTTGCTCTACCGTTCTCTTTTGCTCTATTATACTATTGCTGTAAGTTTAAGTTTTGCTTCCAAAAAGTTTGAGTTGTCTGTTACTTTCTTCATACATGCGATTTTCTTACACTTTTTCTTTAAAATTACACGGAAAAAAAATAGGGGCTGCCACATGATACATTCTTGTGATAGCAACATGAAAAAATCATGTGGCTGCCACATGACTTTCATGTGGCAGGCAATAATAGTAAAAACAATAATAATTTGTACAAAAAGTAGCGATAATAATAAATTTGTTTTTAATTTGTACTTAATGGAGTTACGAACATTTTTTACATTTCTTTTAATCGGCGGCATCAGAACCGTCAATTGATTTTTTGTCTTAAATTAATTGTTTTGTAACAATATATACTTTTTTTTTTTTTTTCCCATTAAAAGACAAGGGTGCTATCGGAGGTAAAAATTCTTTGTTTCTCACATAATCAACATGATTATCGATTTCAACATTCCATGCATGGTAATGACAATCAAACGTAATTGGCATTATACGATACATTTAAAAAAAAATATCATTCAGTACGTTGTAAATTTTATAAATTTTGCCGAATATAGGCCCTTCGTTTTCTTTAATTTCCACTACTATAAATGTATTCGATTGATATCGATGTCCATTATGTTCTATGTGCTTTAGAGTTTGAATGTCGGAAATTGGTGTGTGGGGAAAATATTTTTCTTTCTCTTGGTCAATTTCTTCGCATTCTTCTTTGATGACATTATTATTAAAGTTTTCGTAAATTGAAAGATAAGACATCTTTAATTGGTTTCGAGTAGCTATAGTCATTAATAAATTTTTAGTACAAGACGCCGTTACTGTTAGAATTTTGATTTCTTATTCTTCGATTCACACCTCATACTCCAATTATGGACCAAAGGTGGACCTCTACGAAGCAAAAGTCGACCATAATGAGTCATAATTATGCGACTTTATGGTTAAGTTGCCTACGAATTTCAGCTATATCTTATTATAATTTGCAACCAGAACAACCAAAGTAACAGCGTCGTTTCGAAGAAAACTTGGAGCTATGATGATGTCAAAAATTTTTTTATTAATTCTTAATTGTTTGATTATTTTCAATCTAGGAAAATTTTGTCATTAGTGTTAAAATTAATTTAAAAAAAATTATTTAATTCGGTTAAAATATACGATTATTTCAATTATTAGTAATAAAATTATTATTATTATTATTATTATTATTATTATTATTATTATTGTGGCATGACGTTCTTATGACGCTCCGATTTTTAAAGTAGATATTTTACATAAATAATGATTTGATAATTACAATGCAGTGTAAAAGTGTTAAATTAAAAGTCGTCTACAGTTTGATTGTTTTAAATAAGTTATAAATCGAATAGTTAATTAATTAGAAAGTTTTTTTTGCTGGAGTGACAAGTTGTAGGTTAGAATTAGGTTATATTGTCCGTAAACACGTGCTTTACTCTACACATATTGCTTTTTACATAATTAATAATATTTATTCTAACTACTTATAACAAAATCAAGTGAAAAATATAAAATAAAATAAAACCAAAAAAAAAAAATAATTGCAAGATGAGCAGTAAAAAGTACACGTGTGCTCGTTGTAAAAAACCAATAAGCTACGTAGTCGAAAGTTGCGTGCACTGTTTACGCGATTTTCATTCTAGTTGTGCTGACGAGAAAACTCATCGGATTTTCGATAATGACAATAATTTAACACCATGTCCTGGACCATTCGAAATACATAATCTGAGACGTACCGGAAAAAAAGAGTTTAAACGTAGAAGAACATTTAGTAGTGGTTATGAAAAAGATGAAATTGAAGAAAATATTAGAAATAATTTAAATTCCCAACCTCCTAATATTGATCACATCAATTCTTCTGATTCTAATATCATTACCATTGACAACTCAGATAAAGTATCTACTGACAGTATTCATAATAATGTTGAAACCATAGAACGTAGAATCAATGATCAAATTGATCATCTAGATACGAATAATATTATGTTATTAAAAGATCATATAAAAAATTGTATTAAACATGAAATAACTAGCCTTAAAAATACAATAAATGAAATTATTCACCAGGAAATAAATAATCTTACAGCAACGTGGAAATTGGAAATGTTAAATATCAAAAATCTGTTAAGTAATGGCAACAATAATAACAATAACAATAATAATAATAATAATAATAATAATAATAATAATAATAATAATAACACTAATAATAACCTACAAGCAAGCTACTCAACTGCAACAAAAGAAAATACATATTGTGATTCCCTCCATTCTTCAAAAAAACGTAATAAGCAAGTAGTATCAGGACGTTTATTGATTAAACCATTAAACGATCAACAAAAAAGTGATACGACTATTCAACAGTTACAGGAGAACATTGATGTTGTTAACTTAGGAATTAATGTTAATATTATTAAAAGTCATTCAAAAGGGAAGATTATGATTGGCTTCGAAAAAAGTTCTGATAAAAATGCTATGACCAAGAAAATAAAAAGTAAACTAGGGGATCTATGTGAAGTCAAAGAAGTTCGACAAAAAATGCCTAAAGTAAAAATAATTGGTATTGAATATAATATACTAAACTCCACGGAAGATTATTTTATACAGAACCTAATTAAACAAAATGAGTTAGATAAAATTAAATCTAATTTTCCGCTAGTCAAAGTATGGAAAAAATTTACTACTAGAAATGATCGTGGCTCGATCATCCTGGAAGTTTGTCCCACAGCCCATGATATTTTACTTCAAAATGGCAAAGTCAAGATTGGATGGAAAAATTACAAATTATATAACTACGTGAATGTGTTGAGATGTTTTAACTGCTGGGGCTTCCACCATACCGCAAATAAGTGCTTAAAAAATTTAACATGCAGAAAATGTGCAGGGAATCACGACGAGAAAAGCTGTGATAATGAATCAATCAAATGCATAAATTGTCATAATCTTTTACAAAAACTCAAATTGACAGACTGGGATGATAAACATTATGCAACAGATAGAAAGTGTGGGTGTTATGAGAAAATATTAAAAAAAGAACAATCAAATATCTGTAATGTGAATCAATAACAATCAATATCCAGTAAACATAGACAAAAAGAACTACGAGTGATGTATTTGAATGTATGTGGTATACTGAAAAATATAGACCTGCTAACGAATTTCATGAATAACAAGAAACCAGACGTCATATGTTTGACAGAAACTCATGTAACTGAAGACATAAATGACTTTGAATTGAATATCGATAATTATAATTGCATCAGAACAAATTCTTCCAATTTAAGGACAGGTGGTGTATTAACTTATTTGAGAGATAATATTAAATTTAATATTATTTCTAATGACAATCAATCAATTCACGGTTCTTGGTTTCATGTCCTTCAAATAACAGGTTTAAAAAATGCTATCATTTGTAATCTTTATAGATCGCCTAATAGTTCCATCAGTGAATTTTTTAATAAATTTATTAATTATATAGACAACTTGTTAGAATTATCAAATGTTGATGATCTTTTAGTTATGGGTGACTTTAATATAGATGTTAGCAATGACTCATATTATAGTTGTAAATTGATAAATGAATTAAACTTATTAGGGTTACGACAACAAATTACTGAATTAACAAGAATAACAATACATTCAAGCACAATCATTGACTTAGTTTTCTCTAACTGTAATATTATGACTAAAGTACTAACTTCTCCTAGAATATCTGACCACAATATTATAATGTTTAATATTGGGAACAATCATTTTAATGATGTAAATCCAAGAGTATACTTTGCCAGAAACATGGAAAAGTTTAGTAAAGTTGACTTTCAATTAGATTTAAGGTCTAGACTAAAAAAAATAAATTGTGATAATAATTGTAGTATATATAATTATAGTTATATTGTAAATAAAATAATCTGTGATATAAACTCTAGTATAAATGAATTAGCTCCAATAAAAAAGAAATATAAAAAAATTGACTGGAAGAGTAAACCTTCGATAGATAAGAGTATAATTTATCAAATAAAACAGCGTGATACTGCTTACTATGCTGCCAAAAAATCACAACAAATAACTGATATTGAAAAATATAAAAAATTACGAAACAAAATTGTTAAAGAAATTAGAGACGCTAAAACAAAATATTATGAACAGCAAATAGATCAGAATAAAACTAATTCAAAGTTAATGTGGAGGTCGTTAAAGAATCTGATTGGAGGAAAAAATACGTACTCTAGCTTCGACGTTGTCAACTTTCATGACAGCATAGTATCGGATCAAATGCAAATTGCTAATAAATTAAATCAGTATTTTATTGATAGTGTGGAACAAATAATAAACGATATCAATTTTAAAGAAGTAAATTTAAATCACGATAGTAATTATAATGTGCGTATAAATTGGGATAAGTTTGAGAACATAACTTTATCTGAATTAGATAAAATTATAAACGGTTTTGATGAGAGTAAAGGTACAAAACTAGAAATTAATGCAAGAACTCTTAAATATGTTTGGGAAACTGAAAAAGATATTATTTCATTTATGATTAATAAGTCATTAGATTTAGGACTCGTCCCTGATAACTGGAAAACCTCCATAATAACTCCTATACAAAAAGTAAAAGACAGTATTAAAGTAGAAGAACTCAGACCCATAAACATTCTGCCGGTATATGAACAAATACTAGAAGAGGTAGTAAAAGTACAACTGCTTAATTATGTAAATAATAATGCCATTCTCTTTGATGAACAGTCTGGCTTCAGGGTTAATTACTCATGTGAAACAGCATTACAGCATAGTTTTATAGATTGGCGTAAGAATTTAGATGATAGTCTGTTAATTGGAGTAGTATTTATTGACTTCGCTAAGGCGTTTGAGACAATAAATAGAAAATTATTATTAGATAAATTAAAAAAACTAGGAATATCAGGAACAGTGCTAGAATGGTTTAATTCATACTTATCTAATAGAAAACAAAAAGTTAAATTTGAGAATGCTGTTTCAGATGAGTATGAAATTAACCATGGAGTCCCCCAAGGTTCTAAATTAGACCCCTTATTTTTTATATTATATATAAATGAAATAATTGAAATATTCAAGAACTTAGGTATTAAATGTCGTTTATTTGCCGACGACATGATGTTGTATGTTGCTCATAATAATATTAAATACATTCAAAATAAACTAAATACTGCGTTAAATATGTTAACTAATTGGTTAAATAAAAATCAACTAAAAATAAATATAAAGAAAAAAACAGTATATATAGTCATTCACGACAAGAGAAACAAGATCGACCTTAAAGCATGTAATGTAGTAATCAATGGAGCCAATATACAATATGTAGACAAAACCAAATATCTAGGTGTCATTATTGATCATCATTTAAATTTCAAAGACAATGCAACTTACGTTGCTAATAAAATAGCGAAAAAAGTCAACTTACTATCTAGACTACGAAATACAGTTAGTAATTTTGCGAAAACTATTATCTATAAATCGATAATAGCACCGCATTTTGAATACTGTAGTGCTATGATGCTTAATTATGATCAAAAAAAAATTAAAATACTACAAAAACTCCAAAATCGTGCTATGAGAGCAATTTTAAATGTAAATATATATACTAACATTAATCTGATGCTTGACACACTTGGTTGGTTGTCAGTAAAACAAAAGATATATTACAACTGTTGTCTGTTTGTATTCAAGATGCTCCATAATATTTTACCTAATTATTTGAATGAACAAATTGAATTAGTAAGCAACAATCATAATTATAATACGCGTAATAATAGTTTACTTTTGATTAAGCATACACGAACAATGACGGCAGAAAAATCTATAGTATATCGAGGATTTGTATGGTTTAATGAACTACCGAAAATAATAAAAGAACAAAAATTAATTAATGTATCTAAGAGATTATTGAAAAATCATGTCAAAACAATGTATTTATAAAAAAATATATCCTTAAACTTTTCGTACCAAAGAAACAGAGAATTATAATTGTAAAGAATGTAGCAAATGCTAAATAAACAAATCATTATTATCGAGAGTTTCCTCTCTTCTACTAAGTTCGATGGAAATCCATCGAACTTCAATACTAGTAAAGCTGGAAGCTTGTAGTATCTGTTCGAGTTATAAAGATGTTAATTGAATGAAAGATAATGAAAGAAATTAAATGAGAGCAAAGACAAACTTTGAAAAAAATAAAATGGGGTTGGTTGCCAAGCCAGGAATCGAACCTGGATCTCCCTGATAATATGTCAAGAGCTCTACCAGTTAAGCTACCGGGCCCCTACCACCATCATTTCTCTCAGTTCATTCTTATACTCTCAATGCTTACTTACTTTCCCTTTCTCCTACCCAAACTACCTACTACGATGGTAATGTAGTAATTATTATTGAGGCGTTAGTACAAATTTTCAGAGTTATTTTTTCATCGACCGATTGTGTGTTTAAATTAGAATAGAATACAGGTTCAATTCTTGGCTTAGCAACCAACCCCATTTATTTTTTCAAATTTTGTCTTTGCTCTTATTTAATTTCTTTCATTATCTGTCATTCAATTAACATCTTTATAACTCGAACAGATACTACAAGCTTCCGGCTTTACTAGTATTCAAGTTCGATGGATTTCCATTGAACTTAGTAGAAGAGAGGAAACTCTCGATATATAGAGTCATGTAGGGCAAATGTGCACAGCGGGTAAGAGTGCGCAATCCCATGTATTTGGGACTCAAATGAATGGGTTTGCGTACTCTTACCCACTGCGCACTCTTGCCCCACATGAACCTAGGGAAGATCGAGTGTCCATCTATTGGCTTGAATTAAAGATCCACTAGTCACGTATGACCAATAAGGCTGAAAATATTCTAATTATTATTATTGTTGTTGTTTTTACTATAATTGCCTGCTACGTGAAAATCATGTTGCTGCCACATCGGTTTGTTCATTCAAGAGAAATCGTTGTCGAAAAATTTGGAAAAAAGTGTTTTTTTTTTTTTTTTTTTTT
Source organism: Cotesia glomerata (assembly GCF_020080835.1). Lineage (NCBI taxonomy): Eukaryota > Metazoa > Arthropoda > Insecta > Hymenoptera > Braconidae > Cotesia > Cotesia glomerata. The sequence goes on along the minus strand of NC_058161.1, from coordinate 23,149,538 downwards.
TTTATAACTTCTAAATTTCTTGCTGAATCACTTAGCAAGTAAAAGATAATCTTTTTGATTGTGAAATTTTTCAAGCGTTTTGAGTTTGAATATAGCGGGAAGTTCCAGGAATGGCCTGTAAGGTCAACTTCTTTTCAGATTTTTTTTTCCGTGTTGTTATTTAACTGTTTACTAAAAAACTGTGAATATTTAAAAATTAAGGAACTTTTTGTTTAGCGCACAATCGAGATTTAATCAAGTAATTAACATTTTTTCTTTAATAATAAGGTTTTCAATTTCATTATGAAAACATAAAAATCAATAATATTAAAAAATAAGGAAATTATTGATTCCGTCTTGTTTCTTGAAAATCGAGTTTTTATCAGAACTTGACGTTTTGAGGATCTAAAAAGCTACCCCTACTATTTTCAAAGAAGTATTTTACCAATACTAGATTGTTGAACTTGATGAGCTCGAAAATGTATTAATCATATTAATAAATTCAAAAAGCTCAAAACTTCTGAATATGCAAATTTTCGAGCGTTTTGAACTTAACAGGCGAGACCATCTTTTTTTCGCTTTGCTCTCACGGAGTTCAACGGAACTATCTCTGTCGCACTCCCAACAGCAGAGCAATTGCAGTTTCGATTGGTTTCATGAAACGAATGAAATTTTTGAAAAAAACGCTTTGTGGTGAAATAGTTTATTAAATTATCTATTATCTCTAAAAAGGTTTTTTAAAAATTTCCATTCGTTTCGCTAAGCCGATTGAAACTGCAATCACTGGTCTCGGCTGTTAAAGATAATAGCAAGTTCCAGGAATGGTCTGTACAGTTAATCGTTTTCCAGGTTCTTTTTTATCTATTCACCTTTCAATTAAAAGACATAGAATTTTTTAGCCAGCTTCATAGGGTCATAAATAAACTTATCATGATCGATAAAACGCTCCTTAACGTAAATCGAAAAATTTCATCCTTTTCGTGCATAAATATTTTTATAATCATGACCCATCATAATGCTATATTGGTCAATCAATTCATGATGACAATTTTTTTTTGTTGCAGAACAAAGTTATTAAACAAGATGTATTAACATTGGTGTCAAGTGAAAATTTTGTCGAGTCAGGCCTGTTCAATTTAGGCCAGGAGACTGGGTCATTTTCAGATTCCGGAATTTCTGATAGTGGAAGTGAACAAGAGTTAAATGAGCGTGAACGTCGTTTGGCAGCTCTTCGTCGATTGACACGTAGCTTGGAAAGTCAACTTGCACCCGGAAATGAAGCTCTTACAGAATTATTACGCAGGGTTGGAAACGCTGAAGCTGAACTGCGGAATTTACAAAAACAGTGCCGCGAACTTATTGTCAGAACTGCAGCAAGTGTCAAAGCTCAAGTGACAACACGTTCTCAAGCTAAATATTTATCTAGGTAAGTACAATGTTAAAATTATTTCAATTACTATTAGATAAATTGAACTTGAGACTATTAATTTTCTTCAGTCAACTACATCTAATTTCGTAACAAATTAAATCTGGTTTTATTTGTGAGTTATTGGCACAATAATCTTATGATGCTATAATAAGAAATTAGATATAGTTGGTGATATAAACAATAATTAGATTACTACTATTCGAGAACTTTCATAATCTGAAAATCAATTTTAACCCTTGAAAGGCAAACTGAGCAAAAAGTATCCACCTCTAAAATTTAACTTCATTGGAATTTCACAGACTTTGTTCATGTTAAATGTTATTTTTAAATTATACCAAAATAATATCTATCTTAGATAGAATTATTGAAAATTTAATTTAAAAACAAAAAAAATGTATTTGCCTCTAATGGATACTTGAAAAATATGTTTCTTTCATAAAATGGCTCATTTCAAAGTCCCTTAATTAAATTTATTTTTATCCTTCAGTTATCCTTCCAAGCGAAGAGTCCGCATGTTTTTTTGGTCTTTTAGTTATCCGCATTTAGTGTAATATTTTAAAAATATTTATGAGGGTTTTTAAGATTATCGTTTTTAATCCCTTCAATGACATTTTAGTCTTCTGAGAAAATATTTGGGAAAATTTTGGCTGAGCAGGGTTATAAATTACCTTCTTCTCTACCTCATACCATATGTTTGTATCGTCGTATAGGTCCTCCTACTATTGCCAATTTAAACCAATCAATTCTCTCGCGGTTTTGAGAATGCCGTAAAAATACCGTAATTTTTCGGCATTTATGCTCATGCCATATATTTACTGTTATAATTCGGTAATAATGCGATTAAACTATAGTTGTTTTGGTCAGTTTTTATACTGTAATTATCCAGTATATATACTGCACTTATGCTGTACAGCTACCAAAAATATACTATACGATTACCGCATTAATGCCCAAATTTTATCCAAAAAATTCCAAATAATTACCATAATAATACAGTAATTTTTAAGTAATAAAACCATATTTTTTTGCTAACAATACCGTAATTATTCCATAATTTTGCCAAATATTTTCTGATATAATGGGCAATTATTAAAGATTTGGTTTTATTTTTAGTTCACTTCTATGTTAGAAATGAATAAAATGAAAAATTTCCAATTTTATTCTCCATCGCTTCTTTGCAAAAACAAATACTGTTTTTGAATAAATACTATGTAGAACATTATTTTTTAATTAAGTATTTAGCGGCAATGAATACAAAGGAATACATATGTTAAGTTGTAACAATACTGTTCTCCTAATTTCAACAAAATTTAACCGGTGGCGGAGTTACCGGCTGGGTAGAGTATTTTACGCTCGCCCTTCTTAAATATATAACAATTAACCAGGGGACCCTCAGGCTGGGTCAGAATTCCCGATGAGCGCCAGGTAATTTTTCCTATAAAAATTACCAAAAATAACCAAACCACCCAGGGGCCGCGCCGAACGATCAATCAACGATTCAAATCACTGTGCGTAAGAAAATGAAGCAACGGTATAATTAAAACGAAAAATAAGATAGAATGTAAGATTAGAAATAATGACTCTGCCCTTGTTCACTAAATAACCTTGTTAAAATAATATTAGGGATCAGAGGAAAGGGATCCAAGAAATATTAGGTAGTCAGCACAAAGAAAATAGTTAAAGAAAATAAAGTAAATAGGAATAAATTCTTAAATAAAAATTTATTTAAATTACGGCCTAAGAGGTTTAAATCACTGAGATCCTCCGTAGGCTAAATTAATCTTATTTTCAAATAACAAAACAAATCCTTTCTGGAATTTTTAAACTCGCTTACAATTTTAATAGTAATAATAATAATATTCAATATTCAATAAATCTGAATATTTTTCACGCTTAGTACATAATAATCGCAATAACAATTGATATTTAATACAATTAATCACGCCAAAATATAATAATTGTAATAATAATTGATATTTAATACAATTAATCACGCCAAAAATAATAATTGTAATAATAATTGATATTTAATACAATTAATCACGCCAAAAATAATAATTGTAATAATAATAGATATTCAGTATTAGTTAGAATAAATTTCGCTTGAAAAGTAATAATTATAATAATAATCGATAATCCATATTATCTAAATAATTACGCTCAAAAATAATAATAATGATAATAACAATCGACATTCAATATTATCGAAAGTGAATCGCATTTAAATATAATAATTATGATAATAGTCGATTTTCAGTATTATCGAAAATATATCACACTTGAGAAATGATAATAATGATAATACAAATTCTCATTTTGATCAAGCGCATGTTAAATTAAAGTGAGTCACAGGACGCGATCAGATGTCAACCGCTGCGAGATTTTCCCCGGGAGGCAATTTTAACTTTAATTGATAAACTAAACTCACATTTGATTACTAATAATTTACTTGCAAAATCGAACAATCCAACATAAAGAAATTACCAAGTGTCAGCCACGTGGTAAAAATGGCGGCCTCACTCGGAAAACCGGCGCCGGTTCACGCCCGGGAGGTTCTCAGCAATTTCCCCGGTGGAATAATATTCAAGGACTTACCAAAAATGTCAGCAAAGTCGGCCAAAACCGATAAAATTCCTTATTAAATAAATCAAACTGTAACTGTGGACTTTTATATAAAAATTTAGTTAGCTTGAACACACTGATGCTCGTAATTACAAATCACACCTGTGACTGACTATACTTTCCGCCGGCAGCATGCTGCCAGGAGAGGCCACCGACCCGCCCTCACGAGGGACTTTTTGTCACCTCGAGCTACCGCCGGTGCCATTCAAAAAGTCCAAATTCCACCCAAATGCTGAGTAATCTCCTCCCCGGGACATGAATCGAGCCAGCATCCGCATGCATGCTCGCAATAATCTTTTTAATGCTAATAGTTATTATTTGACCAAGTATTTAATAAATTCAGGCCAAACGTGAGTTTAAAAATAATGAATTTGAGCTGAGTGTCAGGCTCGTCTGCTCTGGACTGGGGGCCTCGGGCATTCTCAGGCCCGTCGGCTACTCACTCGAGCCCCGGCCATTTTAATAACTTAAAATAATTAAATAAATTAAATTGTTTAAATTAAGCCTCAAAAACTAACTCCCACTAATCTTAAGTCGTCAGCGATCATCCTAATCACCTTCTGGGCTGAAAATAAAATATTAATAGACAATTTAAACTTAAAACTAAACCTTAACTTATTAAATTTTTACAAGTCGCTCGAGAGGTGCCGCCATCTGGCGAAACCTCCAACACCAGTGTGCTCAGGCACGGCGGGAAATGCCACAGTGAGCAAACACTGTGACAAAGTAAATATATTCTAATTTTAATTTCAATCTTTAATTTCTCACTTAGAAAATTGCAAATTTTCTAAAATCGAAAAGTTATATTGTTTCACATATATAATTATACTATTTAATTTTAAAAATGCTTATCGTAAGATGGACGGTGTGGCTTAATGTATATAGAATAAGAAAAGGAAATTTGGTATATTAGGCCGAGTAGCTCAAATGGTAGAGTAGCCGACATGTCTTCGGGAGGTTCTGGGTTCGAATTCCAGTCCGAGCATTATTTAGTTTTACACCATTTTTTAAATATGGTTTTAATACAGTCATTTTACCACGTTATTACAATAAGTATGCCGCATTTTCAGCGTAAATATTTTGCATTTTGTGTGTAAATTATTCGCATTTTTACGGTAAATGTTCCGAAATGTTTCGATGAAAAAACTGACCAAAACAACCGAAAAAATGCTGAAAAAATACCGCATTAATACTGTATAATTGCTACATTTTTTCGGCATTAACAAAACCGCTAGGGAAGAGCCAAAATTTCCCTTATTCCTGTATTTTGTATTAAGTCGGAAGAAAAGGACTTTGAAACTGCTATCGTTAGAACAAGTGAAAAGCTAGTGTGGTAAAGATATATCCATAATTATGGATAAAAAGCATATTGAAATAAATAATAGTAACTACAGAACACGTTAAAAAAATTTTCTTATCGATTAAATAAGATTTCTCAGAAAAAACTCGTTTTTCTGATGAATTAAATGAATAAGAGCGTGGTATTCACGGGAGCTATGGGCTTGATAACACCACAACATTGTCAAAAATCACTTTCACGATTTAATTTTTTTTTGTTTTATTCCTGAGGAAGTTTTTCAAAACCCTTGTGAAAATTGCGTGTCAAAATAATTCCGTTTCGATACAGTTAATTTTTTTCGATTGTCAGTTCGGTGACTTTTTCTGCGATTTCGGCAGCCATATATATTATTTTTCATAAACAGAATTGAAATAACTATAAACAAGCAGAAACTATATATACATGATGGTATAGTTACTAACTGTTTTATCATCTGTTAAAATTTTTCTTTAGTTCGACCTACAGAGGGGATAATACTACTCGCGAGAAAATTCAAATTAAAAACGAATAATTTATGTTATGATTTGAATAATTTATGTATGACATGAGCGCTTAAGGCATGCTCATTTGGATTTTCCAAACTTTTTATTTATTTCTACGATAATTATTTGATCTGTACAAATAAAATTGATAAATTCTCATGAGATCTAACCCTTATACTTTTCATTGATAGTAAAGTAAACGTTTTGATTTCGCCATATTAAGCAGTTACGTAATTCATATTTTTCGATTGAAAAAATAAAAGTGTCGTTTCAGTAGTACGTCCCTGTGTCAATTGCCAATAATGAAAAACTTAACTCACAAAAGAGTGTGCTTTTTTTAAATTTAATTATGCTAAGGCGCAGGCTAGATAACAGTGACACCTTACGATCTTATAGTTGGAAAATGATGGCAAAAAAATAAACTTTAATGATGCAATTTCTTTAAATATTTTTTGGTTTTTATGAGAATCTTCCAGTTCATTCTCGTGAAAATACTTCTAATAACTTACTACTGTACATGAAGTTACTGCGATACCTATAATTGTTTCTCGCTGAAGAAATGAATTATAGCTTTTCATAAACCTGTTTAGTCGCCTCTAGCTATTTCTTCAACCCTCAGTTTATATTTATCCCTTCATTTTATGAATTCTCACTCAGTGTAATAAGTTTACGGAATTTCTTATGGCTTTTTTCTAATCAACATACTTCTAATTGTTGAATTTAATTATACACATTTCCTTGAATGTATATAATCGAAATTTAATCTCTTAATTTATTATAGGTATTTAAACTCTTCAGGTTCAAAATAAAAATTTTTTATATCATCTTTGTTCTATCCTGAATAATTTTTGCTGTTAGTTTCAAAAATTTAAGAAAATTATCACGACTTGAAAATATAACGTCTTTTGCTGAGCAATTTAAGAGGAAATTAATAACGGCAATAGAAGGGAGAAAAAGAGTACATCTTTATCATTTTGTTTTCTATTATTGAGAAAATAATTCGATTAACAAAGTCCAGGCGTCTTGCTTTGATTAGTAAATCAAATATTTTTAAGAATTTTGTCAAAAGTGATGGAGCGATCTCGTAGAGAATTAAGAATACCGAAATATATTGTATTATTTCCGATCTTATGTAGATAGAAGTCTTATGGATGATCAAGTCGGCTTTTTATTTAAATCGATCGATAAAGTAGAAGTATATAATTTGTTTCAACTTAATATTCAAGTCAGTGATACGAAATTATTTTTTTTTTTGAAATCTGTTGATGAGTGAAGATAATTGACAAAATTATTTAAAAACCAAATTTTTTTGTCATCTAATCTTGCTAGTTTACTAGTTTTATCTATTGGTTTAAGACAAAACAATTTGCTACTCGATAGATTATTTAATTATCTATTTTCGAGCAAAGCGTTTATTTTCGAAATTTTTATTTCTTCTTTAAGATATGTGTCTACTCTAGAGAGCGAAAACAAGCTTATTTTCAAAAACGTTTTTCTCATCTTCTTCACGAGATTGCTTCTTTATGAGTTTTCAGAGGGCACTAAAGTCGAGCCCTCAAAAAAAGGTGTTCCATGATGAGGAACAATTAGAAACGACATTGTAAAGAGGAAGGTTTGTCACGTGGTAATTTACCACCTTTTGCCAAAAATCGATTAAATAAAAAAAATGGCGGCTATATGAAAAAAAAATGTTCGAAAATTGACCTATTTTTGCACTTTTTGCGTCCAGTAAAATATTTTTCGAAAAATGTGGTAGATTACTACATAAAAAACCTTAATAAAGAATCGTAGAAAGTTTCATCAAATTGGTCGAGTGGCTGCGGAGATTGTTTGTCCGCCAGTTAGTGATTTCGAAAAAAACCCGTTAAAATTTTATTTTCTGCTCTATGATGCCATATCCCTGTCTATTTTCAAGATTTGCGTATTTTGTTTAACTATGTTTTACAAATTCATTTTCGTTCTGTCATAAACCTTAGGTTAACAGTTTTGATTTCTTTTTTTATGGTAACATTTAATCACCACCTTGTGGGACGGGGAATAGATTTAGTTCTTGAAATCACACAGACTACTCGTATTATGTCGTAAAAAAGTTGTAAAAAGTCGGATGATCTCTTTTCTTAGTTCAACATCTTTATTCTATACTTAGCAAGTTATCACTTTTATATCTAATTTTTCTTACCATTTTTGTTTTTATATTTTCAGCAAACGAAAAAAGCGGTTCATAGATTCAGAAGCATCACGTAAGTTTATCGTTGCAGCTGATCCTGATGAAGAACCAAGTACGTCCCAAAACTGGGTTTGGAGAGTTCTAAAGGCTGCATTGCCTTTACAGTTAGCCTTGATAGCTCTATTTTGCGCTGCATGTTTTTTAGAACCTCATTGTTGTGAGGCATCTAATAATGTTAATTTTATATTTACTCCACAACTGCGGTATATTCGTGGACCGCCACCAATCTAAAATGTATTTGTGGATTGAAAATAATATTTTTGCTCCATGGTTCATGATAACTGTTACTTTTATAAACAGATTATGAAAAAAGATTTTCCTACCGTCATAATTATTACTACAAGTATGAATTATATAAAAAAAATTTTTCTTATAATAGGTGTCTATTTGTTTTAAATTTTATTTTCTATAAAATATAATGAATGATTAAGAAAGCAAGAAAATATATCCGCAAATAAGATTTGCAAAGTTTTTTAAAGTAGTTGTTCAGCAAGAATTTATTCGAATGAATAATTGAGAAATTAAAATACTTCAATCACTTCAGCGACTAATGAACAAATTTCAGTTATAACCATTGTAAAAGTAAATTTTTCGTATACAAATAAATAATGTCAATAAATTATCATTATTTTGTAGACGGCAGTAAGATTTGACGATTAACTTTTTATGGAAAAAATTCTATATCGAATTATTAAGATTGTGATACTTTTCATTTTTAGTCTAAACAATTTTTATTTTATCCAAAGTAATTTTGGTGTTCCTTAATAAAATTTTTTATCAAGAATATTTATTTTACAGCAAAGAATTTTTGTATTCTGTATAGGAGTGTCGAGAATTTATAACGTTATTACTTTTGTTTTTTTTTTTTTTCATTTTTATTCAATTGTAAACTTAAAAAAAAAAATTATAATTATCAACGTAAAAGGGGATAATGTCGGTAAAGACAATAACTGGGGACACTAGATTACGTATATTTCAAGTAGCTGATGAAAATAGAGTCCAAAATGGCATTTAATCAAAAAAGTGTAAAGAATATAATTAAAGTCTTTCATTAAAAAATACATAGAACAACTACTTTAACTCAAGACTGAATAATAAATAGATTTTTTTTTATTTTGGAAATTTTTTCAATTTTTTATTAATAAAATTTCGTTACATAAAATGAATATTAGCTGTATATTGATAAAAAATGAATGAATGACAGATTATTATATTTATATTTTACGTTGATACAATTTTATTAAATTGAAATTATTTGTATTAAAAATTTTCTACCTTTATGGATGAATTTGTTAGATTAATGACATTTTTTTGAAGCCTAACAAAAAATCACAAGTTTGAAATAAATAATATTTTGTTAAGAGTGATAATTTTTGATAAACACTTACCATATAGATTTTTTTTATGCTTATTTGTAAATAAATTTATATATTTTTATGTTTGTTATCTAGATATAGAGTTATATCATGTTGCATGACAAAGAATAAAGTTATGTATGATTTTATATTTGCTATACATCAAGATTTTTTAGGTTATCATTTCATTCGTAAACAATAGAACGGGTAAAATATATATTTATCTATATATACATACATAATTTTTGATTAATTGCAACAAAAAGACTATGAGACCAAATATTTTAATATGAAATGTTATTGATGAAAAATGAGATTTTTACTAAGCTCTTTCTATAAGAATATTAAAGTTTGTTTAAACTTAAAACATTATGATACTCATCAAATTTTTTGTAAAAAGAACGATCATTTAATTGATAAACTTCTTATTTTTATAGTAAGGAAAACTATTTTTTAACTTTTGACTTCAGAGTTAATAAGCGTGTATTATGGAAAACTGTTTTTTTTTTCTCATATAAAATTTTTTTCACAGTAATATCAAATTTTTCTGAAAATATTTGTTCTTTTGTGTTTGAAATATGCGTAATGATTGATTGATTGTATTTGTATAACATATTTTACATAAAGATGGGCCATTTTAATCTGAGTGTTAAATTCCGTTTGTCTTCTGATATCAAAGAAAAGTACCTTTTTCTACATTTAAATTATGTGTACACCGGAATTTAAATTTGATTCACCTGCGGAAAAAATTTTTTATTTATAAATGGATATACATATATTATAATTCTTGTATTTGCTAGCATGAATATTGTTGATGTTATGTGCTTGTAAGCGTATTTATGACTTATATATATATATATATATATATATAACAAAACGTTTAATATTGATTATATCACTCAAAAGAAAAAATTTTTTTATCTCCGCCCTGAATAAAAAAAAGTATTGAAAAGTATTGGATTGCCTAGAAAACCATATACTTTTTTCTTTGTCTCAATACTTTTTTTTAATCAGGGCGCCGATTGTTTGGAAATGATGAGAATAGGTTTTCTTCACCGGGAAATATGGTGATCGTTTGGTATAGTTTAAAGACAGAATTTTTTGTGGAAACGATTTTAATTGTCTTCATAATCTTCAACACGCTTAAAAAAGCTTACAAAAAAAGTATATTTGCAAATAATGAAGTTTTATGCAAATTGAAATAACATTTTAATATTAGGCTACGGTGGTGTTGTCTTTTTTGAATGCTCCAGTGCTATTTTGGTCAAAACTGGCGAGGAGTTACAGGGATTTAATTATCAATTTTTAACAAATGATTTTAACGATGTGAAAATAATTAAGTTAATTTTTTTTTTCATGTATAAAATACCCCTCATAAAATTTGAAAATGATCAAAGATGATCGAATTTGAAAAAAAAAACATTTTATTTGGTAAAATAACCAATAAATAGGTTTTTTATAATAAAAAACAGTCAAATTAAATATTTTCTTACGAGGCGATCATGTTACATAAGTACTATATTATCACAATACACTTATTGGATATGATAAAAAAAATTTAGCGTTATAATTGTGTTATAAATATATGTTCTTGAATCATTCACAATTATAGATAATATTATCTATGTGTATTTTGTTCTAAAGATAACTTAATGACTAGTATTTTGTCGCATTTATTACGCGCCTGGATTGATTAGTTGTTAATGCTTCGCTTTAATAATTAGAAAATACTTATACCTTTGTTCAATTATAAACATGGAGCTTGACAATATGAAATTTCTCTAATGATTAATTCAATGTCACTTCTCTATAAACTTTTTTATAGTAATCCCGCTAAGATTCGTATTTGTTGCATCGAAATATTTCATAAAGTATTATTTTCAAAATTGAATAGTGAATAAGATAAAACTTTGATATTATCTTTTCATATTGAAAGGGTAGCTTCAATATACAAAAAATATTATGCAGGAAAATGACTATTTGTAATTCTTTTATGCGAAATAGTATACATTTTCGTAAATTCAGATCTGCGTCAGTATTGATACAAAAACTGAAATTTTTAACGACGAATACATATTTCGCGATGATTATTCAAAACGTCATATATGAAAGATTGTATTAGCGATAAGATATCAGTAATTGTTTTACTATATTATATAGATAATTGATTAAACAGAACGATTGAAAATGATTGATAATCAAATAAACTTGTGCCTCAATAGTTTAATAAATTTTTAAAAACAAAAAACTCAATTTATTTTTTACTATTTAAAAGTAAAAATTATTAATAAAGAAAAAAAGAATTAATTAAATGAATAATAAATTCGATTATTTGTCTAAGCCCGATGTCAAATAATATTACGCATAAGTATTACCTAACTCATTATCAGTGACGCAATTTATCCGACCGTCGCACTTCGCGTGGTCAAGATGGTACAATCGCCATCATTAATGGTGATTGTAGTCTAGTTAACAAGTGCTTTTTTAGTCAATTTTTTTTCAGCATCACGGAAAAATACGAATATGGCGTAATTCGATTCGGAATAGTATGTAGATAATTTAAAAAAAAAATTAGAAAAACGGTTGACCCTGAAGGCCATCCCTGCAACTTTCCGCTAATTCCATATTTAAGCACTCAAAATTGCACTTACTTGGTTTTTGAGCTTTTCGAGCTACAAACAATTGATTTCCCGAGCTCAAAGATATAATTTTCGTATTATTTTGAGTTCTCCGAGCTCAGAAGTTTGATAAAACACTACTTTTTGAATTTTCAAATCGCAATAACTTTTGAATGAATCATCCGATTTAGTTTCACGGCATTCGACATAGTTTCTTAAGCCTTATGAAGAATCTCTAAGTTTAAATTGATCGAACTAGGATTTTTGAAGTAATTCCGAAAAAATACTTTTTTCGGTTTTCTATCGTCAACGATAACTCACGAACGAATTAACTGATTTTGACCGACTTGGCGGCGATCGACGGGGTTTTTTGATGTTAAGAGTTGATTAATTTTTGGAATCGATCGGTTAAGTCGTTTGAAAGTTATTCCAAGAAAACCATGTTTAAAAAAATTTTTAACTTCCCGCTAAGAAATTGAAAATTTTCAAAAATCGGGAAGTTATTGTTTTTACCCCGTTTTTCGAAAATCGAGTTTTCATAAGATCTCGACGTTTTGAGGCCCTAGGAAGCTTCCCTGACTATTTCCGCGATGGTGCCTGTATGTTTTTTTTTTTTTTTTTTTTTAACTTAGGGGGGGGGGAATCCCTTTTACGGATTCGTAGCGCCCCTACCCACTAAACCCTAAACCCCTTTTCTTCTTTCATCTAATCCCTCATAGAAACCGCCGTCAGGCATTACTTCGTAAGGGGAGGATCTAGCTACTGCTATTCCTTCTGATGACTAAGGTGTTATTTTTCCTTCCTTCTAGTTTCTGTTATTTGCTCTTCTTCTTTCGATGGAACGCAGGTCTGTAAGGACTTCTGTTGCAAACGTGCTTACGGCGTTCCATGCGGCTTTTGACGACAACATTGTTTCTACTAGTGTCTCTGGTTGGATACTCTGGTGTGAGATATTTTCAAGTTGATCACGCTGTGAATAAAATCGTGGGCAAACAAAGAAAACATGCTCCGCATCTTCATTAACTCCTGGACAGGACGGACACTCCGGAGAATTATCGTGCTTGAAACGGTGTAAGTATTCTCGAAAGCAGCCATGTCCTGATAGCATCTGCGTTAGATAGTAGTTGACCTCACCGTGATTACGATTCAGCCAAACGTCAATCCATGGTATGAGACAGTATGTCCACCTGCCCTTCACTGCGGCATCCCACTGAAATTGCCATCGTACGATGCTTTTCTGTCGCTCTTCTATTTTCAGTTCTTCAGCACTTAGTGTGGTTGACGTCTTCCGATGGTAGAGGTTACGTCTTTCTTTAACTAGAACTCTAAGAGGCAGAGTTCCGGAAATGACACACACTGCTTCCTCAGATACTGTGCGAAAGGCGCTTGCAACTCGTAGGGCACTCATACGATATATTGGTCCAGCTTTTCTCCATGAATCTTGCACCTCTAGTGCGTCAGCCCAAATGGATATTCCGTAGGTGAGCACCGATGTGACTACTGATGCCAATAGTAGCCTCCTGCTCTGCTTTGGGCCTCCGACGTTCGGCATCAATCGTGCGAGGCTAGCTCTCACTACTGACGTTTTCGTACAGACGTGTTCCACTTCCTCTTTTATGGCCTTATTAAGTTCACGACGAGCTTTTTTGTACTCTGCAATCAGCACTGCAGAGTTAGGTCATTGATAGCCACGCTGAGATATTCTTCTCTTTCGATGACACTCTTTACGGAGGTTGCTGATATGATCATTCCACTAGTGTACCGCAGGTCTTGAATTCATAACACGTTTGCGAGGCATACTGGCATCACAAGCTTGTGTTACTCGCATCATCAGGGCCTTAGTATGTTCTTCTGCACATCCAGTCTTTATCAGATCACTATCGAGAGCTGTTAGCAATACTTCTGGGTCAAAAGATTTCACCTTCCAACCGACGGTGTTAAATTGCTTGATAGGCCCCCTGAGGTTCTGGTCGTTTGATGTTTCCCAGAGTATCACATGATGGTCACTGGCAGTGTAGATGTCCAGTATCTTCCAGTTAGAGTTACCTTTAGCAAGGCTGGTACTGACAAAAGTGACGTCTACAATCGAGCTTGCGTCACCTTTGGTGTAGGTCGGCGTGTCACCACTGTTGAGCAAGACTACATCTAGTGTAGAAAGAGCTTCTAGCAGCTCTCTTCCTCGTGCATTAGTCTGCTTACTGCCCCAGTCCACTGCCCAGGCATTAAAGTCCCCGGCTATCGCCACTGGATGATGTTGCTTCGCGTCCTCGGTCAGTCGATCCAAGCAGTCAGTAAACTCAGCAATTGAGAGGCTAGGTGGTGCGTAGCAGCTGTAAAAACAAGGTTGTCCCAAGGTTGTCCAGCTAAATGTTTATATGGCTCCGATAAAAGCACAACGTCGGGCTTTAATTCCCGTACTGTCTGCATAAGCAGGTCATGCGCAGCTTCGCAGTGATTGATGTTAAGCTGCAGTATCCTCATGTTCGTTTATTTGTCAGCTTCTGGAGTGCTTCTTGGAAGACTGGGCATCGGCCAGAACCAGACCGGTGAGCGGTGTCCTGAGAGCCAGGTTTTTCCGCACATAACGCACATTTCACTTTATTTGGGCATTGAGCAGCTTGATGACCTGTTTGCCCACATTTGATGCAAAGCCCAGATCGGTCGACTTCGCTTTTACATTGGGCAGTAGTGTGCCCAAAGTGCCAGCACTTATAGCATCGTAGTGGTGTCTTTACTGCTCTGACACGGCAATTTACCCAGCCAATCCTTATTTTGCCTGTCTTTCCGAGTATCTTCTGCACTATTGCTGCTGGCAATCGTACCGAAGCAGTTTGAGTACCTCTGTAGGCCGGACGAATTTTAATGACATCTTCAGGTATTTCGTAGTCATTTCCAGCTGCCTCTTGTAAGGCCTTCCGGACATCGTCTTTAGTTGTTTCGTCGTCAATGTCCCGGATTTCAAGCTGTTCCTCTGGGCCTTTACAGATGACTTGCGCTTCTTCTTTAAGGATGCTCTTGATGGTCTTCAGCAAAGCTTGTCCTTTGTCTGCGGTCTTTCTGGAAAGCGTAATGAGCATATTCCCATCATTCGTCTTTTGAACCTTGTCAACGACGTCACGGGTCTGATCTGGTGGGACATCTTTTTTAATCCGACGCAGTATCTCGGCATATTTTGCCTTCTCAACGGGTCGAATAATTAAAGCATCTGGTTTGGTGAATTTTCGCGGTTTTTTCCGCTTAGGCTCCGGCCGAGATTTGTTCACCGGTTGTTTTGGTAACCGCTCACTCGCTTGCTCCTTCTTCTCCTTCTTGGATTGGACCTTCTGCTATTCAGTCACCTCTTTCTTTCCGGCGTTCTGCACTGCTGTGTTTTTCGGAGGGCTTGGTTTCAGGTCCTTTTTCTTCACAACTTGGCTGGTCGTTGGGTCGGGAGAAGATCGATCTTTTCTCTGAGTTGACTTGCTGCTAGTTCTGCTTCTGTCTTCCGCGACTGATTCACCATCACCTTCGGCTCCAGTGTCCATTGCTTCTTCATTCACGACAGTTGCTTGAATGCTTCTCTCCGGTGTAGTGCGAGAAGTGCGTCGTACTGTTAAACGCCATTCTTCATCAAGTTTCTTGAATCTCTGGAGGGCATTGGCTACGCTGGTCGTCTTGGTCTTAATCTCCTTGTGGATATTGACCTTAGATTGGATGAAGTCATTTAGCTCACTGGTCAGCTTTTCAAGGCGTTCCAACGCTTGCGACCGCTTCATTTCAGCACTTGCTTCAATCGCTGCTTGTTGGGCATGAGGCCCGTTTTCACTATTGTTGTTTCCCTGAATTTTACTCATACTTTTAAATTCAACAGCGCATCGTACGGAGTGGAGCGGGTTGTCATAACTAGGAACGGGTGTACCCTCGGAGATAGTACTCCTGCCCCAGTTCCCTGAGGCCTAGCCGACACTTAGCCAGTCCCGGAATAATCGGACGGACTAGACTCGCTCGGAGTGGTGAAGATTCCGATCTCTAACACTCACTGCGTACTTCTTGATCAAGGTCCGAAGTGGCTGGCTCCTGATCCACTGCTGCAACTTACACCTCGGCAGAGCAAGCTCACATCAGCCGTGGCCTGCATCGTCGGAAACTACGACACGAGGTTCCGGTCACTCCCAGTGGGTCACAGCAGGGAACGATCGTCTTGTTAGGTCAGTTAGTGTGACCAACCCATTAAAGGGGGAGTTTTGTCTACGGGAACGTATTTTATTTGGCTCCTACCCTCTGTACCAGGTACAGCGAGCGTTCTCCCATCCGCTACCGGGAGACGCGCCTGGTAGCAGTTTCTCCTCTGCCCCAAGATGTATGTATGTATGTATGGATATATGTATGTATATATGTATGTATGTATGTATGTATGTATGTATGTATGTATGTATGTATGTATGTATTAGGGTGATTTTTTTTTTACTTTATTTTTTTTTTTTTCGGTCCCATCGTGAATTCTTGTTGGAAATACCCAAAAAAAAAATTCCCTGAAAGTTTGAGCTTTTAATATTAATTAACGTCCTCGACCAAGGCATGTGAATATTTCCCATTGAAAATACACAAAAACTTTGATTTTTAATTTTTGAATTTCTAAAGCTCAGCGGCATTTCATGGGATCACTTTGATCGAAGATGGTTTTTTCTTAGAATTGAACGCTCTACAAAAGTGCCCATTGCCGCAAAGTCGTAACTTACACTGGCGAGGCAGTACGGGCCACTGAACCTGATTTTTTCATAAAATTGGCGTTTTTTCGCATTTATCTCGTAAATATCAAGAGCTACGGAAAAAATGTGAATGATAAACTTGTAGAGAATTCAATTTTCAACAAAAAAATTCCTATGGACCAAATCGCTAAGATCAATATTAAGCGAGATATTAAGCCTTGAATATATTTTTTCGTGAAATTTTGGCCGATCATTGATTTAAACTTATTAATATCTTGTTTACTTTCTCTGTTTTTTATATTTTTTCTTCAATATATTTTTTTAAGGCTAGAAAAACAGGATATGATAAGTATCTTACATTATAAAAGCTTATATCTTAAGAATCTTTAATAAATAATGGATTTACGAGAAATTTATGCAGAAATGCATAAAACTTATGAATTTAATTACACTTAAATAATTTATATATTATTAACAGTTTATTAAATTATAATAGTTCGAATTATATTAACAACAATAAGTATTTAATAAAAATAAAAACAACAATACTAATTAATTATTATTGAAAGCAGAAAAATGAATTGTTAGATTAATTCATTGTCAATATATTGTGATTTTTTACACGATGTGTATTGAGATTGATGGTGCTGAACAGTTTGAAAAATTCTTTGTCTTTCATCTTCGTTATAAGTCAATACTTCATTAAAACTTTTGGCTAGCGCTACTCCTCTTTCCGCAGTATCGTTTACTACTTTTAACTTTTTGAATGTATCATAACATCGTTTATACTCAAGATTTGATTCCCACAAACTTGGATCTGTATGCAAAAATTCATAGGGGAGCTCAAATTGCTCAAAAATAAACAACGAGTTTGGATTAACAAAATCGCTTATGTTTTTCTCAGATAACGACGTTATTTCTTCATAAGCGACTGATAAACGTTTATTAGGCTTTTTGACCGCTACCTGGGAATTTATTTTTTGTACGATCTTTACTTTTTCTTCTACTGACACAGTTTCATCAAAAAGAGCTAAACAAGCAAGATTTTCGTGTAAGTACCACAAATGCCGAGACAATTTATCGAGTGCTGCATTTGCAATTTCTGGATGTATTTTTCTGTAGTCAATAAGATCTTTTACTAATTGCAAATCCGAGTTTGGAGCATTTATTGCATTAGGAGCAGTAAACCATATTTTTACATAAAATATTACGATGAAAACACATATTTTCTGCAAAATTTTTTTTTCGTTTGCTCCCATTTTAAACTGGTTTCTAAACATATATATTTTCAAGCAATAGAGAGCTTTCGATAACCACCGTGCGTGATGAAAAGCACCAGGTGCTTTAAATTCGGCTCTATGACTTTTGATACCACCCAAAAAGATACAGCTCAGCTCCAAAAACTCCTTGTAATCATTTCTCGGATGATGATTCTAACAAAAAATAAGAAAAATTCAATAATTGCGGCCAGAAAAGAAGATATTTTCAGAATTTTAAAGTAAAAAATATTATTTAAAAAGGCAAAATTTATAAAACTAAATCACTTAAAAATTCGAGTTATATCGAAGTATGCAAAATAACTACACTGATAAAAGGATTTATTTACTATTAATAATTTGATTTATTTGAAGATAATAATTTAATTTAATAAATATTTTTTAACATTAAATAAATATTTATTAGGGAGAAAAGTACATTTAATAATATTTAATAAATATTTATTAATAGATAACAAATATTTATTAACAGTTAATAAATACTTGGTTGAGTGAATTTGTTTGGCTTGCAATGTCATATGATATGAAGGTTGCTTATAAACAAAAATCATCCTTATAAATTATTTGCATTAATTATATTACATTATAATAACATTTATTGTAAACTACCAAATTCTATCACAGCTCATAATTATTTTTTATATTTTTACATATTAAAAACGTTAATTTATTAAGTGAATTGAATTATTATCAATGTATTCCAGTTATAGGGTTATAAAAAGTGTCAAAAAGAAGATTGCTATTTTTGCTTTTTATCCTAAATAAATATTTGTTAACAGTTAACAAATATTTATTAACTATTAATAAATTAATAAATATTTATTAACAGTTAATAAATTCTACGTAATGAATACTAATTAACTGTTAATAAATATTTATCAAATCCCATGATGTTAAAAAATCATTTATTAACAGTTAATAAAGCTTATTAAATATTAACAAGTCCTTCTATCAGTGTATCAGAAAGATCTAATGACTGTAAAAGAAATTAACTTTATAAATAATAATTCTTTCAATGGTAAAACTATTTATGAATTAATTAATACCTTCAGTTGATTTTCTATGAAGTCAAGAATATCGTCTTTTCTTTGATTTAAAATAAGTGCAATATTTTTATCCTCTGTGCCGATTTCATATGCAGATTTATCAATTTTTTCCCAATTATCTCTGAGTCTTTTGAAAATTGGTACATTTGGACTATTCGTCACTGGCCAAGCAACTTCTGCAACATTTCGTAACATCAATTCAGAAGTATGATGGCGACAAGCAAGATATAATAAGTCACGGCCAATTTTATCTTCTAATAATGCACATGCGCCATTAAAACAACCTAAAACAAAGAATTAGTTATTGATAAACTGTTATTTAATTATCAGTTATTCAAATTTTTGACTCAGCTTATATTTTAACTCAACATTCGTAAAAATAATTAAAAAAATTAATCAAATTCTTATTTGAAAATTTCTTCCCAAGTCAAAAAACAAATACTGTGATATAAATTCATTCAACCACAACATTAACTTACCGGTATTTGAACTAGTTGTATCAAAGCACATTGTTTTAACATTGTCGCAAAGATCCCACTCTATCAGCGTTTCAAAAATGGCTGAAGCTTGGCTTTCACCTGTGCCATCAGAGAGAATCGGATTTTTAAAATTTTTATCAGTATTTATTCCGGTGACGTGTATTGATAATCGTTCTGCTTTTGGTTGACCATTTCCCGCAGGAAGCATCTTTCCATCCCAGTGCACTACGAGAGAGTCATCAAAAATTTCTTCTTCTTTGATCGTATCGACAATTTCTTCTCTTTTTGAAATACGCGCATTGCGAATAGTGGAGTAACTTAAATTATATTTATCAATCTCAAGTCCTAAACTTTGAATAACAGCAGAAATGATGTACATCGCATTTCTGTTACTAGTTTTAGTTCTATCTAGTGCTAATACTAATTCCGAAGTCAGAATATCAATTTTATTTTTCTTAGGCGCTGGCATTGTATCTTCAAAGTCTGAACAAGTTCGCTTCAATTCACTGGAATTTGATATGGAACTACAGAAACTATTTAAGGACGACTGTTGGGATAATTTCATTCCTGAAATGAAAAATGTTAACAGTGAATTAGTAAACATATTAGCTGAATGTTAAACAAATCAAATATAATTAAATAAAACTATTATAATATTAGAACTAACCAATTTCCTCATTATTGGGAGTTTCTACTTCCATCGCAGACAGATTTCCAGAAGTTTCTTCTGGTATAACATCAATTGCTGGTAGATGGATATTTCTATTTCCTTTACGACAATCTGTCAAAAATTGCTGAAAATTTTTCGGTAAATTTTTTAGTGCAGCACAATTTGCAATGTCAAATAATTTATCAAGACGTTTGCTAAACTGTTCCACATTTGTTCGTTGTCTTTTCGATGTCTTTGCACGACTTCGATGATTCTTCAGTTTCATGTAGTCACTGTGAATTTTTTCCAATTTTTTAATACTGTGCTGAGGTCGAGAAGTTGGAATCAAAAGATTAGCCCAAATAGCATTCGTATCACTGATCACACTACTAGCACTTGCTCGTATACTTAATTTTAAGGATTGATGTTTGTACATAAAGAGATTCAATACATCCCTACACGAAGGTAACTTAATATTATTAATATTATGAATTTCAAATCCAATTAAATAATTATAAACTCTATTTCCGATTTGTTCAGACATCTTTGACAAGAATAAAAATGATGGAAAAATGTAACGCAACGTAAAGCATACAAATGCGACGCGAGTACATTCAGTGTTCACTGAGCTTTGTTCTCGATATTTGCGGCATTAGTATCACACAATAAAGAACAAAGAAAGCGCTGCAATTAGGCGGGCGATTTATTAAACTAATTCAAGGTTACGTAAAAGAGGGGATTTTTGGAGAGGAGAGAGGCTTTCGATTTGCGGACAATGACTGAGCTTTCGCTGGTCGCGTACTTTTTGTCAAACGTTGTTGATCAACTGGTGGGGGAATCACCGCGATGTTAGTTACATCGCAACGTTGCCATTAGATTATTAAGTACCTACTGACGGAGAAGAAACAAAGAGAAAAGAGTTTGATTAAATGTTTATTATCATTAAAGGTTAAATATTGTAGATTATTAATTTTGCTTTAGTTTTCTCGCCTTAAAAAAATATATTGAAGAAAAAATATAAAAAACAGAGAAAGTAAACAAGATATTAATAAGTTTAAATCAATGATCGGCCAAAATTTCACGAAAAAATATATTCAAGGCTTAATATCTCGCTTAATATTGATCTTAGCGATTTGGTCCATAGGAATTTTTTTGTTGAAAATTGAATTCTCTACAAGTTTATCATTCACATTTTTTCCGTAGCTCTTGATATTTACGAGATAAATGCGAAAAAACGCCAATTTTATGAAAAAATCAGGTTCAGTGGCCCGTACTGCCTCGCCAGTGTAAGTTACGACTTTGCGGCAATGGGCACTTTTGTAGAGCGTTCAATTCTAAGAAAAAACCATCTTCGATCAAAGTGATCCCATGAAATGCCGCTGAGCTTTAGAAATTAAAAAATTAAAAATCAAAGTTTTTGTGTATTTTCAATGGGAAATATTCACATGCCTTGGTCGAGGACGTTAATTAATATTAAGAGCTCAAACTTTCAGGGAATTTTTTTTTGGGTATTTCCAACAAGAATTCACGATGGGGGGAATCCTTTTTACGGATTCTAGGCATAGCTGTTTGGCCTGGATATGTGGCGACTCGACGCTGACGCCCCTACCCACTAAACCCTAAACCCCTTTCTCTTCTATCCTCTGATCCCCCATGGTACCGCCGTAAGGCATTTCTTCGCGGGGGGAGGAATTAGCTGCCGCTCTTCCTTCTGGTGGCTAAGATGATATTTCTTCCTTCTAGATTCTGTCTTTCGCTATTTTCCTCTCAGTGGATCGCAACTCGGTAAGCACTTTTGTAGCAAAAGTGCTTGTGGCGTTCCAGGCAGCTTCTGCCGACAACATTGCTTCTACTATTGACTCTGGTTGGGTTCTCTTTTTCAGAATCTTCCCCAACTCATCGCGCTGTTGGTTGAAACGTGGACACACAAAGAAAACATGCTCCGCATCTTCATTGACCCCTGGACAGGACGGGCACTCTGGGGTATCATCGTGCTTAAAGCGGTGAAGATACTTCCGGTAACATCCGTGTCCTGATAACATCTGCGTTAAATAATAGTTGATCTCACCGTGACTCCGGCTGAACCACACATCAATCCGAGGTATGAGACGGTACGTCCACCGACCTTTCTCTGAAGCATTCCAGTCTTGTTGCCATCTTGCGATGCTGTGTTGCCGTTCTTCCCTTCTAAGTTCTTCAGGGCTCAGTGTGGTTGACCTTTTTCGTTGATATAGGTTCCGTCTTTCCTCAGCTAGGACTCTGAGAGGCAGAGTACCGGAAATAACACACACTGCTTCCTCTGATATTGTACGGAAGGCGCTAGCTACTCGTAGGGCACTCAGTCGATATACTGGTCCAGCCTTTCTCCATGATTCTTGCGTATTTAATGCGTCGGCCCAAATGGATATTCCGTAAGTGAGCACCGATGTGACTACTGATGACAATAATAGCCTCCTGCTCTGTTTTGGGCCTCCGACGTTCGGTATCAGTCGTGCGAGACTAGCCCTCACTACTGACGCTTTGGCACTGACATGTTCCACTTGCTGCTTGAAGTTGAGTCGGGCATCAAGCATCACTCCCAAATATCGGATATAAGGTTGTGATGTGATTTCTTGTTCGCCGACTTTCAGCTTAATGGTCTCTACCACTTTTCTGCTGGTAATAAGTACTGCCTCAGTCTTGTGTTGCGTCAGTTGCAGGTTCACTGCGTCCATCCACCGGTTAACGTGCTCAAAAGTGAGATCGAACATATGATTTATCTCGTCAAGGTGTTTGGCAACGATCACTACGGCTACGTCATCTGCATATGCTACGAGTTTGACGTTTCTTGGCAGAGTTAGTCTTAATAGACCGTCATACATAATGTTCCACAGGAGCGGGCCTAGAACTGAACCTTGTGGTACCCCTCCAGTAATATCATACTCCCTCGGACCGTTCTTCGTGTCATACTTCAGGACCCTATTTTCAAAGTAGCTTGCTACGATCTTAAGCAGGTATTCTGGTACATTCTTCTCTTGGAGGGCCTGCATGATGCATTTCCAATTGGCGGAGTTGAAGGCGTTTCTGATGTCTAGTGTCGCCACCAGGCAATACTTCTTCGTTCCACCTTTCCATCTGGTTCCTGCGATTGCTTCCTTGGCCGTATCAACAACCTGTTTGATTGCGTCCAGGGTTGATCGTCCTTTCCGGAATTCATACTGATTGTCTGCCAGGAGTGGGTCGACTACTGCTTCAATTCTCTGGTGAATTATGCGCTCAAATATCTTACCCGCCGTATCTAGCATGCAAAGTGGTCGGTAAGATGACGGTTCTTCTGGTGTTTTCTTCCCTTTAGGTAACAGTACCAATCGTTGCTGTTTCCACTTACGAGGAAAAGTCCCCTCCTTGAGGCATGCATTATAAGCGTCGAGGGATAATGTTGGAGCTGCCTTTATGATGGTTTTCAAGACTATATTAGGGATTCCGTCCAATCCCAGCGCTTTATTATTCCCTACACGGTTACAGGCCTCCAGCAGTTCTTCTTCAGTGACAGGTGGAATGTCGTCCAGTTCGCCTGGCGCTAACTGGTAATCGAAGTTGCGTTGCTGTGGGAACAGTGCAGTGACGATTTTCTGAAGAAGTTGAGGACACGTAGGTGATGGCATTTGTTGTTTTTTCAGGTGGGTCATAACCACTTTATAAGGCCTACCCCACACGTCTTTATCCACCTCGTATATAAGCTCTTTCCAGCATCTTCTTTTGCTCTCTTTGATGGCTTTATTCAGTTCGCGACGCGCCTTTTTGTACTCTGCGATCAACTCCACTGAGTTGAGCCGTTGATAGCCGCGCTGGGAGATTCTTCTCTTTCTATGACACTCTTTACGGAGGACGCTGATGTGGTCGTTCCACCAATGCACCGAAGGTTTCGAATTTATGCCACGTTTACGAGGCATACTGGCATCACAAGCATGTGTTACTCTCCTCATCAGGTCCTTAGTATGTTGTTCTGCACATCCAGTGTTGATCGGATCACCATCGAGGGCTATTAGCAATGCTTCTGGGTCAAAAGATTTCACCTTCCAACCAACGATGTTAGACTGCTTGATTGGTCTCTTGAGGTTCTGGTCGTTTGATATTTCCCAGAATATCGCATGATGGTCGCTGGAAGTGTAGATGTCCAACACTTTCCAGTTGTAGTCACCTCTAGCAAGGCTATTACTGACAAAAGTGAGGTCTACAATTGAGCTTGCGTCACCTTTGGTGTAGTTCGGCGTATCACCACTGTTGAGCGAAACTACATCTAGTGTCGTAAAGGCCTCTAGTAGTGCTTTCCCTCGTGCGTTGGTATGTTTGCTGCCCCAATCAACTGCCCAGGAGTTGAAGTCTCCGGCTATCGCCACTGGATGGTATTGCTTCGCATCTTCAGTTAGTCGATCCAAGAAATCAGTGAAGTCAACAATGGAGAGGCTAGGTGGTGCGTAGCAGCTATAGAAGCGGATGCCCTCTACTGATACTGCTAC
This sequence comes from Cotesia glomerata, assembly GCF_020080835.1. Taxonomy (NCBI): domain Eukaryota; kingdom Metazoa; phylum Arthropoda; class Insecta; order Hymenoptera; family Braconidae; genus Cotesia; species Cotesia glomerata. The sequence continues at coordinate 23,124,849 of NC_058161.1, read as the reverse complement.
AAAGCCGGCATTGCTGTTGTCGACTGCATTTTGGAAAGGGAGCTTGCCACATGACCAGATGACAGCTTTGGATGTGCTATCAGATTCCTAGGGTTGGGTACTCAGGTGTTTATATGGCTCTGCTATTAGTACCAAGTCAAGCTCTAATTCTCGCACGGATTGCATGAGCAGGTCATGCGCTGCCTCACAATGGTTGAGATTGAGCTGTAGTATCCTCATGGTTGTTTGTTCGTCAACTTCTGGAGCGCCTCCTGAAATACCGGGCACCTGTGGGTGCCGGCATGGTGAGCCACGTCCTTTGCTCCTTGCTGCTCAGCACATATTGCACACTTGGCAGGATTTTTACAGTCAGAGATACGGTGCCCTTCTTGTCCACATCTGATGCAGAGTTTAGACCGGTCTACTTGGCTTTTACATTGGGACCCAACATGTCCGAAGTGCCAGCATTTAAAGCATTGGACTGGTCTTCTAGTTGCTCTTATTCGGCAATTGACCCAGCCAATCCTTATTTTGCCGCTTCCTTCCAGTAGCTGTTGTGCTCCAGCTGCTGGTAGTGTCACTGTAGCCGTTTGCGTACCTCTGTAGGCCTTACGGATCTTGATAGCCTCTAGTGGTATTTCGCAAGTTTCTCCGGTTTCCGTTTTCAGGGCAGTCTGAATGTGCTCCTTCGTCGTGTCATCATCAATGTCTCGGATCTCTATGGTCTCCTGTGGCCCTTTGCAAATCACTTTAGCCTCCTCCTTAAGGAGGATGTCCGCGATCGTCTTTTGCAGACCTTGGCCTTTGTCAGTGCTCTTCCTCGAAATCGTAATCAACAAGTCCCCACTTCTGGTCTTGTTGATCTTATCCACAGTTGAACGAACCTGCTCATCTGGGACGTCCTGCTTTATACGACGCAGAATCTCGGCATACTTTGTTTTCTCGGAAGGGCAGATGATCAGTGCGTCGGGTCTGATGCATTTGCGTGGTTTTTTCCGCTTAGGCTCTGGCCTGGGCTCCTTCAGCGGCTGTTTTGAGAGTTGCTCTCTAGCTAGCCTTCTCTTCTCCTTCTTAGACTGTACTTTTTCCCAGTCAGTCGTCTTCTTGGGTTCGTCGCCCTGCCCTGCCAGTCGTTGGGGAGGGCTTTTTTTCAAGTCCTTCTTCTTTGTGACTTTATCGGTTGGCTCTGGCGAGTTTCGGTCCTTTCTCTTTCCAGGCCTTGTGTCAGTTTTACCCTTGTCTTCAGCGACTGATTCACCATCACCTTCAGCTCCGGTGTCCATTGCTTCGTCAGTCACGACGACAGCCTGACAGGCTTTCTCCGGTGTAGCATGAGAAATGCGCTGCAATGATGAGCGCCACTCCTCATCCAGCTTCTCAAACCTTTGATGGGCGTTAGTTACACCAGTCATCTTGGATTTTATCTTTTTGTGAATGTTGACCTTTGGTTGGACGAAATCATTCAGCTCACTGATCAGCTTTTTAAGGCGTTTGAGCGCTTGCGATCGCTTCATTTCAGCGCTTGCGTCAATCGCTGCTTGTTGGGCATGTAACCCGTTTCCACTCTTGTTTGTTTCCTGTGGGTTACTCATACTTTTTTGATTTACCAGCGCATCGTACGGAGTGGAGCGGGTTGTCATAACTAGGAACGGGTGTACCCTCGGAGATAGTATTCCTACCCCAGTTCCCTGAGGCCTAGCCGACACTTATCCAGTCCCGGAATACACGGACGGACTAGACTCGCTCGGAGTGGTGAAGATTTCGATCTCTAACACTCACTGCCTACTTCCTGATCAAGGCCCGAGGTGGCTGGCTCCTGATCTACTGCTGTAACTTTCACCTCGGCAGAGCAAGCTCACATCAGCCGTGGCCTGCATCGTCGGAAACTACGATACAGGTTCCGGACACTCCCAGTGAGTTACAGCAGGAACCAATCATCTTGCTAGGTCAGTTAGTGTGACCAACCCATTAAAGGGGAGTTTTGTCCACGGGAGCTTATTTTGTTTGGTTATTTTGCTTGGCTCCTACCCGCTGTACCTCATCAACTAAGAGATTAAGTGTCATCCAAGGACAGCGAGCGTTCTCCCATCCGCTCGGGGAGACGCGCCCGGTAGCAGTATTTCTTCTGCTCCGAGTGTATGTATGTATGTATTTATGTATGTATGTATGTATGTATGTATGTATGTATGTATGTATGTGTGTGTGTTTTTTTTTTTTTTTTAGAGAAGCAATAAAAATCTTCCAAAGACACCGCTATCATTGAAAGATGATGGTCAGTAGTGTGGGATTTTTACCCACTAAAAAAAACTCCTCTCTCCTTTCCCCATAGATATTTTGAGGAAGACTGGATCGGAACCACGTTAGCATTACTTCAATCCAGTCCGTGTTGCGTCTCAGGACGGTTACTCCTAGTGACTTGTCTCTTTCTGCGATTTGTTCTTTTAAAAGACGCTGCGCATAGGTTGCGACAGCTGACCAGTTATCTTCTCTTTTGATCATGCAGGTTACCGAGCTCTCAGGGGAGAGCGTGGTGCCAATAGTTTCTTCAGTGCTGCTCCTGTAGTTCTTCCACCGGTCACACTCGAAGAACGTGTGCTCGACGTTGTCAATTTTGTCGGGGCAGTATTTGCACGTTGGTGTGCTGTGCAGACCGATCTTAAAAAGATAGGCATTGAACTGCCCATGCCCCGTCAATAGCTGGGTCAGGAAGAAGTCCGTTTTTCCGTGCTTCCGAGAAAGCCAGACGTTTATGTTCGGAATCAGGCGTGCCGTCCATCTGCCTGTTTCTCCGGTTTTCCATCGGTCCTGCCACTCATGTAGCGTTTCCGTCTTTACCTTTTCTTGCCTCCTTAGAGTTGTCACCATTTATTTTGGCGTCATAGATTTTCAGCCTCTCGAATGCTAGTAGGTCGATTGGCGCGGCTCCTGCTATCACCAAAACGGCCGCTTCTGAGACCGTGCGGTAGGCACAGGTGACTCTGAGCGCTCCTCGTCGTTGCACTGCCGCTATCTTGCGCCGGTAGGTCTTCTGTTTTAGGATATCTGCCCATATCTCCGCTCCGTAGAGTAACATCGAGTGGACTACTTCTAGAAGCAAGCTCTTTTTTCTGGTTCGTGGTCCCACCGTGTTAATCATGATTCTTGACAGGTTTGATACTGTCTTGTTAGCTTTTGTGCAAGCGTTTTCGAGGTGTTTTCGGAAAGACAGCTTTTCGTCGATCATTACCCCTAAATAATGCAGTGCCCTTGTAGATGTCAGTGTTGTCCCGACCATGTCGATGACGAAAGGTTTTGGGAACCATTTTTGACGTGTTAACACACCCATTTCGGTTTTCTGCTTGGCGAGTTTTAGATGATGTTTCTCAAGCCAATTTTCAACGGTGTCGATGGTTTCCCGAACCAGTAGTTCTGCCTCCTCGGCACTGTCTACTACTATCGTAGCTGCGACGTCGTCCGCGAAGCCCGTGAGTTGCACTTGCTTTGGCAGCGGAATTTCCAGGAGTTCGTTATAGTCCGCATTCCATAGGTCGGGCTACATGATTGAACCTTGCGGCACGCTAGCCGTTATGTCATGTTCTTGTGGGCCTTCCGTCGTTTCTGTTATCCGCGTTTTTTTGTCGAAATAGTCATCAACTATAGCCAGATTTTCTGGCTTCACGTCAAATTTGTGTGAGGACAAGACACACTTTACGGGCTTTGAGGCAACCAGACTATGCTTTTCTCGACGAAGGTGTCATAGGGCTACCTTTACCTTTGTCTAACAAAACCAATCTCTGCTGCTTCCAAGTCGTTGGGAACGTGCCGGTTGCTAGGCATGCGTTGTAAGCGTTCAGTAGTATATCTGGGTATTCCAGGGCTACAATCTTTATCACCGATGCCGGGATACCATCAGGGCCAGGTGCTTTTCCTGTCTTGAGAGTTTTTCCGCATCCTGTAGTTCCCTGGTTGTGAAAGGTGTTACGCTGTTTTTCGTATGATGTCTTCTTTCCCGTGGTAAATGTTTGGGAAACAGCTCCCCTACGATGCTGTTCATTAAAGCAGGTGGTTTCGGCGCTTCTGGTGAAGCCTTTCCAAGTCGTTTGACGACAATTTGGTAGGCTTTACCCCAGATGTCGTTATCAAGGTCGTTACAGATCTCTTGCTACAATTTCGCTTTGCTTGCTTTGATAGCCCATTTTAGGTTCTTTTTGGCCTGTTTGTATTCGCTCGAATGTAGATCTTGATTAGAGAAGCGTTTTGCAGCTCTCGTTGCTAGTCGATGTAGCTCGTGGCATTTTTTTTCGGAGTTCTGCTATTTCTGGTGACTACCAGTACGCAGGCCTGTCAAAACCCTGGTTTTTCAGTTGCGGCATACAGGCATCGCACGAGGCAGCAATTTCTTTCATCGTGGTTAGTACTGTTTTTTTTTAGTCTCGCTGCGGGTCTTTGGGATCGGGTTGTTTTGTAGAGTAGACCAGCTTTGTGTGAGTGACTTTTGCAGTGCCTCGACGTCAAGCTTCCTGATGTTCCAATTCCGCTTAGAAAGGTCGCATTGTGTAACTGGATCAGATGCCAGTCCAACGTTGAATGTCACAAATTGATGATCACTGTCACTGTATTTTTCGGATACAGTCCAGTCTTCGATCATGTTGGCAGTTCTTGGAGTCGCTAACGAAATGTCGAGGATGGATTCTTGGTACCCTGGTCTTCTGAAGGTCGTGGTGCTCCCAATATTCAGCACTATGAGGTCGACTCTAGCCGTGACGTCAGCGACCTCGTTACCTCTGGTGTCGAAGAAAGCAGCGCCCCTTTCAGCCAATTTAACATTGAAGTCACCAGCTACGATGACTTCGCCGTCAAACTTAGTGATCACATCCTCTATATTTTCCAGTTTCTGTCGGAACACACTAATACCTTCGTTAGGTAAGAGATAGACGCTTCCGCTGTTGTTGACGGTAACGTTCTTTGTGTTCACAATCCAAATTGCTGCCGTGCCAGTTTCGTCTGCGAACCATGCTCTATCTTGGAGGTTTAGATATTGTTCGCAGATGATTATCTAACAAACAAATAGATCAGCCCTAACTTCTGGCTGACCCAAATCCTAACCAGCCACGGTTGCTTTAGAGAATACCAATACAAGTACGAACATACGGATAGTAGATTCTGCGACGAGTGTAGGGAGAATGGGTTAGGAGAAAGGGTCGAGAACGTGGAGCACTTAATGCTTGAATGCCATGAGTACGAGCCTCAACGTGAGGTGCTCAAGGACATATGGGGTGGGAACGCGGAGTGGGCGAGCGTTGCGCGTGCGATTGCCACATCCCAAAGTAACTTCAAGCTTTTAAAAGGTTTCAGTAAAGTAGTAATCTGCTGCAAACTCCAAACCCAACTAGCTAACGAAAACGTGACTAGGGCCGAGACTCAGCAGACATCCACCTAGGTAGAGTCGGAGCGCCTAGGCACAAGCGATATGCTCCACACAATTGTGAGGACAGTATAAAGCTTTGGATGACTGTCATAGAATAAGTTAGGGAAAATGACCACAAATAACACAAGTGCCCGGGCACCCTACACACGCAAACATTTACACGTAAAATCATATTTTACACACAACACATTGCACAAACAACATGGTCTTCAATCGACTCCGCCTCCCCGTGGTCCCCGCTGGATACTGCTCATATTCTGTGGGTACATCTCGATGTGCCTACAGGGAATAAGTTGCCAGAGGAGTCGATGAGAGTTGCACACACTTACAATTGTACGCAACTCTTGCAGCTGTTCAATGAATGTGTATAAACACGAGAGAGCGGCGGTTTTTCCTTGTCCGCGAACTGGGCTATGTTCTCGCTATGGTGGGGGTAGGACAAATATACGTGCGTGTATAGCTCTTTTGAGCCCAGGAAACAGCCTCTTTGGAGGTAGGCGAAAGCCTCGCCATATATTCTTCTGTTCGCAGATGAGCAACGCAGGTAAGCTCAAAGATTCGGGGACTAGATTAGACAGACGAACGAACGAGACTCTTATGAGGGGGGATAAGTGTTATGGCTCAAACAGGTCTTACGGCTGTACCTCCCCGCACGGGCCCTGCTGGTAACTGGTCCGGTTGTCATTATATTACCGATCAGGCTAACGCAGTCGGTGAATGGGTTTCTTTTTAACTTTCCGCTAAGAAAATTGAAAATTTTCAAAAATCGGGAAGTTATTGTTTTCACCCCGTTTTTCGAAAATCGAGTTTTCATCAGATTTCGACGTTTTGAGGTCCTAGGAGGCTTTCCTGACTATTTCCGCGGTGATGTCACCGTGTCTGTCTGTATGTATGCATATGTTTGTGTGTGTGTGTGTGTGTGTGTGTGTGTGTGTGTGTGTGTGTGTGTGTGTGTGTGTGTGTGTATGGATGTAAATCTCTCATAACTTTTGAACGGATCATCCGATTCGATCGAAATAAGCGGTGTTCTGAAGAGTTCCTTTGCCCCTAGAATTCTGATACTAATTTACAGAATTTAAGTCGATCAATTTTGAGAAATCTCAAAAATAAAATTTCCAAAAATTTGTTTTTTTCGAAATATCTTTTATACGGCTGAACCGATCAATTCCAAAAACTAATCAGCTCTTAACCTCAAAGAACCACATCGATTGCTAACAGTCCGGTCAAAATCGGTTGATTTGTTCGTGAGATATCGTTGTCGAAAAAAATTGAAAAAATTGTTTTTTTCAGAATTTTTATGAAATTTTTAGTCTGACCAGTTTACGCTTAAAGATTTTTTAAAGAACTCAAAAAACTGCGTTGAATGTCGTAAACCGCGAGGAAATCGGTTAATTCATTCAAAAGTTATTCGGGTTTGAAAATTCAAAAAATAGTGTTCTATAAAACTTCCATTAGCCTTTTGAGCTCGAAGAGCTCAAAAGCACAGAACAGCGATTTATTTGAGCTCGGAGAGCTCAAAATTACACAAAAATTATATTTTTGAGCTTGAAGAGCTTAAAAAATAAGTGAATTGTTGAGCACTTAGTATGGAGGTAGCGGGAAGTTGCAGGGATGGCCTTTAGGGTCAACCGTTTTCCTATTTTTTTTTTGTACAGTCGACTGAGTACGAGGACAGATCGACATTAGATTCCATTCACATCTGTCCAATGATAGCATAAAAGCTTGAGGGCAGGTTTTTTCCTTACCCGTAAACTTGGCTGTGTTTTTGTTCCGTGGGACTAGGACAAATATACGTGCGAGTATAGCTCTTTTGAGCCCAGGTATCGGCCTCTTCGGAGGTAAGTGAAAGCCTCACCATATATTCTTCTGTTCGTAGATGAAGCAAACGTCGATCTTCTCTTCAAAGACTCGTTGGCGAAGTATGTTCTTTGCCAATGCACATCTATTCAGGTTTCCTTGTAGTATGCGCGTCATTTCTGCCCTCATCTTGAGTGTCTTTGTCCGGTATATAGAGGAAGCATTTTGGCTTCTCCGTGCAGTTTACGGACTTGTGGTTTTCTCCGCCACATTTATGGCAACACTTGCTTCTGTCCGGTCCCGTACAGTTTCGTGTTTGGTGCCCAAAACCAAGGCATTTAAAGCATCGGGTTACTTTCACAACTGGGCGTATGCGACAGTTAACACATCCGATCTTTATACAGGCCTTGTCAAGGATCTTGATCGCACTAGCCTTGTCTATCTCGCAAAAGACTGCCCGATTGTCTCGTGGTGTAGGTTTTGTCAAATTCACACGTTTTATGTGGGTGAAGTCATGTTTAAGTGTTTTATGGATGTCGCTCTCGGTAGAGACTCCATCCAAGTCAAGGATCTCGATCGTTGTTTTTGGTGTGAGCGTTCTGACCGTACTGATGTTAGCGGTTGCTGTTTTTATCGCAGCCGTAAAAGCAGCAGTGTCTTCAGTCTTGCGACCCATTTCTAGAAGAACTCCCCCGTGCTTTGTTTGTTTGATGGACTTTGTGTCTACTCCAGTCTCTGTCGGGTTAACCTTGGTCTTGATTTCCTTGAGGAGATTGGCGTACGTTCACCCTTAAGCTGGTTGGAGAAGCACAGCCTTTGTTCTTGTCTTCTTCATCCTCGGTTTCTTAGAGCCACTCTTACTTGGCTAGTTTTAGACTTCAGTAGATTGTGCCGCTGGTTCCTGTTCTGTTTCCTTGTTTTTCTTTTGCCGAGTCACTTTGGTCCAGGTATCGTCCCGGGCTGTCTTTTTCTACGCTGGCTTGTCAATTGCTGAGGAAAGGCTGGGCGTGGACAGCTGCCTCTTCCTGCTGTCTTTTTCTTGCCTTGATGGTTTGGTTGGAGTAACCAAAAGTGGCCGAGGGTTTGTGATCATCCACGGAGATGTTTGGGTGGTTGTCGCCGATATCTTTGGTGATTTGCTAGCCAGCCTGTATGCCGTAGCAATGGACGTAACCTATTTTCTGATCCCATGATAGAGATTCTTCTTGTCCTTGATGAAATCAGCTAACTCTTCAATCTTGCTACCAAGCCGCTCCATTGGCGATTGTTGGCCAGTGACGGTCGGTACAGAGTTAATCCTTCCTCGGTAAGCATGGATAGTGACAGGAGCAAAAGGTTCTTTACTTTTTGGAGGAACGTTTGTTGACTGTCCATCTTCTGACATCGGGGCTATTTTCGTACTCCCTGTAGAATTTCTAGACAGCGGAGCCCTGAGGTCCAACCCACTGTTCAAACGGTCGCTTGATAACGACAAGTTCAGGCCCGTTTGCACGCCTTCCCTCGCCAGCACTGAGGTATCCATCCTCTGTACTGTAAACGATGTTTAAAAGTTCACGACATTTCCGTACCGTTTTGTTGCTAGATTTTGGTCCACCCCGAGTATTTTATTTCCTCGGTACCAGATATATCTGGCGGGCAGATATGTCGGGCTGTTTAAAAATTCAAAAAATAGTGTTATATGAAACTTCTATCAGACTTTTGAGTTCGAAGAGCTCAAAAACATAGAACAGTCATTTCTTTGAGCTCGGAGAGCTCAAAATAAACCAAAAATAATATTTTTGAGCTCAAAGAACTCAAAAACAAAATGAGTGAAATGTTGAGCGCTTAGGTATAGAGTTAGCGGGAATTTGCAGGAATGGCCTTTAGGGTCAACCGTTTTCCTAATTTTTTTTTGTATTTTAATTCTTTTCAAAGAATCGCGTATGACTCTATCAAGTCCTATATCCATAAAATTAAGCAAAATAATTAATTAAAAGTAATAATACATAATTAAATATTGTTATATATAATTATATATGATGATATATAATTAGACCTCGCCAATTTTTGGATCCAATCATATATAGAGCATTATGCATGATTAGACGAAAACTTTTTTCATCGGGTGATTTTGACGTCTTTTGACGTCGAGCGTCAAGAATAAAACTTCTAAGCAAGGATTCGTCATTATGCGACGTGTGCCATTGCGGAAAACTGACGGCGAAACTATTCACGTCACGAATCGAGAAAAGCAAAAAAGCTGTTAGAGATAATACACACCGACTTGTGTTAACCCTCAGGAATGAAGTCAGAAGGTGGAAATCGCTACTTCGTGGCCGTCATTGATGATTACAGTGGCTGGTCTGAGCTGTATTTTTTGAAGAGCAAGGACGGAGTATTTGAGGCGTTCAAGACACATCAAAACTATGTTAAAAAGCAGACAGGGCAGAAGATTAAAGCCTTGCAACCCTACAATGGTCGAGAGTACTGCAACAAGCCGTGAGTACTGCAACAAGCCGACGAGCACCTGAAAAGCAAGGGTATTAAAAAAAGGCGACTTACAGCGCCTTACACACCGCAACAAGATGGAGTTGTGGAACGCATGAACAGGACAATCATCGACATGGTCAGGTATGTGCTGTTCTAAGCAGGATTTCCGACAATGTATTGGGGAGCAGGCATCACGACTGCTAATTATTTAAGAAATCACTGTCTAAGTAGAAGCTACGATGGAGTAGAAACCACGGAAGTACGTTCTCACCTGGAACACAGGACATGGAAGCTCGTGAAACCCCCGGAGCATGGAAAAATAATCGGTTCTGAGGTCATATTAAAAAATAAGATAAATGCCGCGGAAGAAATAGAGCGCAGGTAAGCGCGCATCGTAGCCAGAGGATTCTCGCAAAGGCCTGGACATAATTTTGACGAAACATTTGCACCAGTGGCAAGAATGGAGTCAATTAGGCTGTTAGCACCACTATCGATAAAAATCAACGCAAAAATACATCAGATGGATGTAGTAACGGCGTATTTGCACGCCGAAGTCGACGAAAAATTTTACATGGAAATATCTAGCAGACTAAAGAAGCACTGGACGGAATCGCACGCTGCGAAAGAAGAGACTCTGAAGTGTCGAAGGAAGCACTTTTGGCCAAATTTTGAAATTTCAGCGGAAATGCCAAAACGAAGCTCATGTTAAAAAATTCTCTGAAAATCATATAAATCCCTTACCCTCAAAATATCTTAGTAAATGCCCAAACCCAACTCTTGTTAAAAGCGGAACTCAAAATTCCAATTTTAAGAGGTCCATCACGGAAGTTGAATTTTGGCACACCCTTTGCTAGAAGCAGCTTACGTCGATGACTTACTAACGGTGTCGAACAACCAGACTGGGTTGAATCGCTAAAGGCGGAACTGACAAAAAATTCCGCACGAAAGACTTAAAAGAAGCCAAATATTACTTAGAAATTGAGTTCAAGCAAAAAAAAAAGGAAACTTAAGTCTAAGTCAGCACAGATACGTCGTGGGACTGTTGGAGAAATTTGGAATGAAGACATGTACTTCACAGCCTATTCTAGCAAGCCCAACATCAAAGCTAAGGACTACGACAGATCCAAGTAATCCGACGAAAAACCCGAGATACAGAGAGCTAGTACGATCACTAATGTATCTAGCAGTGGTGACGAGACCAGACATCGCGCACGCTGTAACGAGCGTCCAACGAAAGAGCACTGGAGTACAGCAAGAAGGGTACTTCGATACCTAAAAGGGACACCAGATCTACGACTCGTCTATAGTAAATCAGACGACAAGATCGTCGGATACATCGACGCAGATTAAGGAAATGATCCTATTGATTCGAGGTCATACATAGGGTACGTATTAACAATGGGAGAAGCCGCGATGGAGGCCCAATACAAGGCACTCGGCGAAGGGATGAAAAAGTCCATGTATCTACAGGAACTCATGAGCGAACTAAGAGTTCGAGAATTATCAGACAGGCTGATTTATTGCGATAATCAGAGTGCAATAAGATCATCAAGGAGGCTGTGATTCATAAAGATGTACAGCTGTCGTACATGTCGTCAGAAAAAAATGATCGCCGACATTTTGACTACGCTTCTACCAAGGAAAAGACACGCCAAGCAATCTAAAACCATGGGAATGAGTGAAACAGCATGAGCCGTGTACGTGTTTGTATTAAGGGAGAGTGTTGGAGATATAGTAATGTTCACACTACACACACACACACACACACACACACACACACACACACACACACACACACACACACACACACACACACACACACACACACATACACACACACACACACACACACACACACACACACACACACACAGGTCGATACAGCTAAGGAGGCAATCGCTGGAAAGAGATGGGAATATGGCAGAAAGAAGTATTGTTTAGTGGCTGCCTTGGACATCAAAAATGCCTTCAATTCCGCTAACTGGAACTGCATCATGCGAGCTCTCGAAGATAAAGAAGTGCCAGGATACCTGCGCAGAATGGTAGCAAACTACTTTACAGACAGAGTCCTCAAATATGACACTAAAAACGGTCCAAGGGAGTACGAAATAACCGGAGGAGTGCCACAGGGCTCGGTTTTGGGTCCTTTGCTGTGGAACATCATGTATGATGGTCTCCTGAGAGTTGCATTACCATCAGAAGTGAAACTTGTTGCATATGCCGATGATGTAGCGGTAGTGATTGTCGCGAAACACTTGGAAGAGATCAATCTGGCTTTCGATATCACATTTAGCCGGATTAACCTATGGATGGAGATGATGAAGTTGGAGTTAGCCAAGCACAAAACTGAAGCTGTGCTCATCACCAGCAGAAAGATCGTAGAAAACATCAAGCTGAATGTCGGCGAGCAGGAGATCGCATCGCAACCATTTATCCGATATTTGGGGGTGCTAAAGCATCAGCGGTGGTAACTAGCCTATCAAGACTGATGCCGAATGTTGGAGGCCCGAAGCAGAGCAGGAGACTATTGCTGTCGTCAGTAGTCACATCAGTGCTCACATATGGAATATCCATTTGGGCAGACGCGCTGGAGACCCAAGAATCATGGAGGAAAGCCGGACCGGTCTACCGATTAAGTGCACTGAGAGTTGCAAGCGCCTTCTGCACAATATCCGAGGAGGCAGTGTGCGTCATTTCTGGAACTCTGCCTCTTAGAGTCCTAGCTGAGGAAAGACGGAACCTATACCACCGAAAGCGGTCATCTACACTGAGCGCTGAAGAACTGAGAACTGAAGAGCGACAACATAGTATAGCAAGATGGCAACAACTATGGGATGCTGCGGAGAAGGGAAGATGGACTCATCGACTTATACCAAGGATTGACGTTTGGCTTAACCGGAATCACGGCGAGGCCAACTACTATCTGACTCAGATGTTGTCAGGACACAGCTGTTTCCGGGAGTACCTTTATCGCTTTAAGCACGATAATTCCCCAGAGTGTCCGTCTTGCCCAAGAGTTGCTGAAAATGCGGAGCACGTTTTCTTTGAGTGCCCTCGTTTTAACCCACAGCGTGATGAGTTAGAGAAGATCCTGAACAAGAAAATCACACCAGAGTCAATAGTAGAAGAAATGCTGTCATCTGAAGCTGCCTGGAACGCCACAAGCACGTTTACCACCGAAGTGCTTACAGAGCTGCGTTCCATTGAAAGAAAAAGGGCAAATGACAGAAACTAGAAGGAAGGAAAAATAACACCTTAGCCACCAGAAGGAATAGCAGTAGCTAGATCCTCCCCTCACGAAGTAATGCCTGACGGCGGTTTCCATGAGGGATTAGAGGAAAGAAGAAAAGGGGTTTAGGGTTTAGTGGGTAGGGGCGTTAGCGTCGAGTTTTAGTATGACGCTGCGTCGAGTCGCCACATATCCAGGCTGAACAGCTATTCCTGGAATCCGTAAAAAGGATTCCCCCCCCCTAAGATAAAAAAAAAAAAAAAAAAAAAAAAAAAAAACACACACACACACACACACACACATACACATACATACAAATTTATATATATATATATATATATATATATATATATATATATATATATATATATATATATATATATATATATATATAAGAGATTCCCACCTATATATTGACTCATCACGATATCTCTGGAACCATAAGGCGTAGCGACTTGAAATTTGGTAGGAATATTCCTTTCGCCGAGTAGAGGTCAGCTAATAACGGATTTTATGAAATTCCACCCACAAGGGGGGTTGCGGGGGCGTTAACAATAGAAAATTCCCATTTTTAACCTAGAGCTCCTATCGACTTCAAATTTGGTAGGAATCTCCTATATGTGATGTAGAAATGATCTAAGAGCGGATTTTACAATAATCTACTCCCAATATGGATTGCGGGGGTGGACGTTAACAATGAAAATTAAAAATTTCCGACTTCTAGCTCCTACAGACTCAAAATTTTGTAGGAATTTTCTGTAAGTGATGTAAAAATAATTTATAAACGAATTTTAGGATATCTCAACCCACAGGGGGTTGCGGGGGTGGGTATTAACAATGAAAATTTTTAATTTTCAATCTATAGCTCCTACAGACTCCAATTGGGTAGGAATTTTCGCTAAGAGATGTAGAAATAATATACGAACGAATTTTAAGATACCTCACAGGAGCTTGCGGGGGTGGGTGTTAACAATTAAAATTTTGAATTTCCAAGCTATAGCTCCTATAAACTCCAAATTTAGTAGAGGTCTTCTATATGTGATATAAAAATGATCTAATAATGGATTTTACAACGAATCAACTCCATTAATGATCGTGGGGGTGAGTGTTAACCATAAAAAATCTTAATTTTCAAAATATAGCTTCTAAAAACTCTAAATTTGTTAGAAATTTTTTATCTCTTATGTAGAGATCACCTCAAAATGGATTTCAATAAAGTCTACTTCCGATAGGAATTGCGGAGGTGGGTGTTAAAATCTAAAATTTTCATTTCCAAACTGTAACTTCTACAGACTCAAAATTCGGTGAGAATCTTCGTGTATGACGTCTATTTCAGTTAAGGGATTGCGGGGGCATTGATAATGAAAATTTCCCGTTTGTTAAATATAGTTCTTATAGACTCTAAATTTGGTAAAAATCTTCTACATGTGGTGTAGAAATAATCTAAGAGCGGATTTAACGACGAATCACACCCAATAAGGATTGCGAGGGTGGGTGTTGACAAAAAAAAATCTTAATTTCCAAAATATAGCTTCTAAAAGCTGTAAATTTGGTAAGAATCTTTTATTTGTCATGTAAAAATCATCTCGAATAGGATCTTACGAAGTTCCTCCCCCACATAGGAGTGCAGGAATGATAATTGTCAAAAAATTCATATTCTTTAAATACAGTTCCTACAAATATCAAATTTGATAGAATCTCAAGAGAAACAGACAAATACCGGGATGGCCTCCAAGTTCAACGGATTTAAATATTTTTCTTACTTTATAGTGATATTTTCTTACAACAATCGTCTCTTTGGCAGCGGCAAAAAAGTCATTGTAACGTTTCCAAAATTTAACATTACATATAGCTATTCAGTCAACGGACTAAGAATTTTACATACATTTTATTTTTGCTGATCACATAATTGATGAATTGTTCTCATTACGGAATTGCGAAAATGTAACAGATTAAAAGCATTGCATTTTCTAAACACATGAGATAAAAAAGAAATTTGAGATATAGAAAATATGAAAAAAAATAAATAGAAATAAAACATAAAATTTAATTTATTTCCTTTTCAATTCGCCCAGCGAAGCGGGCGGGAAACCGCTAGTATACATATATATAGACATACAGACACCATCGCGGGAATAGTCAGGGAAGCTTCCTAGGACCCCAAAACGTCGACATCTGATGAAAACTCGATTTTCGAAAAACGGGGTAAGACCAATAACTTCCCAACTTTTAAAAATTTTCAATTTTCTAAGCGGGAAGTTAAAAAAATAATTATTGATTTTCGATCCTCAAAAATTTCCCTCAGTTTATGATTAAAAATTATGTTGTTATGTAATTTTTAACATTGCTAAACAATAAAATGAAATTTTTAATTATACATGCATACATACATACATACATACATACACGTCGATCTACTGCTCATGCAGCTGCGCCGATATACTGTATACTTTAGTCACAGGTATCAGAACTGAAAAACACGTTGAATAGAGTCATAATATTTCAGTCGCTGTAAGTAGTCACCAAATAAATTTACACGTCATTTATATAAAATACTTTTTTCTTATTATTTATATTAACTCGCTACCTGTTTAACTCCTACAGAATTAATCATTATTAATAATTAAGTTTTGAAGTTTTTAAAAAGCTCGATAACTTTTCTTTATTGATTATTTGTTTGCTAATGATAATTTAAGGTATTACCCCCGCGACTTCCGTCGTCAAAAGTTTATGCTAGAGTGTACGGTACATATACCGGATATTCATTATTGACAAGCCTAAAACTTTTTGCTGTTTATGTACTCATTTCAGCCAATCACGAACGAGAAACTGATCGTTTGAAAAGTCTGGCAACACTGCATGAGCGTCAGTATATTTTATAGTGGTGATACTGTAGTGGTTTGGATCAGCTGTAGATTAACCTCTGTTTTGATACATGCGTTTATTCATTTATTTACTTACATTTATTCGGAAATGTAATTACAATGTCTAAAAAATTGACTAATATAGGACGAATCATAATAAAAAGTCCTTGAAAAACGACAGAAATCTCTAGCAAATACGAAAATAACTATGCAAATAACAAATAGAAAAAAAATAATTGACAATATTGTTTTGTTTTTTCAGAAAAATCAGTAAATAATTTTTTTAAGTTGGTTTATTAAGGGAGTATTCTACTGTAGAATTTTGAAAAAATCGAAAATTTTTTTTTTTCATATTTTCAAAGTTTAGATATTAAAAAATATGTCATTAAAAGGATTTTTCAAAATTCCTATTACTTCATGAGTTATAGCCGTTTTAGTGACGTGGCATCGGTTCCGGTCCGACCGCTACAAGTTAACAAAAGACGGTAGGCGTTCCCGAGTCCCTACTTATGTCCTTTATCCTACTCTCAAGGGCATTCTTGATATTAACCCCTACAATGATAACCCGGTAGTAGAAAAAAAGGAGTGTGTTGGGCATGTTCAAAAACGCATGGGTTCACGGTTACGTAAAGCAAAAAAAGATAATAAAGGTATTGGTGGCAAAGGCGCTGGTAAACTCACTGATTAGCTTATCAATGAATTGTCTTTATATTATGGTTTGGCAATTCATCGAAATCCAGATTCTGTTGAAGACATGAAGAGAGATGTGTGGGCAACTTACTTTCATAAAATTTCAACTAACGAAAATCCTCAGCACATGAATTGTTCATCTAGTTGGTGCAAGTATCAGAAGGCAATAGAAGACGGCACTATTGACGAATTTGACCACAAAAATCCTCCTCTAAATGACAAAGTTTTAGTGCTCCGAAGCACATTCACGCTGGACCGAAGACAATTGAAATTGCCACTTTTTTCGCAGTTAGTATTTTTAATGAAGGTTTTATAACTATATTAAAAATCTTAGATGTTATGGGAATCACGATTGGCCCAGAAGCTAATGTTTTTGCAGGGAGACGGGACGAAGCGCGTATCGAGCGCTCGGAACTCCGGACTTTAGAGGCGTCAAAGGAGGCTAGAACTGCACGTCTTCACAAGAGAACATCGGAGAATGAGCATTTTGAAGTAGAGGAAGGATTCTTATATGGAGCAGGAATCGCCGATTAAAAATATGTAAATATTCTGTACCATTCTACAAGTAAAATTGTCGAAAACTTGTCTCAAAACTTTGAACGCGTTTTTCTCGTAACTACTTTTTTCGAGCTGGCGGTAAGGATATCTCGAGTTCTAATGAACTGATTTACTTCAAATTTGAAGAGAATGTTCTCTATACGTCGCTCCATCTCGTGAACCCTGCCCAAAACTATAACTTCTCATTTAGTATTTTTAAAAATTTCGGAATTGTTAAAAAAATATGAAAAAAAAAAATTTTTTTTTCAAACTGCCGCCATTTAAAAAAAAATTTTTTTTTAACTTATTCAAAGGTTATACGATAGCGGCATCTATAATAATTAAGAATCCGTCTGTTTTTTATGTTTCAGATCACCAGGAGGGTTGGAATAATGCACGCCAGGACACCCTCTTTTTTTTTGACCCCTCACTTTGACTGCTCATAACTTTGTCAATTTTAATTTTTTTTCATGTAATAATAAAACATCAATAAACAAATGATAAAAAAATTAATTATAAAAATATTTTTTGTTTCCTTCGTACAGCGCTTCTAAAACCGGGTGAAATTCATGCCTCTACAGTAGAATACTCCCTTAATAACTGATTTTAAATTTAAGTATTTTTTTTTTTTTCATCTGATTATTATTTTTATAACTTATAAAAGATTAATAAATATTATTATATTAAAATTGTTAATTTTTTAAATTTTTATAAATATTGAAAAATACTTATTTTCCTAAAATAATCATTGTTATTTTTTTTTAAAAAATAAAATTAATAACTATAATATTACACCTAACGTAAATTAAACTTATCAAATTTGTCAGCGCATGCGCGTCTCATACGTCTTTCGCGGCTCACAAAACTTGCGCTGTTGCCACAGCTTTATTAACGTATCCCCTCCTCGGCTAAAGTCTGGTGAATTTTTCATTACTTATTAATAAATATCTCTGAAACTGTGTGGTAACTATCAATAAATTTTTAATTTCCCGCTAAGAAAATCTCAGATTTTCAAAAATCGGGAAGTTATTGGTTTTACCCCGTTTTACAAAAATCGAGTTTTCATCAGATCTCGACGTTCAAGGATCACAGGAAGCTTCCCTGACTATCCCCGCGAGGGTGTCACTATGTCTGTATGTATGTATGTATGTATGTATGTATGTATGTGTGTGTGTGTGTGTGTGTGTGTGTGTGTGTGTGTGTGTGTGTGTGTTTTTAAGGGGGGGGGGAATCCTCTTTACGGATTCTAGGCATAGCTGTTTGGCCTGGATAGGTGGCTATTCGACGCAGTGTCATACTAAAACTCGACACTAGCGCCCCTACCCACTAAACCCTAAACCCCTTTTCCTCTTTCCCCTAATCCCTCATGGAAACCGCCGTCAGGCATTACTTTGTGAGGGGATGATCTAGCTACTGCTATTTCTTCTGGTGGCTAAGGTGTTATTTTTTCCTCCTTCTAATTGGCGTCATTTGCTCTTCTTCTTTCTATGGACTGCAGGTCTGAGAGGACTCCCGTGACAAACGTGTTTGTGGCGTTTCAGGCAGCCTCTGATGACAGCATTGCTTCTACTGTTGTCTCTGGTTGGATTTTCCTCTTCAGGATATTCTCCAGCTCATCTCGCTGTGGATAAAAACGTGGGCACTCAAAGAAGACGTGCTCTGCATCTTCATTGACTCCTGGGCAGGACGGGCACTCTGGGGAATTATCATGCTCAAAGCGGTGGAGATACGCCCGGAAACAGCCGTGTCCTGATAACATCTGTGTGTGTGTGTATGTGTGTGTGTGTGTGTGTGTGTGTGTGTGTGTGTGTGTGTGTGTGTGTGTGTGTGTGTGTGTGTGTGTATGTATGTAAACCTCTCATAACTTTTGAATGGCTCGACCGATTCGATCGCGGTTGGCGCCATTCGAAAGGGCTTGTCCAAACTTAGATTTTTGATACAATTTGGATAGATTCGGACCGATAGATTTCGAAAAATCTAAAAAAAACTGTAAAAAAAAATTTTTTCAAAAGTGGTTTTTTTGGAATAACTTTCGAACGGCTTTATCGATCAACTCCAAAAATTAATCAGCTTTCAACCTTAGAAAACCACGTTGATCGCCGCTAATCCGGTCAAAATCGGTTGATTTGTTCGAGAGATATCGTGCAGGAAGGAAACCCAAAAAAGTGTTTTTTCGGAATTACTTCGAAATTTCTAGTTTGATCAATTCAAACTTGAAGATTTTTCATAAGGCTTAAAACACTGCGTTGAATGCTGCCAACCACGTGAAAATCGGTCCATTTATTCAAAAGTTATTGCGGTTTGAAAACTCAAAAAATAGTGTTTTATCAACCTACTATCAAACTTTTGATCTTGAAGAGCTCAAAAGCATATAAAAGTTATATTTTTGAGCTCGGAGAGCTTAAAATAACATATAAATTGTATTTTTGAGCTCAAAGAGCTCAAAAACGTCGTAAATGCATTTTTAAGCGCCCAGGTATGGAATTAGCGGGAAGTTGCAGGGATGGCCTTCAGGGTCAACCGTTTTCCTAATTTTTTTTTTTTTTAATTGTTTAGTTGTTAGTTAACGTTACTCTAGTTTTTTAAAAAGATCCTAAGAAAAGTTTCTGAGGTATAAAAATGTTTGTAGGTAAACTTTTCGAAATCCCGTATACCGTAATGTATAAGAGCGTTCAAAACTCAAACTTTGAAATTAAATATCTCGGAAACTAGATGGTCAAAAATTCTCAAGTTGCGCCAATCGATGCAGAATTATATAAATATTCATCTGCCAAAGTTTAAAAAAAATCCTAAGAAAACGACTATGGCGAAGGTAATAACTTAAAACATAAATTAGAATGTTGCTTCAGGACGAATAAGGCGTGCATGCAGCAAATCTATGTTATAAACTTTATGAGATGCTCGCGGACGAGTAGAGCTAAAAATAATCGTTTCCCAATATCGATAGAGTAATAGTATATTACATGCCAAGAGTAGTAAAGTAAGATATGTCTCAGACCATATGTAAGTATTAACCTAATATGTAATTATTAACCATATGTAATTATTATCAATAAACATATGATCTGAGACATTTCTTATTTTCCTGCCCGAGGTGTGTAATATAATATTACAAACATGAGGACACCATTGTGAAAATAACCAGAATAGCTTCTTCGAGAACAATTACTTTTATTTTTGGGTTATTGGTAGAGTCAAAAGTGAAAAAAAAATTCTTTTGGTCGTAAATTGAAATAAAATTTCTAATAACTTGTTAATATATAGATTTTTAGTTGTTTTGGGAATGAATATTCTCAAGTACACATAAAATTACAAATTTTTGAAAACAGTTCCGAACTGACAATTTGTTTGAAACATACCTCGTTATAACGTTCATATTGTTTTGTTTGAACATATGGTTCACATATTTTTTCAAGTAAATCAATTACTTCTTTTGGTTGTACATCAATTTTTTTATGATCTCTTAAGCGAAAATTGTCAAGACATGATTTTATATTAAACAAAACTCGATGTTGTATCGTCATGTTAATTGATAACACAAAAGGCCATAAATTGAAATCACGATAGTTACTTTCGATGAAATTCTTGAAATCTGAATTATTTTGTAAGAATTGATCAACCTTATTAATATCAGTTACATTTGCTAATGCCGGATATTTACGATTAATTTGCTGTATCATTCCTGTTGCATAACTGTTGCCATGTTTTAAATATACATTAGTTGTGAGTCGATCAGATAAAAGATCAATCAAAATTGCGGTAATTTCATGAATTAATATTGTTTCGTCATCGGTGAACGGGATATTAAAACGGGAGAATAGAAGAAGAAAGATACGCATTACATAGGAAAGCATTTGCATTGGATATGTTAAACTAACTCGCTCAAGCATCGATTCATTGTAAGAAAGAAGATCATAAAGATACTGACTTGAAATTTTCAGCAAATCTGATAAAGGTAGATCACCAATTTTTAATTTAGCGATATTACTATATTGATAAATTATAGCCAATTGCTCTGGTGTAATTTCTTTTATTAAATCATTTAAAAGATTCAAGAAAATATTGAACATTTCTTTTAAATTATTATCTGCAGCAGCATTATCTGCTTGTAGTTTTAACTCTTCACTTATAGTCTGTAGAGCATCAGTTATCGATGACATACAAGGTACGGTTTGATAATCTAAAGAATGTTGATGGATTGTAGCAATCCATGTTAACACTTTTTGGGCAGATATTACATTCATTATTGAAAATTCCTTGATAGCTAAATCATCGTATTCAAACGTACTGTGATGCTGACGTAATGATAAAATGTTTTCAAATACAACGTACTGGATATTATTGTAAATGAATTGACCATTGCCTGAAATACCTATGTTTTCTATAACTTGATCGTTCTGGTCTTTAATGAACACACCTTGTGGTATATTATCAGCTACTATCAATTCAAATTTCTTTATATCCATTTTCACAATACTTAACGCTGTCAAAGTCGTATATTCTAAAGTATAGTCGAATGTCAATCTATAAAAATGCTTATCTACAATGTATATGCTTTAAATTACGAATAGTGATTTATTGGGCGTAAGCCAATAAACTAATCATAATGAACAACATAATGCTACAGGTACAATTACAAGTTAATATTGCATTGCTTAAAAGTTATCTGTTGATTGGCTCTATGCATAATGATTGTTAGTACGCTGTAAATACTGAAGAGACTAAATATTTGAGATTTATCTTACATAAGTCCTTACACTCCATTACTCACTCTATTCGTAACATACTCAAGGCTAAATATTGTACATGAGTGATCAAGTGATTGCTTAGTTACGCAATGTAAATTTTACTCATGTACCATATTTAGTCTTCAGTATTTACAGCGTACTAACAATCATTATGCATAGAGCCAATCAACAGATAACTTTTAAGCAATGCAATATTAACTTGTAATTGTACCTGTAGCATTATGTTGTTCATTATGATTAGTTTATTGGCTTACGCCCAATAAATCACTATTCGTAATTTAAAGCATATACATTGTAGATAAGCATTTTTATAGATTGACATTCGACTATGTTTTTAGAATATACGACTTTGACAGCGTTAAGTATTGTGAAAATGGATATAAAGAAATTTGAATTGATAGTAGCTGATAATATACCACAAGGTGTGTTCATTAAAGACCAGAACGATCAAGTTATAGAAAACATAGGTATTTCAGGCAATGGTCAATTCATTTACAATATCCAGTACGTTGTATTTGAAAACATTTTATCATTACGTCAGCATCACAGTACGTTTGAATACGATGATTTAGCTTTATCAAGGAATTTTCAATAATGAATGTAATATTCTGCTCCAAAGTGTTAACATGGGATTGCTACAATCCATCAACATTCTTTAGATTATCAAACCGTACCTTGTATGTCATCGATAACTGATGCTCTACAGACTATAAGTGAAGAGTTAAAACTACAAGCAGATAATGCTGCTGCAGATAATAATTTAAAAGAAATGTTCAATATTTTCTTGAATCTTTTAAATGATTTAATAAAAGAAATTACAAGCAGCTATAATTTATCAATATAGTACAGTGTACCTTGGCATTCGCCCTATCAGATTTGCTGAAAATTTCTAAGTCAGCACTAATGATCTTCTTTCACAATGAATCGATGCTTGAGCGAGTTAACATATCAGTATGCAGCTCTTTCTATCCCGTTCCGCCGATGAGCAGGCAATTCATGAAACCATCAGTGATCTTTTTATTCTGATATCTGTCGACTCACTAATGTATATTAAACATGGCTGATATGCAACAGGCATGTTACAACAAATTAATCGTAAAGATCCGGCATTAGCTGTAGGCGTGATATTAATGGGTTGATCAGGCCACAAAAATAATTCAGAATTTCATCGTATCAATTATCGCTGTCAGTAACGCGACATCAAGTTTACATTTAATGTGATGCGCAATATGAAACAAGTTTAAACTGAACGATATAACGAGCATGTTTCAAAACAAATTGTCGGTTCAGAACTGTTTCAAGACTAACAATTATGTTGGAAAGTCTTTAGACCATTTTATTTCACCCTACGACCTCTACCACCAACCAAAATAAAAGTAATTTGTTCTCGAAGAAGCTATTCTTCATGTGTCTCATGTTTGTAATATTATATTACACACCTCGGGCAGGAAAATAAGAAATGTCTCAGATTATATGTTTATTGACCTCAGCTTCGCTTCGGACAACAATTACATGTGATTGGTTCAAAATTTCAGGAAATTTAATAGCAATGAATCCCTTTTGAATGTCAAAGTTTAGTCCTGATCGGTGGAGCCGTTCAGAAGTTATGAAAAGTACACACACACGCGCGCGCGCAAAACGAGGTAAAACCAATAACTTCCCGAATTTTTTCAAATTTTAAATTTTTCTTACCGGAAAGTTAAAAATTAGGAAAACGGTTAACCCTAAAGGTCTTCCTTGCAACTTTTCTTTAATTCCATACGTAAGCGCTTAAATTTGCATTCATGACGTTTTTGAGCTCTTCGAGCTCAAAAATATAATTTATGTGTTATTTTGAGCTCAAAAGACTCATAGAAGTTTGATGCAACAATATTCTTTAAATTTTCAAACTGCAATGACCTTTGAATGAATAAACCAATTTTCACGCGGTTCTTAGCATTCGACGCAGTTTTTTGAATTCTATGATTCACTTTTGAACATAAATCGATCAGATCAAAAATTTTGGAGCAATTTGAAAAATCACTTTTTCCGATTTTTTTCCGGTTGTGAGATATCTCCACACCGGAAATGTCTAAACAAAGCACCTGTTAAAAATTTTGTGAAAATTAAATACGGGCATCCAAACCTAAAATATCTCAGGAAATGCCCAAACAAAGCTCCTGTTAAAAGCGGAGTTTCCCGAGTAAAAAAATTTATATGTAATCGCATATACTTATATATAATTATATATTATTTATATATGATCATATATAATAATATATAATTAGATGCGGCATTTTAGGACAAGATGAATATATGGCGAGGCTTTCGCCTACCTTCGAAGAGG